>NC_086205.1:26508555-26808555 GCF_035770615.1 Melospiza melodia melodia | reverse complement strand
TGAATTATTGCTGCACAGTCACACTGCTCCTCCCTGCAGCACTGGCTGCTGCTCGTTCTCTCTCTTTAGCAATTTCCATCTCGATTTTGGCCTTGATTTTATTCCAATCCACTTCCAGCTGCAAGAAGAGAAAAAGGAAACACACAGAGCTCAACATCAGAGAGAGCCAGGTCAGTTATTCCATGTAAAATACAATTATCAGGCGCTGGGTACCCAAACTCATGGAGATCTCAAGGCACAGCTGAGTTCTAACTGAGCTTCACCTTTAAAACAAACCAAGCCTGAGCTATTTTAATAAATCTCTAAACTGTGTCTGGAAATAAAACCAATAAAACAAAAATAACTTGCTGCTAATTCAATAGCATGACATCAGTGTCCTGTTACTGAAAATTCAGCCCTGCATCATTAATTGAGGAGGGATGTCTCCTCCAAGAGCTGACAGGATGTTAAACCAGTGACATGCTCCAACAGCAATCAGCTTCCTGCTTCAAACTGCCCTTGTGCATCAATAAATGCTCAGTTTTTTCAGTTTTAACCCTATTTAACCCTGGAATTTCTCCAGCTGCACAGAATTGGCATTTTCTGCCTGTGCTGGTGTCAGTGAAACCCCAGGCAATGCACACAGCACAGTATCACAGCACAAATGGGGGCAGAAAAGTTGTTTCTTCCCCAAAAAATGCCTGACAAGGAAATAAAAAATGGATCATGGTGCATTTGATGGCCATAAAAACTCGTCCAAAAATGTTATTGTGCAATTCAGTTTATTGCTGGAGAATTAACACTGGCAAAGGTGGGATGGGAGAAGAATTTCAAGGGATGCAGAGGGAATTCTCCTCTGGAATTAAATAACAGGGGAGATTCTCCAAGAGGGAAAATGAAATTAAACAATTCAACACCCACATTCTCAGGTGAAAACATAATAATAACACCTCAGTTCTGGAGGCACTGACTGGGCCCAGGACTCTCAGGATAGGTGTAAGTATTGAGAAACTAATTTGTAAAATCAGCACAATTTCAGCTCCTGCCTGGCTGCAGAAAAGAGAGGGGAAAACTCCTGATTTAAGTTATTTAAGCCTGAAGAGGTTTGAGGTTGTGAGAGGGAAACTGAGACCCTTTTTTATCCTGAGAAGGAACAGCAGCACAAAATCTTGCTTTTCTTTTCAATTTCTTTCTGATTTTGCTCTATGAGTCTGACAGGTTCCATGCAAAATTTAATTACAGCTTAAAATTCACATGATGTGGATCCCTCCTATTCACAGATCCAGCAAAGACCTCCAGCACCTGGATGTGGAGAAGGACTTTTTCCTTCCAGAAATCTCCTGAGTGAGAAACTCAAATTTCAAGAAAATCTCCAAATTTCCAAATCAAATTTTAGAAAGCTTCAAAATTTCTAAATTTCAAGACTGAGTAAACTGAGAAATCATCCTGCTCACACCTTGTCACTGCCAAAGTGGAATTCCTTGGGAATCCTGATGGAATCTACAGCTTACTCCAGGATTTTCAGAAAACCAGGATTATCTCCAATGTCCATCAGAAGCATCTGGGAATTTCTGTGATTTCTGCTCTGCAATGGGTTTTACAGAACACACAGAGCTGGAAATGCTGCAGGATAAAAATGCCTGGAATCTGTGCTTTATTTCCTAGGTAAATTACTGTGGAATGCTTCACTAGGGGCTGATTTTGTTTAGGAAATGAGTGCTAAAAGCTAATGCCTTCCATTAGAAATCCAGCTTTATTCCAAGTGCCCATGGAGGGAGCTCAGTTCCCAGCCCAGGTGCTCCCTGCCCCTCAGCTGCAGGGGACACAAGGATTCCACACACAGGAAAGGTTTTTTTGGGATCATTTCTCCCTCAGAATGCTGAGAAAAAGGAGGGGAGAAGCAGGAGGGAATTGTGTCTCCCCTGTGTGGGAACATTCCAGTGGAATCCAAGATCCAGCTGCTGAATTTCAGCATGTGTGAAACACTAATGAATTGATTTCCTGGGGATGCAGAGGGTTTCCAATAAATGTATACTGAACTGTTTATTATATTTAAAATCAGAATGGTTTGCAGTTCATAAATATCCAGATTCCTTCAAAGTTTGTTACAGTTTCTATCCATAAAATGCCACGAAAAATGTTGGAATATTTGAGAGACTCACTGAGCCATGGTGAAGTTTAACTCCCTGTTTATAGAAAACAACTGTGCCTTCACTTGTGTGATCCTTACCAGATATTAAACATATTTATTGTGAATCTTCAAACAAAACCCATGCCCAGCTATTCCTGGCCAGTATTAGGCCAAAACCTGTAAAAATTCCACATTTCTGTTCACATTTGAGCCACAGAAGGAAAGCAGAGGAGCAAACCCACCCCACCTCCAGCAGGGACAGCCCTGAGGGACACTTACCCCCTCTGCATATTGCAGAAACCTTTGGTTGGTTTCTTTTTTCCCAAAATCCTCCAAGAATTTCTGTCTGTAAGCCAGGACCGTGTCCACGTGTGTCCTGTGCTTCACTGCCAGCTCCAGGGCCCTGCAGGAGAGCAGCAAAGCCTGGGGAAATGCTCTGGAATCACCCAGAGATCCCAAATCCAAGCCCACAGCAGCATCAGGAGGTTCCAAGCAGCCAGTGATGGAAAAACCCAACAATTATTCCCACTGACAGCCTCACCACACCATTAATTTGAGCCCAGGAGGCTTTTTATTTCAGGGAAATGCAGAATATTTCAGAGTTTAGCACCAAAATAATAATGTTTAATGACTTCTTTCTAGTCACAAACAGGTTCTGAACACTCATAATACACATTAATGATATATCCTATATAATATTTATAAATATTGTATAGATGGAAAAGGTCAGACACTGGATTAATTTAATTCATTACTCACCCTTGGTTTCTTCTCAATGATATTTGACCTACAGAGAGTTTTTAGATGACAGAATAAAGGAATATTCTTGTCCTAATATCCAGCTTAAAGCTCCCCGGACACAGCTTCATAACAAAACAAAATTACAGATTTGTGGGGGAAAATCAACCTTTTGCCTGAATGTATCAGCAGAGAAATTAGGAGTAAACAACTCAGAGGATTCTCTCAGAAAACGTGGGGGATTTGTTTAAGGGCGAAATTCCTCCTTTGTTTTCTCAGCCTTAATTCATATTTTCTCCTCCTACACAATGCTGGGAGTCTGGGTAGCCACAATTTTATTTTTAGCAGCAAGACATTTCCAAGCAGCCCAAATTCCACAGCCAGTCTGGGGCATCACTGAGGGCTGCTCTGTGCTAGCAGCGATGAGAAAGCAAAATGTTATTTCAAAATGCTTCCAGGAATATTTTGGGCTTTTATCACCAAATATTTGTATTTTCTCAATACAAAAATGCTTGTTTTTTGGCCATGATTTAATTAGCTTTTTTTGAAGTCGTGGGTGATCAAAAGATAAGAGATGAGTCAGCAATAAAACAACTGATGGAAATACTTAGGAAATCAGGAAAATGTTATTTTAATGACAAACAACTCCTACCTTTCCCAGTTGTAAAGGTTAATGTTGATCTGGATGGCTTGGTACACCAGGCCAGCCTGCAGCAGGAGGGTTTCAGCCTCCTGGCAGTTGCCACTGAAGAGCAGCATGTGAGCCAGCCTGGACTCCCTGGAGGGCAGCTCCTTGATGGCATTGATGTACTGCACCTTGTCAATCTGCTCACAGGGGACAGCAGGGACATTCACTCATTCATTCATTCATTCATCAGCCTGCATTTGCAATGATTGCATGGGAATTAATTCCATTTTCTCACCTCTCCAATGGCTGCATAGGCAATTTCAGCTGTGCTCATGTCCTTGTTGGCCACTGCCATGGCAGCCAAACAAGCCCACAGGGTCTGGTCCTGAAATCCAAAATAAAAACAACTTGGAAACCTTCAAATGTTCATTATCATGCTGCAAATGACTCCTCAAAGCAGCTACACAAGGCTTAAAAATTATGTGTAATATTACATTTCTCTGTGTGTCATTTCTGGCACTGTGCTCTAAAGTCTCTTATTAGGAAATGATTCATTATTTCTCAGAACTAGGAATTAGAAAAACTTCATGGCAATAATAATATTACACATTTTTCTTATTAATTTATATATAACTTTAAATTATATATTTATATTTCATTTATTTATACATTTATAAACAAATATATACATTTATATAATTTATTTATTTGTCTATATTTATATTTGTATATATTACTTTAAAACCCTATTATTATGAGATATATATATATATATACACACACACACACACATTTATTTATTTATTACTTTTATTGTTTCTGTGAAGGTTTTTTGGGGGTATTTTACACAACCCTGATGAAACCCCATGAACACAGAATTTAGGAAGACCCTAAATGACATTTTGATAGATTTTCAAGTGATAACATTATGACAAACACACACTACTAAACCATATGTTAATATAGTTTAGGCTACAACATCTAAAACTCTATTCAGACAGGAAAAATGTAATTTTGGACTTGCTGGTCCAAATTAATTAGGAATTAAGGAGATTTTTGTTGAGTGTGTTCAGTAACAAATCTGGAAATTTGCACTGTGAAGGTTTTGGAAGGATCACTCTTGATTGAAATCACAATCAGCAGCTGCACTGAGGGTGTTCTAAACACATTCTCACATTTCCCAAGTGACTTTTCCATCAGGAAAAACCCTCCTGCAGGAAGCCCAGAATTTGGGAAAATTAAGATTGTTCAGAGAATCAAATGCTCCTAAAGTCTTTGTCACATTCTCCTCGCACTTCCCTTTTATTTAGAGAATCAGGTGATAAAATGCTGAAAGCTCAGCCTGAAATTATCCAGCAGATGAAATTATTTTTGGATGGTTCCAAGTTGTTTCTTGCTGGTTTTTTCCCTCAAAAAATTATCTATTTTATTACTCCTGATTGGAAATACTTTTTATTCTCTACCTGGACTGCCAAAATCAAAATATCCTGACCTGGATGCATAAATCAGGTGATGTGGACGCTGCAAATAAAGATTCTGTTACAAATAATTCTACTAATGCAACCCAAATTATCTGGATGTGCATTAATTTAATAATTGGTGACACAAATACCTGAAATACACATTTAAGGTACTAAAATTTTCTAGCAATAAATGGGAAGGAAGGTTTGAAGGGATTTTGTTGTTTTGTAAACTACCACACTCACCTCATCTGTTGCTGTTGTCTAAATAAATACAAAAGAAAGCAATGGAAAAGGAAAAAAATAAAAAGAAGTGAAACAGAATATGAAAATTAACAGGAAATTGTGGAAATGTCACTTTTCATTGGTTATATTAAGGCCCAGACCTTAAAGTTATAGGTTTAAGGTCTTATAGGTCTAAGGTTATATTAAGGCCCAGACCTTAAAAGTTAAAGGTTGGTTATATTAAGGCCCAGACCTTAAGTTTAAAAACTTTAAAAAAAATTAAGTTTAGAACTGAATTCTGTGACCACCTGTGCTCAATCCTGCAGGATTCTGGTGTAGCTAAAAACAAGAATTATCATTTATCATGGAACTTATGGAAGGATGATGTCCTGGAATTAAGGAAACCACCTCATTTTCCAAAAGTGACAAAAATGAGTGACAAAGCAGGCTGGAAATGAGCTGTACCATTTGATGTGGAGAGATCACTACTGAAGATCACCCAAAACCATAAAAATGGTTGTGAATATTGCCAAAAACCAGTTTGAATTGTACCTTCACAAGCCTGCAGAGCCTGAGGCCGTCCTGCCAGCGGGAGGAGCTGGCTGGAAATTACCTGTACCATTTAATATGGAGAGGTAATTATTGAAGAGAGATAATTATTGAAGAACACCCAAAACCTTGAAAATGGTTCTGAATATGCCAAAATGGAGGTGTTCCTTGACAAACCTGCAGAGCCTGAGCCCATTGTGCCAGTGGGAGGAACTGGCTGGAAATGAGCTGTACCATTTGATATGGAGAGATCACAACTGAAGATCACCCAAAACCATGAAAATGGTTCTGAATATTGCCAAAAACCAGGTTTGAATTGTACCTTGACAAACCTGCAGAGCCTGAGCCCATTGTGCCGGTGGGAGGAACTAGCTGGAAATGAGCTGTACCATTGGATATGGAGAAATAACTATGGAAGAACACCCAAAACCATGAAAATGGTTCTGAATATGCCAAAATGGAGGTGTGCCTTGACAAACCTGCAGAGCCTGAGGCCAGTGCAACGAGCGGGCTGGAAATGAGCTGTACCATTTGCTATGGAGAGATAACTACTGAAGAACACCCAAAACTATAAAAATGGCAGTGAATGTTGCCAAAATGGAGGTTTGTGTTGTACCTTGACAAACCTGCAGAGCCTGAGCCCGTCCTGCCAGCGGGAGGAGCTGGCTGGAAATGAGCGGCACCATTTGCTATGGAGAGATCACTACTGAAGATCACCCAAAACTATAAAAATGGCAGTGAATGTTGCCAAAAACCAGGTTTGAATTGTACCTTGACAAACCTGCAGAGCCTGAGGCCGTCCTGCCAGCGGGAGGAGCTGACGTGGCCGTGCAGGATGGCGGGGTACGGGGAGATGTGCAGGTGCACCAGGGACCCGTCTGCCCTCCTGATGGTCACCTGGTTCCCCACAAAGCTCACGATCTGAGGGCTCTTGCTGAACTCGCTGCTCACAGAAAGGAAAATTAGTCAGTATTTTGCTGTTTTTACAAGAAAAGGATTTAAGATCGATTATTTGTGACTTGGTGTTTTGCTATTTTTAATTGCCGACGTCATCGGAACAAAATCTTTTCTAGGTTTTTTCACAAAACCTGAGGTAAAATTTTATGAGAAAAAAAAAAAATTTTGCTTTTATCTCAAGGTGCTGCTCTGCTTTCCAACCCTGCACCATCATTTCAACCCCAAACTTTATAATTTTCCTTATAAACCCCTTTTTCCTCATTTCTCAAGCAAGACACAGGAGAGTTTTCCCAGTTGCAAGGCCAGGTTTACTTCTCCCAAGCACAATTTGTTAAGAAATGAAGGGAACAGTTAAAATAAATCATATTTGGATTAAAAAGCATTTCTTACCTGGCATCTTTCTCATAAAGGGTTTTTGGGAGAAGGTCTTTATCCACATAGACGGTGTTGGGATAATACCAGACTGTGAACCTGGAATCCTGAATGCCACAGAGGATGTTGCAGCTGTCATTCCAGGCCAAGCTCTGCACCATCGTCCCTGCATTTACAGACAACAAATAATGATAATAAATGAATAAATAGATAAAGAAACACATAAAACATTACCAGGAGAAACTTCAAAATAAAAGGAATTATAACAGTGTGGTTACTCAGCATTTTTGGCTGCTTTTTTAAGGTTTTAAGCCCAAATTTGTAGCATTTTAAAAGCTGCTTTGGAGGGAAATGATAGAAAAATCAACAGAATTTAGATAAAATTTACTGGAATTCTTTCTACCTCTATCATATAAAAGCAAAAGTTTTTTTTCCCAAATTCGATTTCACTATTAATTAAGCAAAATGTTGTCTCTTGTATTAATTACAAATTTATTTCCCTCCCAGCATCTTCTCAAAGACCAATTTGAATTTTTCTTACCTATTTTGACAATCTTCTGCTCTTTCCCAAACCTTTTCACTGAGGTGATGAAAAGATCTCTGTTCTTATCAATAAAAGCTATTTTTCTCTCACTTGTCAGTCCTTTCTGGTCCAATGCAATCTCCACAATCTCTGTCTGGAAAGATAAAAGAGAATCTCTGATTTTTGTTCTGGAGATTTTATATCTGGACATTCAAATTGATTTTTTTCCTAAAAACAAGGTAAAAAATTATTGGATAAACTGAGTTGGAAAAACATTTTGTGTGTGATTTTTCTGGGAATAAATCATTTCATGGGGTTAAAATTAAGATTATTTAAAGTCCTTTCCAACACAACCCATTCCATGATTCTGTGATTTTATAAACTGAATTTCACGAAGATTAAAACAGCTCTGAAGACAACACAAAGCATTAAAAGTCAGCTGAAAGGCTCCTTTCTATTAAGATTTTAAATCCCTTAATGTGTTTTTAGTGCCATTATTGAGGAAAACCATTAGTGATTCTTAATTTCTGGGTGAAATAAAGACATTAAAGCCTTCACTTTACCTTGTGGGTCAGAGGTTTTCCATCACCCAGTGGCTTCCCAGATAAAGCTTCAAAGATGTAGATAACTGAAAAAAAAATAATGATATACTTTATTATAAAAAGCAGTAGTTCTTAATGGATTTTTCCAGGAATTCCATTCTTTTCTGAGTATAATTTAGTGCAAGTGGATAAAATATTCCGTGTGAGTTTCACCACAGATTTTCACAAGATGATCTTCTAAAAACCTGAATTTTCACTTCCTATCCCTATTCTTCATTTCTTGTCTCAAATGGGGCTTTCCAGAAATGACACCAAATTGTGTCATTGGATATGGATAAATCCATATCATAATTAAATCCATAATTTACAGAAATCCATAATTTAAATAAATCCACATTTCCAACATTAGATGGACTCTATCTTAACTCACAATTTCATCACTGGGAATGTTTAGAAAGAGAGAAAATTAAAAAATAGGGGAATAAAAAGTTATTCAATTATTTTCTGTAAATATTCCATGGATCAACTGGAAATTCAGAGCCAAACCATTCCCTTGAAGTTTTTAAATGAATTTTAAGCAAGACCCATAACTTGAACTGATTTTTATAATAAATATCTGTATTTTTATGCTGAGTAAAGCAGGATTTACCCTTCTCATCAGCCTTGTCCTTCACTGCCAGGGTGTCATTGCTCAGGGACACTGTCAGGGCGTTTAAAATGTCTGTCCTCATGCCTGGGTACTTTGGGGAGGAAATCAATCTGCCCTCATAGGAATATAAATAAAGTCCTCCACCATCCACAAGAAGAAAATGCCTAAAAAAAAAGAAAAAAAAAAAACAAAAACAAAGAAGTAGATCAGTAAATAATATAAAAAAATGGTATTTTCCACAATGGGAAAGTCATTGTTTAATGTCCTGCAACTGTTCTTCCAGCTTCCATCATTCCTAAGCTTTACATTTTCAAGACATTCTGGAAGTTCTGTATGGAAAAGTCTGGTTTTAATGCACTATTTTTTCCAGGAGAAATATTTATCAGTCAAATATTCATGATTTTATCTGGGCAATTTTTGTTTATTTCTGATATTTCAATTTGAGCTTATTTTGTTCATTTTTAATATATATACATACATATATATATATATATATACACACATATATACACATATACATATATATATATACACATATACATATATATATATATATACACATATAATAAATAAATTTATTCTGAATATAATACACATATTTATTTATAATAGAGATAACGTAACAAATAAATGTATTTATTTTTACACATATAATAAATAATTAAATGTATTTATTTAATAGTTACATTCTGTCCATAATGAGCCTTTTAAGAAGCCAGGTACCTTTCTGCTTGGAGAATCAAACTCACGGTTCCCTCCTTCAGGTCAAAAATCAATGGAGTGTTCCAGTTCCTTGTCCTGCAAAGATAAAAAAATCAGCATTAAAATATATAAAAATATGGAACACTGCAAGGAAAAATTAGCAAAATTATGTTTAAATGGATTATTTTATTTCTAAAATGTTTTAAATCTTTCTGACTCTTTTTACAGTGATCTGCACTAGCATTCACTGAGCAGATATTCCATTGAATATTTCAATTAATTTAAAATAAATTTTAAAAAATTTAAAAATAAATTAATTCTCATGCTTCCAATGAAGTTTCTGCCACTCTTTTCCAAACAGTGTGAGGAAGAGGAATTTGCTTTACTCACGAGAATAAATAACACAGCAGGGAAAAATTAGCAAAATTATATTTATATAGATTATTTTATTTCTAATATATTTTAAATATTTCTGACTCTTTTACAATGATCTGCATTAGGGTTCATTGAGCAGATATTCCATTGAATATTTCAATTTATTAAAAATAACATTTAAAAATAAATAAATAAATAAATAAATAAATAAATAAATAAAAAAAATTCTCCTGTTTCCAATCAAGTTTCTGCCACTCTTTTCCGAACTATGTGAGGAAGTGGAATTTGCTTTACTCATGAAAATATGTAACACTGCAAGCAAAACTTAGCAAAACTGTGCTTATATATTTTATTTTATTTTTATTTTATTTCCAAAATATTTGAAATATTTCTGACTCTTTTACCACGATCTGCACTAGCATTCACCGAGCAGAAATTCCATTGAATATATCAACTAATTAAAAGTAAAATTAAAAAAAAACCCAATTAAAAATAAATGAATTCTTGTGCTTCCAATGAAGTTGCTGCCACTTTTGCACAGCAAGTGAGGAAGAGGAGTTTGCGTTACTCACGAGAACACGTAGCACTGCAGGGAAGTGGAGACCACCAAATATCCATAACTCAGGGAGGCTTTAATGACCCTGTCCCGGAATTCCAGCAGATCCACGGCGTCGTTGGTGACATTGTGCACCTGAGCACGGGAAAGAAACAAAATGCTGAAATTCTAATTCATTCAGCAAATATTCCTGCTGAGAAAATAATCTGAGATGGAGGAGTGCTCTAACTCTGAATATTGTTTTGATTGTTTTGTTAAATTTGTTGGACATATTGAAGTAGATAAGGTATAAATAGAATTATAATTAATTTATATATTTATATGTTTATTTTAAAGTATTTTTTTATAATGGTGTAAGGTTTAGTTAGTTAAATAGATAATTTAATAATGTTTTTTTATTTTGACTTTGGTTATATTTTTAATTTACATTTTTTATTTTATATATTTTAATTTTATATATTTTTAATTTAAAAATTCCCATTTTCAGATTGTTCAGCTGTTGATAAATTGAGTATTTGAAATGAACACGCCAATGTTTATTACACTGTTATTTAAATAAATTTAAATGTGTGTTATTTAAATAAACACTTCATCCAAACAATCCAGCAATGTCCAGGATTGGGATGAAGATGCTGCAGAGCTCTGGAAGTTTTATGATTCCACATCTGGAAGCACAGGAAATCCAGGAGACAGGCTGGGTGAGCAGGCTGTGGTTTTGTTATTCTGCTAAAAATCTGCTCAAGAAATTTGCCTCAAATTAACAGAGATTTTTCAGCTCAGAGATTTTAGGGAGCTAAAAATCCACAGGGGCCCTTAAACAAAACAAGTTTCCTGTTTTTTTGGTGGGGTTTGGGTTTTTTTTTGAAGATGTCACCATTCTGAGGGTGGTAACTTCCTTCTGATGTTTCCATTATGCACCAACTGCAGAACATGGACTGACCTCAATTATTGCAAGAGCCTGGAAACCATTTCCAAAGATATGTTAATTGCCACCACCACAGCATCACTAATTAACTTTGCCATTGTAATACTCAGGAAAAAAAATCCATCTGCAAGTTTTTGGTAGGATTTTGTAGGATTCTCCTACATACTATATAGGAATAAAATCAGTGTAAAGGAATGAAAATTAAAAATGAGTCAGGGTTAGCTTCACTTCCTCAGTCTTTGCATACTCAAGAAGAGAATTCAAATCCCATGGAGATCATTCCCAAGCACATCTGGAACGAGTCGATGTCTGGGAATGAGGGGAAAAATTGGGAATTTTGGGCTGATTTGTGCTGTGTGTTCCCAGACACTGACTCACAGCACCCACCCACGGCCCCAACCCCAAATCCAGCCCTGCTGCTGCTCCAACTCTTCCCAACTCCAAACCCAGCATCAAAATGAAAAAAACATTAAAGGGTCTCATTAGGAATTTAGGAACTCGATGCTGAAAAGCCCCAAATGTGTAATTTGGAAACTGTGGAAGGATGGAAATCTTGATAAGCCCAGAGAAAAAAACCTTGTGAGTCAATGTCTGGGAACACAAATCCAATCCAAAATTCCCATTTTGCCTTAAATGAGATTTGTGATGGGGCTGCCCAGCTCTGAGGGGATTTTTCCTTCATGGTTCTTCTCTTAATTCAGGTATTTTGGAGGTGGATTTTACCTTCATGGTTTTCTGAATTAAGGTGATTTGGAAGGGGATTTTACCTCCATGGTTCTTGTCTGAATTAAGGTAATTTGGAGGTGGATTTTACCTTCATGGTTCTCCTCTTAATTAAGGTAGTTTGGAGGTGGATTTTACCTTCATGGTTCTTCCTTCATTAAAGTGATTTGGAGGTGGATTTTACCTCCATGGTTCTTCTCTGAACTAAGGTGATTTGGAGGTGGATTTTACCTCCATGGTTCACTGAATTAAGGTGATTTGGAGGTGGATTTTACCTTCATGGTTCTTCCTTCATTAAGGTGATTTGGAGGTGGATTTTACCTTCATAATTCTCTGAATTAAGGTATTGTGGAAATGGATTTTACCTTCATAATTCTCTGAATTAAGGTATTGTGGAAGTGGATTTTACCTTCATGGTTCTGTGAATTAAG
The DNA here is from genome assembly GCF_035770615.1 of Melospiza melodia melodia. Lineage (NCBI taxonomy): Eukaryota > Metazoa > Chordata > Aves > Passeriformes > Passerellidae > Melospiza > Melospiza melodia. The sequence continues at coordinate 26,796,090 of NC_086205.1, read as the reverse complement.
GTGATTTGGAGGTGGATTTTACCTTCATGGTTCTCTTAATTAAGGTGATTTGGAGGTGGATTTTACCTTCATGGTTCTCCTCTTAATCAAGGTGATTTGGAAGTTCTGCCACTCCCAGTGCTGCTCCACCACGTGGGCAAAGATGACCTGGCCATTCCCACAGGCTCCTGCCAGCTGGGTGCCATCGATGGACCACGAAATGGCAAAAATGCTGCCAGTGTTGGGCTTCTCCAGGGCATAAGACCACTAAAAACAAGAAAAAAAATCATAATTTCAGTTACTCTGTGATTTTAGAAATTATTTCTTGTCGGGAATACATTTGCAGGGTTGGGATTTTTCAAGCAGCGACAATAAATGGAGTTTTTGTTGAGTTGGGATTGGATGTTTAAGTCAATTTGGGAAATAAAAAAAAGGAAAAGCGGCAGGTAAAGCAGAAATTAAGAAGTCACAATGTTGGGAGTACGTCAGGTATCAGTTTTCTACTCATGATTTATTCCAAGTGTGTTCTCATTCATAAATCCAGGCAATCACTACATAAAATTAAGGTGTTAAAGAAATAATTACATTTTCTCCACTCTGTTACTGTCCAAATGAAGGATTAATTAAAAATTTCCTCCAGCAAATACCTTAACTCTTAATTCCCTCAGCATTATCCATGAGACTCCTCTGAAGTTTAGATCCTTATTAAATAAAATGCCAAAAATTAGAATTTCCAGACCAAGACATTTTTAAAAATTCCCTGCATATCAGAAACAGGAATCATCCTGAATCTCCAAAGAGCTGGTTCCCTGAAAGTGGATGACAAATAAGAATTAAATAATCTTTTTTGGGAATTTCAGGAAGATATTCAAGCAGATTTTAGAACAAGAAGCAAATCTCAGTTATTTCCTCTATGTAATAGAATATTGTTAATGAGTAGTAATAATGCAGGAGGATAAGGAGTAGTAATTTTGCTGAAATTGGAGAACTACCTGAATATTCGAATATATTTGAAGTCTTACAGAGGAAATCAATAAAAATCATGGGATTGAAGTTAAATGTAAACATTGGATTGACTTTTGGGCACATGAAAATTATCCCAAAAGGGGCACAGCAGAAGATGCAGAAGATGCAGAAATATATTCAACTTTATTTAAATATAAATAGGATGCTCTTATTTGCTAATTAAAATGATTAATTTCACCAGTGCTTCATTTTTATTATTTTTTATCACTGATCCCTCTACACTCCCAAGGCCTTGGGAACACAACTTGCCTATAGGACAACCATAATAATTTATTTTATATATGAATACATAATTTCTTTTCATGATTTTTAATTGAAGAAATGCAATTAAAATATTAATATTAAATGTGTAACTTTGCTCTTTACCACGAAGCTGCCTGACACGCCAGGGAGGTAGGAAAAATGAGAATAAAGAGCATTGAGTGCAAAACACACAGAGCAGCTGGCTGCAGCTACTGCTCATTTGTGCTTAAGAGATGAGCAATAAACTCTTGAAAAATATTAAACTCAGGTAAAAAATAATGCTAAAAAATAAATAATAAACTCTGAATAAACTCAGATAAAATAAAAATTTTAAAAAATAAATAAATAAATAATAAAGTATTAATAAACCCAGAATAATAATAATAGCAATAGTAATAATAATAATAATAATCATCATCATCATCATCTCAGGTAAAAGAATCTTAATTTTCTACAGGAAATAAGCCTGTCTGCATTAAAATCCCCAGTGACCTGTTCAGTATTAATTGCTGATTAAAACATTGCTTTTTAGCTTGCAGGAGTCTGAGCCAGACTTAACAGTAAATTCAATTACAGATCTGTGGATATCAAAATAAATCATTTTTAAAACAGCAAATTGACACTTTGCAAAAGAAAACTGCATTTAGTACTTTTCCTTCTAGATAATTGCATTTAATTTTACTTACAAATTTGTAATTAAATTCTATTTATACACTGTCAGTGAAAATCAGTGAAATCAGAATCAGTACAGAAGGTGAAATAGGAAAATCCAGATTTATCCTTATACCTTTCCTCAAATAATCTTTAATTTTAAACCTTCTACCTTTTATAACCTTATTACCACCTTATAACCTATTATTATAACCTCATACCTTTAACCTTATACCTTTTCTCAAATAATCTTTAAAGGTTCCTCTTCATGAATTTAAAATATTTGAAATTCACATTTCAAATTCATGGTTTGACTGAACACACCCAAAACACCACAGCAATTTTTTCCCAGAAAAGAGCAATAAACACAACAAGAAAGCAGGACAAAGAAAGTCACAAATAATCAAAGTTTGCTGCAAAAAATCTGAGCAAAAATGTTCAGAACCACAGGAAAGCCAAAGACAATGAGGACAATCTGTGCTCCCAGTGAAGGGAGGTGAAGCTGCATTAAATTGATTTTAATTGGAGAAAAAGCTGCAAAAAACCCTATAAAAATAATGATTCAGGAATAACCTTCAAGGGGAAAAAAGATTAAATAATAAAAGTGGTTAAAATACAATAAAATATAATAATAAATGGTTCTTCCACATCCTTTTCTATCAGGTTATTGTTATACTCTTCTTTTTATTGTTAAAAAATAGCAATTTATGATTAGTTATGACCATAAGAGATGCTTGCGAACTCTGTGATTTTCAGGTAAAAATTTCATGTCCCAAAAAGCAAAATATTATTAAAAACAAAATATTCTGGTCAGCAAAAAGGTGCTGGCAATCACAAGCAGCTTTTGCTAATAAAACACCTACCTGTACACTGATATCCTGAGGAATATTTGCTGTATTATCAATAAATTTGGACAATTTCCAGAGTTTTACTCTGGAAATTTCTATTTTTATTATATTGATTTTTTTAATATATATATAAAATAAATTTGCTGAGTTTTACTCTGGAAAGTATTTGTAAATAATTAAAAAAAATTAAAATAAAATATTAAAAATTTAAAATATTTTTATTATACTTATTTTTTTATCTATCTAAAATAAATTAGCAGAGTTGTACTCACCCCAGTTTTATCACAGAGCCGTAGAGTGTTGAAGGATCCCACAGCAAACAATTCTCCATCCAGAGCCCAGGCAATGGCAGTGATGGGATATTCATGGGGCTGGGAATTGTACAGGACACGGCCAAAACTGTCCCAGACCTGCAGCAAAACCCCAATTCCATCCATGGCACACTCTGGGTGCACTGGCATTATTCCAGAAAAATAAATCCCCCTCATGTTTTAGTGGAATTGGAAAAATTGCTATATTACAGTTCATTCTTGGTTTATATATATATTTTTTTTTTTGCATTTTTTGTTACTGCAGAGGTGTAATTCCCCCTCATGTTTTCAGGAGAACTTGAGAAAATTACCCGTATTATATGTGTGTGTATATATGTATATATTATATTATATATACATATGTGTGTGTGTGTAAAAATATATATATAAATAATATTGGTATTTAATATGTCTTGCTTTTGTTTTATATAGATATTTTTTGTATTGTTGTTACTCCAGAAATGTAATTTCCCCTCATGTTTTCATGGGAACTTGAAAAAATCACCTGTCTTTTATATATATATAAAGATATTAAAAAATACATAAATATATATAAATAATATATATCTTTCTTTTGTTTTATATAGATATTTTTTGTATTGTTGTTACTCCAGAAATGTAATTTCCCCTCATGATTTCAGTGTAACTTGAAAAATCACCTGTATGAGATTTATATATATTTATATATAAAGAATATATATTTTAATATAAATCCCCCTTTTTGTTTATATATATATTTTTTGTATTTTTCCTATTCCAGAAATATAATTTTCCCTCATGTTTTAGTGTAATTTGAAAAATCACCTATATTACAGTTCAGTTTTGGTTTATATATATTTTTGGTATTTTTCTTACTGCAGAAGTGTAATTTCCCCTCATGTTTCCAGTGCAACTTTAAAAATCACCTATATTATTCCTCACTCATATTTTATAAATACACTTCTTGTACTTTTATTATTCCAGAAGTATAATTTTCCCTCATGACATAAAAATTTTAGAAATAATTGCCCAAGTCAATTATGTGTAACTATAAATATAAATACAAATATAAATACAAATAAATATATATACACAACACACATGTATATATAATTATTTAATTCATACTGGTTTATTTAATGCAACAGACTTGCTTTCTGCCATGGTAAATGTCACATAATTCTGGATAAAATATTCTGTATAAAATATTTTGCACCCCTGAGTTTTATTTCCTGTAAATTGCTCCAAGTCTATAAAAGAACCTGCAAATTTCCAAATACAGAGATTTTTAAAATGGAAATCAATCCACAAAACAATGTAATAATTTATTGAATTTTTAAAATTTCTTAATTGTATATTTTCTATCACAACCATTACAGAATTAAATGACAGAACCAACACATGACACATTTAAAAATCAGTTTTTATTTAAGGGAAGATACTCAAAAGGTGCTTTGTATTTTGGATGCAGATTATATTTCCTACATTCAAATAATATATATTAATATATTTTAAAATGTATTAATAGATTAATATAACAATATATTATAAAATATATTTTACTGAGGGATTCACTGTCCCTGTAGTAGAAAACAGCAGTTTTATCTCTTTTACTTTGATATGTCAGCTTCTATTAATTCAAATAATCACTTCTATATTTGTACATATTTTTCTTTTTGTTTCACCCCCATTTTAGCACTTTTTATTCTGCAGTATTAAAAAAATTGTAATTTTATCTTACTACAGAGTGAGGTGTATTTATAAATAAAAAAATTTTTTCTTGAAAAGTGTGATTGATGACTTCTCATTTCATTTTGGGCTTCCAGGGTAAAATTCAGAAATTTCAGGATCTCTAATAAGTTTTTAGTCAGGGAGTTAAAATGAAGCAGAGCTCACCTTGTACCTGCAATCCTCCCCTGCAGACAGGATCAGATCATTCACTGAATTCCAGTCAGTTTTCAAAATCAAACCATCGTGGGCTTTCCACTGAAAGGGAAAAAAATCAATTCCAGAATTGTGACAACTCCTATTTTTAATATTCAACACTTGTTGGACTTGATGATCTCGGAGGTTTTTTTTCCAATCTTAACAATTTTATGATTTAGCAGAAAAAGAAATTAAATAAAGCCTGAACGAGGCAGAATCAAAGCACAAAAATCTGCATTAAAATCCTTCATCTAAAAATCCATTAAAATTTTTAATCCAAAAAATTCAAATTCAACAAGACAAAAGGGAAAGGCTGCTGTGTACTTGTTTCTGTAAATAAATCTTATTAATGAATCAGATTATGAATGGTACCTGCAGAACTTTGGCATTTGGCTGGAGGGGTTTGATAATCAGCTGCTGCCCTGAGGTGTAGAGAACTTTGTCAGAGTCAGGGGCCCAGGACACCGAGTACACTGGAGTTGCTGTGGGCATGGAAAAAAATCTATTTTAAATAAATATATATATTATATATAATAATAAAAATAAATAATATTGATGGTAAGATACAACAGAGCATAATAAATAAAATATATAATTATATATAATGTATAAATAGATATACTTAGGTACATAAAATATAATACATAACTACTGCATAAAATAGATTTATATTACATAAATATCTATGTAGATAATACTGCATTATATAAATGTACTTTACACATTTCTCAAGCCTCTTTATCTATTGCCATTTACACATTAACAATTCCCAAAACTTTTACAAGTGAAAGGTTTCAAGTCCAGAAAAACAACAGGAAATAGCTGCATTTTGTATTTATATTCAGATAAATACAGATTTTATTAACTGATTTATTCAGATTTTATCCTCTGATACAATTTTACTCCCAACTGTCACTCCAGAAATACAGAAAATCAAAATAATACTCACCAAGAGACATCAGAAAATCAATCTTTTCAGCCCAAATTATGAGGCTGGACACAAAAATGGGTGGGAAAAGTTTTGTGTTGCACCTCAATTGTTCTTTTTTAGATTTTTGGGTACCATAATTAACACAGATTTTGTTTTGCTGCACAAACATCCCATTCATAGTAACTTCCAAAATAAATGACAATAAATCCAAGTGGCCACAGGCTGGACAGATTTTTCCCAATTAACTGAAACTTTCTTAGACTGAAAGTCTCAGAATTTTGTATCTGGAATAAAGCTGACTGTTCCATTTTAAAATCATGTTCCAGTTTTCAAATTAGATTTTTTGAAAACAGAATAAAGCAAAAATTACACATGGAAAAACATCCAGGGAAAAAATAAGAATTTAAAAAAGACAGACTTGCCAACCATGCAAATATTTTCCATATTATTTGACAAGATTTGTCTCTGAAGAAAAATCAAAGGACTTTGCTACTTGATTCCTTGAAATAAAACTAAGAAAGTTAAGCAAAAAGCTTCTCCAAGTATTAAACTGAGCAACTGAATTAAAATTGTTCAAATAAACCATCTTTAATGGAACTTTAGGGTAATAAAAAACCCCAAAAGGCTTAAAAATGCTCTTAGAGGATAAAATTCTCGGTGACAATTTTGGCATATTAAATTCTATCTTTAAAAATGACTCAGGAATATTTTGATGAGATTGAGATAATTAAGTGATTGAGCTGCCCTGAAATCATCCAGTATCTCCCCACTTTTCCCTGTGCAAAAAGCTGATTTATTATGGTCAAACTCCATTTGAGCTCCCAAATATTCACCCTCCAAACTGAGACCTGGTGTCGTTGCTCCTGAAGATTTCTGTATTTCATAGATTTTCTTTCAGGGAATTTTATTCCTTAAAAATCCAGAATTATTATGGCAGACTTTTTAAACTTGTCAACCCTCAGAGCAGACAAGTCCCAGAAACACAACATATATTAAATAAATGTGGCTCTGGCTGTTTTCCTCCTGGCAATTCCTGGTGAAAATGCCATAAATTCTGTCCCCAGCTGGAGCAGAAATTCTAAATAAACTCCTTTTTTTTTTTTTTTGTCCTTTCCTAATGCTGATCTAACAATCAGAAGAGTTTTCTATTTAAACCAAATGTTTGCCTTTTTTATGATGGCTGAGGACTTAACCACAATTTCCAGGGCTTAACAGCAGGAGCTGAGTTAACTCATTTCCTCCTGCACTTAACAAGGGCTGCCTTGGGAAAATGCTGCCAACACCCTGCAAACCCAGAGGAGCAGCCCCACTGCAGCAGAAACAGGAATATTCAGGCAAAAAAGGCAGAAAATTGGGATTTGAGGAAGGAAGGTCTGGTTTATCCCACAGCAGAGTTGGTAATTGCAAGAGTTTTGTGGGATTTGGGATTGTCACAGGAGGAGAAACATTAATTTAAATGATTTTAGATCTTGGGAGGGTGTTTCTGAAAGCATATTCCTAAAGAATAGAGGTATCAGGAATGAATTCCTCCCTGGGAGGGCTGGGATGGAATTCCCAGAGCAGCTGTGGCTGCCCCAGGATCCCTGGAAATGTCCCAGACAGGTTTGGGATACAGGGATGGGATTTAAGGTCCTTCCAATCCAAACCATTCCAGGATTCCATGAGAATCTTGTGAGATCCCTAAGAAATCCAAAGAAAAAAGGTTTCCTCAGCCAAATGGATCAGTGGAAGCCCAAACCCAACATTTCAGTGTAAGCAGAAGGAGGAATAAAAGGAAGAATTTAAGGGAATTTAAGGAGGAATAAAGGCCAAAGACAGAACAGGCACGTGGATCATCACCCCAAAATCCAGCCTGAAAATTTATTTCCAACACAAAGAGTGGAATGGGGCAAAGGAATGTTGGCAGTGGGGATTTTTTCAGTTCTCATTATAATAAAAGAAGAGAAAATGATTGGAAAATTCATTTGGTTGAACATAATGCACCATTCCTGCAGAATCCTGCCCTGACCCAGGTATGGCCATGTTACCACTGGGACTGTGGGGCTCTGACTCTGAATTTAAAGATTTTCAGGGCCTCACAGGATTTGAAGTTGAAAACACAAACACAAGGTGACAGTTACTCCATGGGGACTCAAGTGTGCTTTTGTACTGCACCAGAAACCTGCAGAAACCAATGAAAATTCATGTTTGAAACAACAGCATGGAATTCACCTGATATGCTTTTTCAAAGCCCAAACAGGCAAAATAATGCATAAGAAACCTGACAACATAAACTGAGAAATGCTAACGAATATGTGCTTTGGTTTGAATATTTTGTTTAAATTCTAGTTCAGTTGGTTTATCTTTTTACCTGACAAACATTGCATGAGCACAAGAACTTCCTTAAAAGAACTGCAATGCATTTTCTATTCAGTGCTGTGGTTAAAGTGCCTTCCCCAGGTTGAAAGCATTCAGATCATTTGTTTCAGACTGAGATAAGGGCCCTGACATTTACCCCAAGCCCAGGTGCATGTGGTTTCTTCAAAAATGTCACAGGGTCACACAGGCTCCATCTATGAAGTCTGAAAAACAAAATTGAGCTGAGGATCTTCACTGCAATGGCCCCAAATCCTCAGCGTGGGATGAGACTGCTGCCTAAAAATATTGCAGCACTTTGAGTCTGAAAAATGAAATACTTTCAAAAAATCTTATTAAAATGCAACTCTGATTTATATTTATATTTAATTAAGGCTTTAACACCCTTGAAGAAACCACCCCTGCCATATTCAGGGTCTGTTATTTAAATATATTTCAGAATAACCCAAATGAACAAGTTCTGCTGGAGCTCATAGCAGAGAACTCACCTTGCTGAGCCAAGGTGGATCTCAGCATTCCACTTTTAGACCAGATTTTCACTTGGCCATCTTCCCCAGCTGCAAACGAGCACAGAAATCAGCAAATGCCATGCAATATCCACTCTAACAAATGTATTTGTATTTGCTCAGGAAACTCTGGAGTTAAAATAAACCCAGCTTTTCTTACAGGTGAATTCCTTTTGTTTCATCTTCCAAACATAGAATAGGAAGTATAGGAAGGAAAAATATTTAAGATGTTTCTTTGGTTATTATCAAGAAATCCTCCTTTCCTGAAAATCCCCACACTCTTTTCTGAAGCTGGTCCTAGCAAGGAAAAATCCACCATCATTTAAGCACCCCAAATTCTGTATTTCTGATTCCTTCAATGGCCCAGGAGCTGCTTAGAGGAGTCTGAGAAGGCCCAGGGCAGCAGGAGCAGATTTGATGGATTCAACTGGAGATTTCACAGCTGATAAATGAAGATAACTCTGGATGGCTTCAATTTTCTACCATAACTGTGTGTTACCAAATAACTCAGTTTATTTATTGAAGAATTCATTGCTAAGCACTACACAGCACACTTAGGGCTGTTTTACAGCACACAATTCCTGCTGTGGTGTCATTTTTAAAATGCTTCAGTTTAGGCTTCCCAGATGCAATTAATGAGGAAAAAGAAATTAATGGATTCTTCCATTCAAATATAATTTATTTGCCACATTTCAGGTTTTTATATCCGGCCAGTGTTGTTTTAAATGTTTTAAAAATGTTTAAAAAGCCCACTCAAAATTAAAAATCTTATTTGTGCACATTTGATGCTGTTGAAATACAACCATAAAAATATTTGAAGTGGTGCAGTAGCAATGATTTATTTAGCCTTCCTCCAAGTACAGCTGTGGTAGAAGAGGAGTTGATCTCCTCAGAATAAACTGGAAGTGGTGATGAATTCCCACACTCCCCAAAAAGTGTCAGTGTCATGCAGCCTCATAAAAAAAAAGGGATTCAAAAGAGAATTTTGACTTTGTCTTTGGAGAAGTTCCTGAGGCAAAGCTGTCTTTAAAAAGAGCAATATTTCCATCCCTCTGGGATTTCAGAGGAACAGGCCAGACAGAGTTCCTTGAAGCAGCATTTCAGAGTCTGGAAAATTATTATTTCCAAAATTAATTTTGGAAAAAATCCAGAATTATCTGCAGTTCTTGTGGCCAGAGGGATCAGCTGTGCTCCATCAGCAGGAGGCTGACACACCACAAACCCAGCAAGGAGCCCAGCACAGGCATTGCAGCAGCTCCCCCAAACCCCAGACAGAATCTGGGACAAAACCACCAAAAGCAACTCATTAATAAAAGATTTGGGACAAAAAAATGGTGTAGAGATGAAGAAATTGTGGGCTCACTCCTCTATCACTAATATGAACAAGCTGTAGGTAATAATTACTGATAATTAAGGAATAAAGCACAGGAATATTCAAGATCAATGAGCCTTTTTGGCTAAAAAACCCCAAATGTGCAGGAATATAAAATGTACCAACTTAGCAACTTCTTCTTGCAACAGACAGAAAAGAAAGAAATCAAATATTCTCCTTTCTGAAGTTCAGAACAGCCACAAAACCATCTGAGCACTCTGATATTAAAACATTTACTTTCAAGTAACTGGATGATTTAAATGAAAAAGAGAAATATTTTTACTACATCTATTAATTAAAATGGACAACACTAAGCTAAAATACATTAATAGTGCAAAATGAACTCCTAGTAAAAAGGTGACAACAACCTCTGTGATAACTAAGACCAAAAAAAAGCAGATTATTATTTAAGTTTTCAAAGCACTTTATTAATTTAGGAATGCTCACCTGTAACCAGGGCTGTTCCCTCATAATTCCACCTTCCTGCAAGGACAGCTCCACAATGGGCTTCTACACTTTTCTCCACTCTTCCTAGCTTGGAAATCAAGTGGAATTTCCCTAAAAAAATAAAAAAGTTAATAGAATTTACAGAATTATGTAATTATTATTACATTATTAATTACATTCTATATTATTACAGCAGTGCTGGTACCCCCTGTGGAAAGCACACAGACAAACCAAGAAAACAACAACACAAAGAGCACTTCCAGTTGTTTTTCACAGCTCAAATCAGAATTATTCCTGGGATGGAATTCCACAGCAGCCAACCCCAAAGTTTGTAATGACTTCAACAGAAGGATCAGGAAGTTTTTCTTCCCAAATAAGGGATGCTGCTTAAACCCAGGAAGATCAAATTTAAACTGGAGCAAAGAGCAGACAATGGAGAGCTTGGAAAAATAAGCAGCCCAGTAATTGAAATTAAGTACTTTAAAATCAAATTATTTTTAGTATTATTTGATCTAAGCTGCCAGACTGAACCACTGCAAGGGAGCTCCTGAGTGACCAGAACTTTTGGCACAATCATCCAGCCAAATCTCTGCCAGTGCAAGATTTCCAGGGAAAAGACTTCTAACACTGATAAAAAACTATGGTTTGGATAAATCAGTTTATGTGAACAGTTTATTATGGAATCCCAGACTGGTTTGGGTTGGGAGGGACCTGAAATCCCAAAGGGCAGGGACACCTTTCACAGCCCAGGCTGCTCCAAATCCCCTCCAACACTTCCAAGGTGTTCATTTAATGCATTCCATTCTTCTGTAATTATAAAATAAAATTTATCTCATGGATGTATCACTTATTGCATAGAACACCTCTCAGGTCTGACATTTTCATGTTTCATACGTAAGCAAGAGCTGGATTTAGAGGAATTCAATGTCAATTCCTCCAAGTCAATTGCCAAAATGGCCTTTTCTGCCTTTTCACTGAAAACAACTTTTATTTTCTGAGAAATATATATTTTATTTTCTGCACCTTTTCCCATGCAGTGTCTTTGCTCCACCTGTATCCAGGACCTTTTTCACTGGAGCATCCTTAAACCCAATCTCCCAGGAGCAGGAATATTCCCATATTCCCAATCTCTCAGGATCAGGAATATTCCCATATTCCAAATCTCCCAGGAGCAGGAATATTCCCATATTCCCAATCTCTCAGGATCAGGAATATTCCATACTCCCAATCTCTCAGGATCAGGAATATTCCATATTCCCAATCTCCCAGGAGCAGGAATATTCCCATATTCCCAATCTCCCAGGAGCAGGAATATTCCCATATTCCCAATCTCTCAGGATCAGGAATATTCCATATTCCCAATCTCTCAGGAGCAGGAATATTCCCATATTCCAAATCTCCCAGGAGCAGGAATATTCCCATGCCATCACCTCCAGGACTGGCATGAAGGGGCTGAGCTCTTCAGAGCCATCACTTTTTTCAGGATATAAATTTTATATATTGATTTCATATATTGAAACAGCTCCCACTGATCCAAGCAGAACCCCTGAATATTTCTGTGAGCAATTCCTCAGCTCATAACAGATGAAATTCCAGTGGAAGCTCAAGCAGCTGGGAAGGAACTGAAGGATTTGGTGAAGTCAGAATATCAGGAAAAAGGGCAATGTCAAAGTATCAGATAAAATCCCGTTATCCAGGGAAAACTCCACTATTTTCCCAATTTTTTGCATCCTCTCCCACTCCACAAGCTCCTACTTCTCTCACAAGGCCCCTTCCAAAGAGGGAAACAGAGGAAATTGTAGCTGAGCAGGGAAGAACATGGTTACATGTAAAAGCAGGATCAACTTTCCAGAATTCCTCTGGAAAAAATGTGATCATCACTTAAAACTGTATCCTAACCCTTCTGCAGAACAGGGGAGATCAAGTTTTCAGGGACAGCAGCTTTAATTCTGCAACTTCTTGGCTTTTCCAGCAGGGGAATTCACAATTGCTGCCAGCCAAAAGCTTTTTCCATGGCATTCCCAGGGGGAGGTTTCTCCATTTCCATGGATTTCTGTTCTACTGAGGCAACAGAGACTTTCAAATTACAACTGATTACACAAAAAAGAGGAAATTTTAGCCAAATGCCTGGTGTAGGTAGAAGGGATTCAGCTTAATCTCTGGTCCTTTATTTTTATTAAGTACTGAAGACAGAACTGTCCTCAACCTGAAAATGACTCCCCAGTCTTGCAGGAATTTCCACTGGGAGACTCCCAGCCTATCCAAACACAGAATATAAAACATGGATGTTTTGTTCATTAACTTCCATGGACTCTTAAATGCTGACCTAATATAAAATTGTCAAGAAAAAATTAAAAATAAAAAGGTTGAATCACTTATGATTTGTCCTTAATTTGAAGGTTAAAGCCAAAAATACTCTTCATTTTTGTTAAAAAATAGCAACAAGACCAATGTCAGTAGGAAATAAAAGAACAATATCCCCCAAGAGATGCATTTCAGAAGAAAACCCAAGGGGACTAAATTTACATTTGCTCTCATTTCAAACATCTGCAGTTCAACTAGGAATTGTAAAGACATTATGCTGCTTTTCCATTGGATTCAGCAAGTTTGCAGGAATCCTTATCACACAGGGGACTTGGCTGCTGCAGGAGAACTGCAGGAGTGAGCTGGGGCAGGAAAACTCGTGCAGGAAGAAAAATCTGGTGGGGGGCAAAATCTTCCTTTTGGGGAGAAGGGGAATAGAAACCCCAAGGGAAAAATCCTTTTGGGGAGAAGGGGAATAAAACCTCCAAGGGTAAAATCTTTTTGGGGAGAAGGGGAATAAAACCTCCAAGGGTAAAATCCTTTTGGGGAGAAGGGGAATAAAACCTCCAAGGGAAAAATCCTTTTGGGGAGAAGGGGAATAAAAACCCCAAGTGAAAAATCCTTTTGGGGAGAAGGGGAATAAAACCTCCAAGGGTAAAATCTTTTTGGGGAGAAGGGGAATAAAACCTCCAAGGGTAAAATCCTTTTGGGGAGAAGGGGAATAAAACCTCCAAGGGTAAAATCCTTTTGGGGAGAAGGGGAATAAAACCTCCAAGGGTAAAATCTTTTTCGGGAGAAGGGGAATAAAAACCCCAAGGGTAAAATCTTTTTGGGGAGAAGGGAAAAAATCCCAAGCAATCCTCAGAGCTTCTTGCTCCCCAAATAATGCCTTGTACTTGACTGACATGAGCACTCAATGGTACGAAACAACCAGTATTATAAATATTTTAAAAATTCATTATTTTTAATTTTATTATTAGAAATATTTTAAGTTGCCTTACCATCAGAGCTGGTGAGAACAAAGCTCTCAGCCTGGGATTGCTTCTTGCCACCGATGCCTCTGGGAAACCAGTGCAGGTCCAAGGGATAAACCTCATCTGGCAGCCTCAGCACCCGCGTGGTCTCGCTGCTCACGGGGTTCCATTTCATCACCTGGTGGTCGTCGCTGCAGGAGAACAGCTCGTCAGCTGTGGTCCAGCCCACACAGCTCACCAAGCCCTTATGTGAAATCCAGTTAAGGAACCTGAAAAGCTGAACCACCAGAAACAATCCAATACCCCGTCTCAACTCCTTAGAGCTGAAGGGACAGTACAGGAAGATTATTTTGATAACATTGTGTGGAATGTTTAATACTAAAAAAAAAAAAATAAATCTTCGTTCTTCATTTTTTTGCTCTTATGTGCCAAGAAGAGCTGGTAAAAATTAAGTCCAATGAAGCAAATTTTCGTTTCGTAAAATGAAAATATTTCATAAAATTCAAATTCTTATCATGATGTAAAGTTATGGAAAGCTGGCTAAAATGTTGGGTTAGTGAAGGGTCTTAGTGCAAAATACAATGCAAAACACCCAATTTTCATTCAAAAGTGTGGGTTTATCTACACCATATGTAAGTGTTTATTATTATAAGTACGTATTTATCATATGTAAGTGTGCAGTGTCTCTTAAAACATTGTCCTTAAAGGCTGCGGTCAATGACAAGGGGAACAAAGGAAAAACAGGAAAAAAAAAGGCATCTACAATTTACAAATATTTTACTGAAATTTCAACAACAAAAAAATATTTTCTGGAAGAGTCCATTCAGAATGAACACGATGTTCCATGCTTTTTTTCTGTGACAAAGGATATGCTTTGGCTCCTTTAAAAGGGAAGTCTTCAGTCTCATCTCAGTTGTTCAGATGGAGCATTAAAACCATGTGTTATAACTGCAATAAAAGAAAACAAATACATATATAAGTATGGATAATGAACATAATATACACAAGCAGCCAAAATTCAAGAGGAAGACACTAACACTAAAATTAAAAGGTCTGAAGTAATTTTACATCACTACTGGGGGAAAAGAGGCACCAAGAAATACCTGAGTTTAAAGAGAATTCTGTTTTCACATTATCCAACTGAATAAGGACAACTTGAAGAAAAAATGAACAGTGATTCCTTAATGTTGGAAAAGACCTTTAAGATCAAGCCTGAAACATCAGAGGTTGGAGCACTGGAGATCCCCTGTGCTGACACACAGCCAGCAAGAGAAAACCTGGTATTTTCCTTCCAAATCCCAGAACTTTATTATAATTTTAAAGCATTATAATGGCTCTGTATGCGCTGCTGAAAGGCTGAACGCCTATCCAGGGCCATCACCAGGTACATCCATCACTGCCAGCCCACGTATTCCCTCCGTCCCAAGGAATCCAGCAGGATTTTAGGAGAGATGTGGCAATGAGCAGGAATTCTAGGCAGGAATTCTAGGCAGGAATTCTGGGGACTCGGAGAAGCCAAAGCGCCTGACGCCTCCTGCCTTTCCCACCCGGAGCTGCTGGCCCGGAGATGAGGATCGGGAGCGGCGGAGCAGAGCGGGATGGGGGCAGCGCAGGGAAGGAATGCCAGAGGGAAGGAAAACCAGCGGGCCGGATGGGGAAGGCAGCGGGAAGGGATGGGGACAGAGCAGGAAAGGGAAGGAATGCCACAGCACGATGGGGGAATGCCGAGAAGGAAAAGCAGCCGGCGGAACGCGGGGCACGGAGAAGGAGACACCAAACCCTCGGGGCAGCCTCGGCCAGCACCGCCCGCGCCAACACCCGCTGTTCCCTCCGTCTGCATTTTACCAAGAAGCAATCATCCAACCCCTCCTGAGGGCCGGGGCTCCCCCGCCCTGCCCTCAGCTGTGCCCCGGAGCTCTCCGGCCCCTCCATCCGCCCGTCCCACGCCCAGCCGGGGGTCACGGCTCCCGACCCCGTCGCCCACCGCGGCGGTGACTCAGCCGAGGGGAGGGGGCCGGCGGCCGCCGCCTCCCCAGCGCGCCTTTACCTGCGCGGGCAGCGGGAGAGAGCGGCAGAGCGGCGGCCGGAGCCCGCTCGCGGCGGAGCCCGCTCCCAGGGGAGCCCGGGGCGATCCCGCCGCCAGCTCCCGGGATGATCCCGCTCCCGGCGGATCTCGGGATGATCCCGCCTGCCGCTCCCGGCGGATCTCGATCCCGGGATGATCCCGCCTCCCCGTCCCGCTCCCGTCGCCTCAGGAGCGGCGGCTCCCGCTCCCCCCGCCGCCAAGCGCCGCCGTCGCTATGGCGACTTCTCGCGAGACCGCATCCTCTTCATCCTCCTCCTCCGCCACCTCACGGCTCCCCCCCGGCCCCCCCAAGGTGCCACGGCGCCGCCCGTTAATTAATTAAACCCGCTTCAAAATCGCCGCGCTCTCACCATTTTTAAAAAATTTTTTCACTAGTAAAATTTTTTTTAAATATTTTTTTATTAATTTTAAACTAGCGCGTGGTACTCAGCAACTAAGCGCCGCCCACTGACCTACTTCTAAAATTAAAATTAACTCTTTTCTCCGCCGGCACGGCCGCGAGGCTGTGTTACCTCGCCGCCCTCACCCCCTAATGTCTCCCACCCCCCCGTGTCTGCCCAGAAAAAGCCGCTCCCGGCGGATTTCTGGGCGCTTTCCCCTCCCTGCTGTAACGAACACAAGATGGCGGGCGGGGGCGGCGGTGCCGTTCAAACCCGCGGGCCCGGCCCCTCCCGTCCCAGCCTGCCCCGCGCTTTTCTAACGAATTTCGGTTCGAGTTCGCCATTTCGGCGCCATTTTCGAGTGTGGAAGCGGCCGAGCTTCTACAGCAGCCGGAGCTGCCCGCGCTATAGCCGCCTCGCCGGGGCACGGAGCCGCCGGGACGAGCAGGTACGAGCTCGGCGGGAGGAAGTGATGGCGGTTCGCCTCAGGGCGGTGGGGTGGGGGGGCTTCGCGGCGGAGGAGGTGCCCTCAGGGGGCTGCCCCGGGCAGGGGGTGCTGAGGGGACGGTGCTGATGGCGAAAACAGAAATGCTGTGAGAGTTGAGGGGAGACAAGGGATGCTGAGGTGGAGATTAGGATTTTTGAGGGGACGGTGCTAAGGGGGGGAGACAAGTGGCGTTGAAGGGAAGATGCTGAGGCAGAAGGCGGGAGGTGCCGAGGGGATGGCAGGAGGTGCTGGGGGATCGGCGGTTCTGCCCCGCGCCTCATTTCCCCACTTCCCCCGGGCCCGGAGGGAGCAGAAGCGGCGGCAGAGCCTCTCTCCCCCCGGCCGGGCTGCCCCGCTGAGGGTCCCCCTGAGGGCTCGGGGCCCGGCGGCTCCGTCCCGGCTGCTGTCGGCCCAGGGCTCTGAGGAGCGGCTCCCCGAGGGGTTGTGCAGCCCAAGGGCTCCGCCGTGCCCTGAGGGAGCCCCGCGGACCGCGGAGGACGGGGAAGTTCAGGGACGCGTTTGGATAGTGGAGAGACCCGACTTTAATCTGCTTAGCGAGGGACCCTTCTATCCCTGGCTCTGCCTGCTGCTTTGATGCTTGAAGGGTGAGAGAAAAATCCCAAGAAAGCTCTTAACGATTCGTTTAAAAGAGCTGGACTCGATGATCCCTGTGGGTCCTTTCCAGCTCGGAATATTCTGGGATTCTGTGACTTGGAAAGAGCGTGACAAGGGTGCACTCTGGCTTTGAAAAAGCCCCAGATTTGTCGCTGACAGGGCTCGTCGCTATCACATTTAATCGGCTGTTCATAAGGAAGCTTTTCTGTCCGTCTCGGGCTCTTTTTTCGCCGTCCCCGTGAGGAAAGCGGCGCTTGGCAGCAGAGATGCTTTTACCGAACACCTTCGAGCTGGCTCGGGGGAGGGGCTGGGCACGAATTTGTTAAATTTGTTAGAGACGATGTGGCAGCTGATTTATCGCGATTTAAAAGCTGAGGTCAAGTAGTTCGGCTTGTTCATTCTGCCGAAGTGTCCGAGCGGGGGGGAAGGGTTGGGAAGGTAAATAGGTCTATATTGCACAATTCTGTTGGAGTGGAGCAGTTTGGGGAAAAAAAAAAAAATAAATGTGCTTTGAGAGGCTGTAATTGTCCGCGACAGCCATTGCGGAACAGTTCTGAACGAGGGCATGAACTGAAATTGCCTGAAAATGAGTTCTGTCTCTCATTTCCCCCCTCCCCCATTGTCCCAAACGAAGGACTCTCATGAGAGTGTGGGCTGGGGGTAGGTCTGAAAACGTCAAATGATTGGCACCAATTGTAAGATGACTTTCTAACCACGTCAGTTTTTTATCTTGTGAGAAGTAAACTTTCTCATGTCTGTTTTTCTGCGAACTCACTTCGCCACTTGCTGCGATTTCAACTCTTTGGGGAGAATTTTGCTCCTTTTCTTCTCATCGGGTGCTTTCTGCTCACCCGTTTCGGGAGCTGTGCTCGAGTGCCAGCTGATGGCTTTTGTAATGCTCGTCTTTGCTCAGATCACTTTAACATCCCGCCTAGATGAAGGTATTTCGTTTTTGCTTTCTCTCTGAAATGCTGGATGCTGGCAGGAGGGGTTGTGTTGTGTTTTGCGAGCAGAGTGTGTCGATTTAAATAATTTTAAGAGTCAAATCTTTGCTATAATCACGCAGGGCTTTCGTTTCTCTATCTGTTTATCAATCTCTCTATAGCCATACAAATATTTAGCACGGATTATTGAAAGTAAAACGAGTGTCAGATCTGAAATATAACGAGTTCTTGCAGGAGAGCAGGGACATGTGGCTCCTGGGCTTGTTATTCAATGTGCCTTTAACCCTTTTGCCCCCAGCACCAGGGTGGCTTTCAGGGAGCAGTCACTGCCCTAACATGTCCCCACGAGCTGGCAGCAGGTAGATCATGCTGTTAAAACAGATCAGGCTCAGCCCCTCGTTTTGGGGGTGATGTATCTTAAAATATATCATTATGAAGCTTACCTCGATATTTTGTTTCAAATTTGGATTTTTGTCTTCTAAATGCCTCCAGTGTCAAGTTTCTAAATGAGTCGAGCATCTGGGCAGAGGTGTAGGTGAATTCCTGGGCTGCGGCTCGGTGCTGAGATCACGGGGTTCTCTTGTTTGTGTTAGCAAAGGAGATAGAGCCCTTCAGTTTGATTGCTTGGAATGGAAGGGGAGCAGCCAGCAGGGACCGTGCCAGGCAAGAGCACCAAAAGCTCCAGTGCAGCCCGTGGGAAGGGCAGGGAGCCCCTGGAGGAGCCCTCCGTGGCCATGGAAGTGGAGAACGAAGGCGCCAGGGAGCCTGAAGGCAGAGAGCCTCCCCAAGGTAGGTCTGGGCTGCCCGGCGTGCTGCTCACCGAGCCTCCTCAGCAGCAGCCTGCATTTCCAAACCCTTCCAGGAGGGATTTGCTCTTTTCCCTTCTACAAAGCAGCACTGAAACCCCTGGCAATTTCAAAGTGCTTTAAAATGGTCAAACTCGCTCGCAAAGAGTTAAAGGGTTTGGCCCAGCACAAGTGCAAAAACAGTTTGTAGCCTTTCTCCTAATAAAGCCCATTTTAGAGCTCTGATCTGGAACATTGGACTGAAGGTTGTGGTACAACAGCAGGGTTTTTCAAATTTATAGGCAGCCAATGGTATGGGATTTCTTGGAATGGAATAAATGTCAAGTTTATTTACTTAACTCTTAAAATGATTTGACTTTCTTTTTCATGAAGCAGTGTATTTTCTTGAGTTCCTTGAGTTGAGCTTTTGCAGAAAAAAATCTGCAAAAGCAGCAGCTGTGTAACTTTTTAGGGAGCCAGATGTGCAGTTGTTCACGGCAGGTATTTGACAAATACATGGAAATTGGTGGCAGAATCTGCTGCTCGTTGGAAGGAGCAGCGCCGGTGCCTGGGGAGAAGCTGCTCTGCTGATATCCAGGGGGCCAGTTTGTTTTCGTAACAAACTTCCTGTCTGTGCAGAGCAGCCGTGCTGTCACTGCAGCTTTCAGAGCCTCTCAGAGATCCCCAAATCCTGCACGGAGACTCTGAAACGTGGCTTTGCACTTATTCATTTAAAGGCTTTGCCTGCTGCACATTTGCAGATTTATTGTGATGCTTGGAGCTGCTGGAATTGCAGGGGGCCTGTTAAAGTGTGTTGGAATAAGAATTACATAATGAAAGAACAAACCCAGCGATGGGACATCTTAAGTAGCTCTTAAAAAACATTTTGTTTGTGGAAAGAAGAATTTTAATTCCACTCAGCTCATATTAATAACTACAGGCCAAAATGTAGCTTGATTCAGACAGAAATGATGTTTGCTTTTTTCAGTTCAACATTTTAAAAGGTGTCAAATCACTGAGAGCTTACAATTGTTTTTTGTTTCTTTTTTTTTATTTTTTATCTTTGTTTGGATGGGTTTTAGCAGGCTCAGATGAGGTGGTGGATAATCGAAGTTTAGAAGAGATTTTGGGTAGCATCCCTCCTCCCCCACCTCCAGCAATGACCAGTGAACCTGGTGCTCCTCGCCTCATGATCACTCACATTGTAAACCAGAACTTCAAATCCTATGCAGGGGAGAAAATTCTGGGACCTTTTCACAAGGTATCTTTCTTTTTCCTTAAGTAGTTTGGAACTGAAGGTAAGACTTCACTGGGTGGTATTATTCTTTCCTGCATTTTCTTCATCTAAGCTGACCTCAAAATAACTGAAAAAATACTTAAGGCTTAGAAATATTTTGATAGTAATATTCTAAATTAAGTAGAGAAAACAGTTAAGTGCAACTTTGCAATGCTGCGCAATTTTCATTTGTCAGCACAGCTGAGAAAAGCTCTCTTTGCTCTTGATTTCGTTTGCTGGAGAACTTTGAGGGCCGTGTTTGAAGCAAGAGAATATTTTTTTGTGCCCACAAGAGACTTACGTGGCCGAGCATGAAACTTTGCTTGTGAAGGCTGCAAAGTGCAGGGCTTTGGGTTCAGCAGAGCAGCTGGGAAAGCTGAGCTGAGCTCTGGGGCTTTTATTCACTTTTACCTTGGCAGCCAAAGCTCAGCTCGCAGACACTGCACGCACGGGAACGATTGTGCCTGAGGGGGGTGAGGGCTGCTGGGCAGCGCCGCTTTCCCTCTGCAGCTCCTTTTCCCCTCTCTGTGCAGCGTTTCTCGTGTATCATCGGCCCAAACGGCAGCGGCAAATCCAACATCATCGACTCCCTGCTCTTTGTGTTCGGCTACCGAGCCCAAAAAATCCGCTCCAAAAAGCTCTCGGTGCTGATCCACAACTCTGATGAGCACCAGGACATCCCCAGCTGCTCTGTGCAAGTTCACTTCCAAAAGATCATTGACAAGGTAGGTGTGAGCCCGGCTTGGTGCCCTCAAGGAGCTGAAAAACTTGGAATATTTGCTTATTTTCGTTGGAGCTGGGGAAAACTTCATAGCAAGATTAGTTTACCTTTGGGATATAAACCATCAGTGTTAATTAACTTTAAAAATCCTCTGTTGAGCAGTGCAGCTCTTAAAACCTTTGTAAGGACTCTTTAATTTGCTGCAGGACTAATATGTGGTGGATTTCTGTTTGAAAACAATTTAGCAATTTTTCATCATCATTTTTAGAAGAACTCGTTTTAATTTGTAATCTTGTTTACCTCAAGTAAATAAATTTATTTCTGCAATTAAAAGAATTCATGGAAATTTATAAGTCTTTATTTGTACATATTAGATATTCTTAAATATACAACACAAATATATGCATTAAGAATTAAAAGCTATTTAAGAAACTTTTCAAACCAATTAGAAATTATTTTAGGTTATCTAAATTTAGAAAAAATATATAATGAATCTGAAACTTATTTACACTTTATGTACTGCAAACGTGCCTGCAATTTTGTAACAGATTTTTCAGCAAAAATTCTGGGCCCCACATTTTACCACTAAAATTTTTTGAAGCTGATATTTTGTTTGAACGAAATAGAAAGTGTTGGCAAATTAAAAAAATATTTCTTTTGCTTGCTGCTTTGTGTACTGATAAAAACTTAAGCTTTTTTTTGTTGATTTATTGCAATTGTGGTACAAAAAAATTTTCTCCTAATTTTAATTTCTTTTTTGTGCGCACATTGAAACTTTTTAATTTAGGCTCAACCAAAAAAGGGGGAAGTGTACATTGACATTCCAAAAATGGTGTAAATAAAGTGGAGCATTTACAGCCTTTTTTAGGAACTGTTTGAAAAGACACTTATTTTTTTTTTCTTTTTCTGTTTATAATAACCAGATTAAAAAATTCATCTATTTAAATTTTTAAATTTTTTTTTTTTTTACTTTGTGTGGACATCCAGAAGCTGAATTTGATTTAAAACCAGAGAACAATTTGAGAGCTCATGGGGGTTAATTTGGGTGAATTTGAACTTCTTGAAGCAGCTTTATTTTGCCTGCTGCTCTGGAGGTGAATGGAAGCTCTCTTTGGAAGCTCTGCTGTCACATTTGTCACATCTTTAATGCTGGGTTATTTTCTGTCCTGGAGGAGCTGGGAGTGCTCAGAGCTGTGCAGTCCCCAGGGCAGGGACACAGAGCCCCTGCAGCCTGGCCATGCTCAGGGGAAAGGCACCACACAAACACAACTCTGGGCACTTTTTGTCCATTCTCAAAGGAGTTTTTTGTTGTTTTTCTCTCTTTTTTTAAGATGCAATTTTAAGACAGCTCCCACTTGTACAACTCAGAGTCCATGATAAAAACATCTCATGATGAAACTTATCCTGTTAATTGTGAAATAGGAGGTAAATTCCCATGGACAGTAATTGTTTCTCTGGCTTTGTGTTTCCTCAAAGCAGGAAGGAGATGATTATGAAGTCATTCCAGACAGCAAATTCTGGGTCTCTAGAACTGCCTATAGAGACAATTCCTCCACCTACTGCATCAATGGCAAGAAGAAGACATTCAGAGATGTTGGTGTGCTTCTCAGGAGCCATGGCATCGACCTGGACCACAACAGGTTCTTGATTTTACAGGTTGGTGTGTGAGTAACACCCATCTCCAAGTTCTATTTCCAGGTCAAACTAAAAAATGCAGGTTTGAAAAGCTGCCTTGAAGTGCTGTAGCAGCACATCATGGTTTGCATGCTCTGCTCAGGGTGCAAATGATGATGAGCTGCTGCAGGAAGGGAAGGCTCAGAGCTCTGGGGTTCCTGTCCCTTCCCCAGGAGGGAATTCTGTGTTTGCCTGCAGGACTCGTGCTCGTCCCGCCCTAGCAGCACGTAAATATTGGAGTGTCACAGAGCCCAACCCCAATATTCCTGTGCTGCTTCAGTGGGGCAGAGCCTCAGCACCCACCTGGGGGTAACTGAGCTGCATCAGTGCTGATTGAAATCTGGGTTGTTGAATTGTTCATCTGCTGCTCTCACAGACATGGATTTACTGAGAATTGAGTGGGAAATGAATTGTGCAAAATAACTGCAACAAACATCCCCTGAATTGTGTTTGTTTTTACACTTGTTTACCAGCTCCAGAAATAGTTTTAACCAGTGTTCATAACCAACTACAGCTCACAGCCCATACTGTAAAATTAATCACAATTTGTCAATATAATATCATTTATATTCATGTTTGACCTTCAGATTCTGAGGCTTGCTTGCATCTGTTTGCTGTTTTAAAGTCAGGCTGAAGGGAACAACTTTATTGTTTTTTCCTAGTTTTTAAATAATGAGAATTTTACTATGTGCCAGCCAATTAAAATGTAAATTAAGCTGCAAATATTTAAATATTAATTATATTCAATAACTATTTCTGCCATTACCTGTAATTACTAATAAGTCCCAAATCTACTCTGGCCTAGAAATTTGTGATCAGTGGGAGCTTCCCAAGGTCTGAAATGTTTAATAGAGTTTATTTTAGGCTGGGTTCTGTCAAAGGAGCTTCCAGTTCCCCTCTAAAAAACCCAAATATTTAAAGAACTTGTAGCTGGGTGGCTGTGCTTGCTTCACTTCCTCCAGGCTTTCTGTGCAGTCCTTTTGCACAGCTACACCCACAAAAAGGATATCTCTGTTTGCAAGTCTCCATGCCAATTCATTATTTCCTCCAGCACTTCATTCCTGTATTTGCTGCTTCAGGATGGGGCAAGAAACACCTCCAAGAAAACAACTTGGACTAAATACAGTAAATACATCTTTTTTTTTTTTTTTTTTTTTTTTTTTTTTAATAGTTGTTTTACAATCTCATTTTGCCAGGATTTCCAGAAGGGAGAAATGGGAAGTGCAGGATGAGGCAGGGTGGGAGTGCTGGGCTGAGACCCCAAAGCTCAGTGAGAGAACCCTGGGAGCAGGGGAGG
This sequence comes from Melospiza melodia melodia, assembly GCF_035770615.1. Classification (NCBI taxonomy): domain Eukaryota; kingdom Metazoa; phylum Chordata; class Aves; order Passeriformes; family Passerellidae; genus Melospiza; species Melospiza melodia. Next base: position 26,771,973 of record NC_086205.1, on the reverse strand, counting down.
GGAACATTTGGAAGAGAACATTGACAGCTTCATTTATTTTATATTTTTTTCCCCAAAATGGAATTTGTTTTCTTCTCCCACAAATTATTTTAATGAGGGCAGCATCCCTTTTTTCATAGAAACTGGAATTTCAGGCTTTCCACCCTCCAAAGGGAAATAAGGGAAGTAGAGCAAATATTAACCATAAAGCAGAGCTTTCCCACCAGAATTTTCATATTTCATCACACCAGGCTTTGTCTCAGAGGCTGCTCTGAGATTTTCTGCCTTTTTTAGCCTTCCTGACAGGGCAGGGCCTTTCTCTTTGCCTTTTTAAAGTGAAATCCACTGATCTGGCTGTCCAAAATTCACTATTTCCACTTGGGAAATGTGGCAATACTTTCCACAGAATGACAGCACAACTTCAACCCCCAAATCCTAAAATTTATGGTTAGAAGGAAATAAAACCATCTAAGGCTGTGGATTGTTATCACAAGGATTGCATTCCCCCCCTAATATTTTGCAAATAATTTAAAGTTGAAGGGGTAAGTAACAGGTTTATTTGGCTTTTACTTTTAGTTTTGCTGCTTAAAAAAAAAAGAGTTTAATTAAGCTAAATTTAACCAGGTATTTATCATTTAAAATAAGTTATAAATCTCTGATTTTTGACTATATCAATAGGGTGTAATTAAAATATTTCATTTGTACTCTGGATTTTGGGGGAAATATTAATGCAGGATTATCAGTGCTGCTTTGGGTGTGTGACAGAACATTTGCTGTCAGCACTACCGAAAATGTTGTAGCAGAACATGTCCTACATGTAGCACCAACACCTTCAGAGCTTTGATTTTATCTTGCTCACATAATTGCCATTACTCAATGGAAAATATTTGCTTTTTAGAAGGCTGCTTCAGGTTTTTTTGCTTCCTTTTCCCCCTTTCAGCCCCTCTTTTGCAGTGTTTTTCTGCTGATTTTGGTGCTTTTTAGGGTAAAATTTGAAAGCTGAGTTTTGATATAGGTGTTTCTGCTGATGTCAAACTGAAAATATTCAAATCAAACTGCTGCTGACTTCTGTGAATAAAATCAGAAGAAAGCCCCAAACACCTGTGGGAAAACAGAAAATGTGAGAGTAATTGAGTAGTTCTAGAAAAAATTACAAATTCTGTGCCTGAAGTTCAGATTGAAATAAATCTGCTCTCAGAACTCTTCTGCTTCCAGTGGGTGCTGCCAGCACAGAACAGGAGGAGTTTGTCACTTCTGGGATCCTTGACTCCAACACTCCATAGTGCATGTTTTTAATAAATTCCCTGTGCTTTTAGTACTTCAGGAATAGATAATTATTATAATAATCATTATTTTAAATCATCACAAACACGTTGCATTTTTAATGAGCTTGCCACAGCCTGAAACTGCAGCAGGAAAAAAATGCATCTTGTCACTTAAAAAAAAAAGAGTTTGGGGGAAAACCTGGCACCTTGCTGTGCTTTCCTGTCTGCCACACCTTGGAGAGGTGTAAAGAACAACAAATAAATAATTGAGCTTTGACTGAAAGCCTTGGAGGGCTGACAGACTCAGTGTTTGTGCTGCTCCCTGCAAGGCTCAAGGCTCTGAAAGCTCAAAGCTCTCAGCCTTTGCAGTGAGGAGGAACTGGGAGCCCTGAGGTGCAGGGGATATTTGGGATCTGTGCCATGGGCAGGGGGAGAAGCAGAGTCACACAAAGGTGGAAAAGCCACGTGGAGCTGCCCAGGTAACCCCAGCAGCCCCTCCCTGTGCACATCACTATTGCAGGATTCATTCTGCATTCACAGCAACAAACTTCCAAATTCATTTGAATTGATTTCAGAATCTTACAAACAAATTCAAACTGTTTTAAGTCAATTTTGTCCTAATTACAGTGATTTTTAGTAGAATATATATGATAAACTTAATTAAAATATTCTCCTGTCATCTTAGGTCTGAACAACTGCAGGGGTTTTATTTGGTGTATTTTCTAACTGGTTTTATTTGGTGTATTTTCTAACTGGTTTTATTTTGTATTTTGGAGCTCAGTTTTATCCTGTGGCAAGATGAGGCTGCCAGGAAGGAAATTCTGTCAGGTTTTTCACCTGCTCCTGTGGGGAAACAATGGGGGAGTCACTTCAGGGGAGTGGGGAGGAAATGAGGGAGAGATTTTCTTCTCCTTTGGGATGAAGCAGAAATGCCCAATTGGTGAGGTCTGTGCTCCTCATGGGACACTGGGGCTGAGACTATAAATGGGATTATAAATGGGATTATAAAATACCTGTGCTGCCAGCATGAGGGGTGAAAAGAGGCTTGTTCCTGTAGGAAATTCTGCAGGAAAACATGGAAAAATGGGATGATAAAATAAGTGATAATTGAATATTTTCTTCAAATCTCTGGAACCCCAAAAACAAATCCAGCATTGCAGGTTGGGTTTGCCAATTCCTGATTTAAATTCCAAAGTGACTCTGGGTGTGCACTCACTTTGTGCTCTGCTATTAAACACAGCAATGTCCTTAAAACTTGTACACTTCATTCCAGAATGCAGAATTGAAGTTTTGTGCACACAACTGAATGTTTTGTAAAGGCTCAGCCTGGGATTTTCCTCATCTCTGGCCAGTGGTGACATTGCAGATTTTTATAAGTGTTTTATTTTGTATTTGACTTTATTTCCCACTGAGTTTTCCTGGAAAGGAGTTTTGGTGCTTTTTTCCCCCCTGTATATTCACCATGTGGTGAAATTGAAGTACAAAAATGAGACAGGACTGCAAGCATTAAATAATAGCAACAATAACGTGGAATTACAGAAAAAAAATCTCCAAACAATCTGTTGTAACTTCCCAGAGCTGTGTTACAGCAGGAGGACAATGAGGTTATGGAATATTTGCTCTCTCCATACATATTCCAAAATCCATGGGTGCAGAATTGCAATTCATGGGCAAAGCTTTATGAGATTAAATAAACAAAGATACAGAAATTTAGGATTTATTTTTGCCATTCTTTATTGTACTCCTGCTTAAAAATGAGAGCTACCATTGTGGTCAAGTGGGGAAAAAACCCCCAAAGCCAAGTGTGAGCACAAAAAAGAAAAAATTAAAAATTGAAATCTGGGAGAGAGGGTGAAATCAGAGGAAGCTGCAGACAGAGAAAGGGAGATGCTTCTCTCATTTTGCTGCCTAAAGGCTTTTTGAAGAGAAAAATGCACTTTTGGTGCTTTGATAGCAAGAAATTGATGGCACAAAACAGCCAGGAAGTACAAATGCAGTGAGAAAACAAAATTCCACAAGATCCAGGCTGCTTTTGCTCTGAATGTTGCTCACCTTGGCTGTGCTGCAGTTCAGGCTTTGCCAGACAGGTGGAACTGGAGCTGCAGGAGCTCTGTGTGCAGGAATGGGTAAAGGACAAAGGAAATGCAGGAATTAGCCTTGTTCTCTTTGAAATCCCTGGAAATTCAGCTTTATAACAAACATTGCAGATATTTTCATGGGATTTTTCCTTTGGACAAATCCTCTCTCACTCTGCCTTTGCTCCTTGTGATGCTGAGGAGTTTTCAGCCCCTGGAGAAGCTCTTGCAAAATCTCCTTATCTCCATTTGCCTCAGTGTTGGAGAGAAGTGAAACATTGCTGTGCTCTGGAAAATAGAGCCAGTAGAGCTTGACTTTTACTGAGAGAGGTTTGCCCTGTGCTGGGTCACTTCTGTCTCAATTCCATGGTAAAAAGTTCAGGAAATGATTGAAATAGGGGTGTAATTTGAATTAAGATGAGTTTTTACATTTGAAACAAATAGCAGATTTTAGCTCTGGCTGCTCTAATCCTCCACAAAAGTGCAAATCAAGGTGGTTTTTACACTGCTTATATTCAATTTTAATTACCTGGGCATTTATAGCACTATTTAATCCCAAATGTCTCTTAATCTTGTGATGCTTGATAAATTCAATTATGTGCTAATCACTGCATTCAGAGATTAATTCCATTTCATTTATGTCATACCATAAAATTGCAAAATAATTTATGTGATACTCAATTTAGAAAGCAAATATTACATATTGATATGTTATAATAAGGTATTATTATTGTTAAATATTAATTTCCAGGACAATTGGAATTCTGTGGAACAGGTGTTAAGGTTGGATCACAGTAAAGTTTGTTGAGACTCAAAGATTTTGGTCTCAATAAGAAAAATTCCTTTTATGGGGGTTCAAAAAGCTTTAAAAGCTCTGCTATTATAAAAATATGCTGCTGCAGCAGTGAAATTACTGAAATATTGTTCTGAGTTTCAAAAAATTCTTAAAAATACCAAGTATCATAAGTCACAAGGTCCACACATTAAATTTTCTGGTGGTTTAATGGGATTTTGAAACAAATTTATGTATTTTGACCTGTCCCAAACCAGGGAAGGTTTCCTGATCCACAGTGTTGCATTTTCCAGGAAATGCATTCTCTAAAGCCATTTCTTCTGAGCACAGCTGGGATTTTCACTTCAGTCAGATGTCACTTTTATCCATCTCTGATGAGTGGTGGAGAGTTCCCTTAAAGAAAACCAAAACAACAAAAGCTAAAGCAGCCCAAGGGCACCATGAAATCCCCCCCAAACCCACCCAGAGTGCCCTGAGCTGGTGCCTGGCACGGGGCATTCCCAGCCTCTGAACTCCAGGCTGTCCCAGGGCTCTCAGCTGTTAGAGCTGAGCTTAAACCAGCAGGAATGGAACTCCAGAGTCCTGGAAAGGTGTTCTAACCTCCCTGGTGCTCCAGTTATTGTGTGGGACACTGACAGAGCTCTGGGGTGCTGCAGTGACAGTGTGGGCACAACCCAGCTGCTGCCTTCCCAATTTATCCCAAATACTCAGGGCTGAGGAGAGCAAGCAATAATCAAGGAAAACAAACATGTCCTGAGGTTCTCCAGAAACAGCTCAGCCTGCCTGGGGCAGGGCTGGATGGGATTGGGGAGGAATTCCTGCCTGGAGGATGGGGAGGGGCTGGCATGAGATCCCTGGCAGTGGCCAGTGTTCCTTAGGGCCCCTTCCAACCCAAAAGTGGTGTTTGCTCTTCATGAGGAGTTCTCAGCCTGCTGTCAGTAATTTTTCAATGCCAGAGCCTTTTTGCCATCCCTGTCTCTACCACAGCAGAACTTTAGGGTGGATGTGGTGGCTGGATCCCAAAAGTGCCTCATCCCTGTTCAGCACTGTCCCCGTGCCAGCTCTGGGGCTGGGATCAGCACTTTGTGCCATAGCTTTGGGGAACAGGAGCCAGTCCCACAGGGAATGTTCTAGAACAAAGCACAACACTGGGACTTACCTCTGGAGGGTCTTGTTTCTATTCCACAATTGCAGGAAAAGCCTCATGAGTAGATCAAACTTTCCCTTTATCAGGCACTTAGAAAACCTCGTTAAAACTCCAATCCACGTGTGCCAGAAAGCTCAGGTTAGAGCTGTGCTGAGAGGATCAGCTCTGTTCCTGCTTTTAGAGAAAACAGTGGCTGTGAGCAAATTCAGAGTTTTAAAGCAGTGCTGGAACGTGCTGCTGGTGCTGCCAGTCTTGAAACTTCTTTTAAACTTTTCCTCTTTTCTTAGGTACAATAGAAAATTAAATCATTAAATTGAGGAAGTATCTTAAACATCACAGCTGTGAATTATTTAGCTGTGCAAAGAAACACAGGTTCCAAATGGCAGGAATTTATTCCTCATGCTTTTCACCAGAGCAGCCATGTCCAGCTGAGCAGGGCTCTTCCCTCCTTCTCCAGCCTGGTTTGTCCTGGTTTGCCCCAGGGCTCAGCTCGGAGGTGTTTCCCCAGATGAGGTGGGGCTGTAGGATTCCCAGTGGGAATTCAGTGGGAGCTGAGCTGCTGCTGGATGGGTGTGCCTGGGGCAGAGCTGGGGCTGCCCACGTGCAGACACTGGGTGTGAAGGCTCCGCAGGCTGCAGAGCTGGAATTGGGTTTGTGACTCCATTCAGAGCTCTGGCACTGAGTGCAGAACCTTCCCAAAGGGCGTGGGGGGTATGGAAATGTGGAATGCTGGCATGGCTTGGGCAGGAGGAGACCTTAAATCCCACCCAGTGCCCAGTGTCCATGGCAGGGACACCTTTCACTGTCCCAGGTGCTCCCAGCCCTGTCCAGCCTGGCCTTGGGCACTGCCAGGGATGCAGGGGCAGCCCCAGCTGTGCCAGGGCTGCCCACCCTGCCAGGAACAATTCCCAGTCTCCCACCCATCCCTGCCCTCTGGCAAGTGGGAGCCACTCCCTGGGTGTCCCTCCATCCCTTGGGAACAGCCTCTCCATCCTCCCTGGGGCTTCTCCAGCACAGCCCCAAGGCTGCATTTCCCCAGGAATTCCCTCCCCCGTGTGCACGTTGGGTTCCCGTTGGCACTGCCCATGGCTGGGGGGTGCCATCCATTTTGACTGTCTGAGCAGAGGCTGCGTTTCCTTTCTGTGTTACTGCTCCTGCCCTGTCCCCGAGCCACAGGAATGCAGCTGGGGGCAGGCACTGAACAATTGCAGGGTTCTGCTGGGGCCTGGGCACAGCTGGGGTGCCAGCCCTGCCCGGGGAGCTCCGAGCTCCTTCCCTCCTGCTCCACAAATGTCGGCCTGCCCCGCCTTGCTTTCACTTTCACAACCTCGGGCAGCCCAGCATTGACAGAGTGAGGAGCTTTGGGGCTTTAAATTCACTGTTCAAACACGGGATCCAGTAATGAGCGCTGGTAATTAATTAGGAAACACATCAATTGAGTTTAAGCAGTTGTAACATCTGTTTGCTCTGTTAATCATTGGCAAGGAGAGCAGGTACAACCTTTTTGCTCTCCTTCATCATTTCAAGGGAACCTTTAATTTCTTTTCTGGAAAAATATTTTTCAGTTTTTTTCTGGAAAACTTCTTGTTTCTTAAATCTGGGCTGAACTAAACAGATTTTTTAAATATATTAATAGTATAAATATTAAATAATACTCTTATTATTTAATTAAGAATTTATAAATATACTTGGTTATTGAGAAATAAGTATATTTCTAAATATACTTATTTCTCAATAAGAAAGTAATTCAAGAACTCAAATTAGTGAGCTACAGAGAAACCCCACAACTGCACAATCATCTTTCTTAGAGGTGGTCAATTCTGTTTAGCCAAATAATAGAAATTTGATTCATTCCTTGTCCATAATTGCCATTTTTCCTGTTTAATCCAAGGTGGGTTTGTGATTTCCAGCACAGAACACGAGGGCTGAGAACCCAGTGCAGAAACCTCAGTCCTGAGCAGCACTGAGTTCAGTCTTTGCTGTGATTGTTTCCTCGTGGATGTGAGCACAGGAAATGCTGCAATGCCAGAAGGAGAAGGATTTGTGACAATCCCAGAATCACTGGGGGGGTGGCACAGATTCCTCCCCAGTTCTGGGGACAGAACCCACACTTTGGTGGCAAGGGAGTAAATTGGGGTTTTTACAATCCAGCAGCAGTTATTCACAAATTGAGTGGTTTGCTTTTTGAGATGTGCAAGAAATTAAAATAAGAGTTGGGTTTTCAGTAACACAAACTGGCCTTGTCTCTGGGTCTGTTTAATCCTTCCTAAATCTTATTTTTGAGAATTGAAATTATTTTTAATACCATCTAAATTACTTGAAATTAACATGATACATAAAGGAAAATTACACAAAGAAACCCTCATACCCAAAGAATCCTTTTCTTTCTCCACCAAGGAAGCCCCAATTTAATTAATTCCAATTCCAGTTCATCCATCAGCCAGGATTTTATGGACTTTCTGTTTCTAAAGGGACCTTCAGGGACTTCAATCCTGATTAAACTCTTGCCAAGGGCCTGCTTTATTCTCCTCTTCTTTTTTTAGGTTGGGGAAACACATTTTGAATCTTTAGAGAATGAAGCAACAGTCAGACCTGAAAGGTGGCTCCACTTCACCTTGGACAGAAAATTTCTCTTTATTCTGATCTTTGTTTTCCCAAATAAATGTGAAGGTTGGACTTGATCTTGGAGACCTTTTCCAGCGTTAATGATTCTGTGATATTCCAGTTTGAATAACTTTAATTGCTGCCTTGTTTTATTCTTTTTTTATAACATCTCATACTCATTCCATAGATTTTTTTTTTTCAGAATATTTTCCCCACCTCAGAAAAAAACAAAACCAAAACCTAAGAAAAGCCCCACCTAACTTTTGTTTTCCAAGGGGGAGGTGGAGCAGATTGCCATGATGAAGCCCAAGGGGCAGATGGAGCACGACGAGGGGATGCTGGAGTACCTGGAGGATCTGATCGGCTCGGCGCGGCTCAAGGAGCCCATTCACACCCTGTGCCGCCGGGTGGAGCTGCTCAACGAGCAGCGCGGGGAGAAGGTGAGAGGGGCTGGCCAGGGTGGGACCGACCCGGGGAGGGGCTGGCCAGGGTGGGACCGAGCCGGGAGGGGCTGGCCAGGGTGGGAGTGGCCCTGGGAGCAACCGCTGAGTGTGGAGCCGAGCCTGGGAGCGGCTGCTGGGCTGGGATCGACCCTGGGAGCAGCCACTGAGGGAGCCTGGCGCCCACTGGTGAGTGTGCCCTCATCACTCTACAGCTCCTAAAGGTGCCTGTGCTCAGGTAGGGTTGTGCTTTTTCTCCAGCAGCACTGACACAACCAGAGCACACAGCCTCAAGCTGCACCAAGGGAAATAGAGGTTGGATATCAGGAAAAAGTTTTTACAGGAAGGTGATAAAGTTCTGGAGTGTTCTGCACAGGGAGGTGGTGGAGTCGCCATCCCTAGGTGTGTTTAACAAAGCCTGGATGTGGCACTGGGGGCCAGGGTTTAGGTGAGGTGTTGGGGCTGGGGTGGACTCAATGATCTTTGAAGGTCTCTTCCAGCCCAGTGATTCTGTGAACTCCTGGGGCATCTCAAACAAATCCCAGCATTTCCACACACAGCCCTGTGGGGAATTCAGAATACACAGAGTTACTGCTGATGCCTCAGGTTTTAGATTTTCTATGTTTCAGGCTCTGTGCAACTTTAGTGTGCAGTTCTGAGCTTCATAGTAGAAGTGTTACTTCATATTACTGCTCACAGAGCAGGAGACAAAACAATTCCTGCTCCAGCTGGGCACCAAGGACAAATGACCCAAATCTCAGCCCAGGAGCACAAACCCCGTGGGCTGGAGAGAGAAAAACAAGCAGGGTGGGACTGCCTGGGCTAAAGCTGCAATGGGACAATGAACTGCAAGGTGCAAATGGAGCAGAGCTGATCCCAGGGACAGACCCCGGCAGCGCTCGTGCATTTTGGGGCCATTTTGGTTCATCTTGGGTGCAGCCCTGGCTGGGCTCTGGTGCTGCCCAAGGTGGATCCATGGAGGAGATGCTTTGGATAAATCCCTGCTTTATTCTGGGACTCTGCCCAGCCTCTGCTCCAGGGCAGCCTGAACAAGGCATCACTGCTGCCCCTAAAAATCCTGCTTTTGTAGCATTTCATTGGTGTATTGAGTGGTAAAAGGAAAAAAAAGCTCTGAATGAAATCAGTTTGTTCTCCTTGATGTGTCTTTGGAAAATCCTGTAGCAGACTTGTTTTAAAAATAGACATCACCTGTAGCTGTTGGAATTAAATTAAAAATGGCCAGTCAGAAGGCTGAGATAAAGGAAATCACCATAAAATTGCCTTGCAGAGGTAATTCCTGATACCATTTCTCCAGAGGATTCATGTCCTACAAAGGGTTTGGAATTTTCTCCTCATGGTTTCCCCTTGTAGTGCTGGCCCTGCCTCAGCTCTGCCCCTCTGGTTTTTTCCAGTTAAATCGAGTTAAACTGGTGGAGAAAGAAAAAGATGCCTTGGAAGAGGACAAGAACAAAGCCATTGAGTTCCTTTGCTTGGAAAACCAAATATTTAAGGAAAAGAATCAGATGTGTCAATATTACATGTAAGTAATTCTCAGGGTTTGGGCTGGCTTTAATGTGATGGGGCTGCTGTTAAACTTTGCTTCAGTATCTCTAATTAGAAATATTTTCCATTTCTAACTCCAAATTATTGTAATTTTTGATATTTTACATAATTCTGTTGTTACACTGAGAGTTGGAACTAGAGATTCAATGCGAAGATGGAGAAAAGTGAGAATTTATTGTTTTATTTTCCTAGCCATGACCTAAAGAAACGAATAAATGACCTGGAAATGCAGAAGGAGAAAATTAATGAAGAAACAAAAAGCATTAATGAGAAAAGCAGTAAACTTGCAGAGGAAACAAAAACCAAGAATAAAGCTTTGAAAGAACTTGAAAAGTGAGTACTTTAGGGATGTGTAGTACTGTGTTTTACATGTTTCCCACCAAAAAATTAAATTATCTGATGACCAGAGTCGCTTCTGGTACATCTAAATACAAAGAAGCATTTAAATTAATGTGCAAAAATAAATTAAATGCACAAAAACAAATTCGATGCACAAAAATAAATGAAAGCAAATTCACATAGGTTTGATTTGTTTCTGGGTAAGGTTCACAATTACAATAAGGAAATGTCTGATCTTTTTAATAGATTTAAAATATTTCTTTATATTGATTCTATAAAAAAAGAATTAGTAGATGCTTTTTAGATTTACAACCCTAATGCTTAGGGACACAAATTTGGGAATTTTTCCCTGGTTTCCTCATGAATCATTGAGGCATAAATTGTGTTAAAATTGCTTTGCTTGGGTGCTGATCCCCAATCCAGCTGCAAAATATGGACCTGCTCATCCTCAGGGAATACTGGGGAAAGATGGGAATTATCAATTCTGTCAAGAAAAAAATGAAAATTTCTGAAAATATATTTAATATTGCTTGGGTAGTTGATCTTTTTCTGTTGGAACATCATTTTTCCAGGGAAAATACTGGGAATATTGGATATTGTTAATTACAAAACCTGAGTAATATTAGCTTAAATTCTCCATGTTGACTTATTAAAGCAACCTTAATAAGCCTTATTTTTATACTATATTAAATAATTATATTTCTTTTTTTTTTTCCAGGAAATGCAATAAAATTACAAAGTTCATAGAGGAAAACAAAGAAAAATTCACTCAGTTGGATTTGCAGGATGTGAAAGCGAGGGAGAAACTCAAACATGCCAAGAGCAAGGCTAAAAAACTGGAGAAGCAGCTTCAAAAGGACAAGGAAAAGGTAAAGGGTTGGATCAGCTGGATTGGCTTGGAAAAGTGCAGTAAATTGTGGAGACAATGGGAAGGGCACAAAGAAGGTGGAAAATGGTGTTGGAATTGTTTTAATTAGATACTAAATTGTTTTAATTAGAAATGTGAAGCCATTAAATCAGGCCGAGGTGTTGTTTGCTGGTCACTCAGTGCAGCGATCTCTCCATGAGTGGAGTTCATGCATGGAGCTGTGTCACCCCCTGGTCCCTGGGAGCTCTTGGGCTGCCTTTGGCTGCAGGAGGGGTTCAGGAGTTGCTGCCCAGGGCAGAGGAGGCTCAAGGTCCCTTCCTGTGCAGGTGGAGGAGCTGAAGAACATCCCCTCCACCAGTGCCAAGGCCATCGAGGACGCCACGGCCAAGAGGGAGCTGCTGGCAAAGGCCAAGGACAAGGAGGAGGCCAAGCTCAGGCAGGTCCTGGCCAGCCTGCAGGAGGAGACCAAGGAGATCCAGAAGGAAAAAGAGGTTTGGACAGGCAGGAATCACCCACCTGCTGTAACTTCCCTCTGCTGAAGGAAACCAGCACCAGGCACTTGTGAAATGCCATTTATGGACAATTCCACTGTTCTCAGGGTAGTTCAGAGGAGCCTCAGTGGGAAAGTATCTTACTAAACCCTTGGCTGCTTTTTAGGTGCTCAGACTTTATCAAGTAGCTCATTCCTTGATTTAATGTAAATAATACACTGATTTTCTGCCACCAAATCATTTAAGGCAATGGTGTTGCTTAAATAAATCAAGATATTCTGGAACCATCTGTTCCCAGCCTTTCCCACACTGACTGTGAATTAATGAACAACCACTTTAACATTTGGTTATTGGTGGTGGTGTTCAGTGCCTGGAGGCTGGAAATTTATCCTGTAAATTTGCAGGGTTATTTTCTGTCCTTGAAAAGGTGGATTCTCCATGGGTTTGAGCTGTCATTTAGGTCAGTGTGTAGGGCTCCTCCCACCTTTGAAAAAACCATCCAAAGCTTGTATGGAAATGCTCTGTGGTAACTCCCTGATGTTCTTCATCATTAGGAAAAGCCTTGTTAAATTCCCAGCCTTTCATGTTGATTAATGCAGAAATGCTGCTTCCCCCAGAGAGCAGAGGTGTTTCCTGCTGCCAGGGCTGGAAAAGCCCATGCCATGCCCTGTTCCCGTGCCCAGCTGAGCTGTGCCTGTTCCTGCAGGGCAAGGAGAAGGAGCTGATGGAGTTCAGCAGGGAGGTGGCCGAGAGCCGCTCCAACATGGACATAGCGCAGGCGGAGCTGGAGCTCTACCTGAGCAAGTACAACTCTGCCCTGGCCCGCCTCGAGCAGGCCCAGGAGGCCCTGGGCAGCACCTCCAGCACCCTGAAGGAAAGGAAAGCTGCCATCAAAGACATCGCTGCCAAACTACCCCAGGCTGAGCAGCAGCTCAAGGAGGTGAGACTTGACTTTCCCATCTCATCCTGAGTCACACACAGACCAAAGGCTCCCTCTCCTCTTTGGCAGTGATCAGGGTGAAAATAAACCATGACCCAAAAGCTGTTTTCTAATACTCACTTTGCTGGTGGAGCAAATACTGGATTTCAGACTTACTTTGTTAAACCAATGTTGACTTAACTTAAATCCCACATATCCCTGCAAGGGAACAGATTTAATTTGACTCTGAGATGTGGCTGCATTCCTGAGCCTTCTTCAGGTGCTGAGGCCCTGGCACAGGTGCCCAGAGCAGCTGTGGCTGCCCCTGGATCCCTGGCCAGTGCCCAAGGCCAGGCTGGCTTCACAAAGTGTTTAAACTGCCATTATTGAGATTCTAATTTAGGGAATGCAGTTAAATATAAAAAAAGCCCCTGAACTTCATAAATCACATCCATACCTGTGTTAGATTGTTCATCTGTACCCATTTTATTTTTCTCTTTCCCTGTTGCAAATCTTCCCTGCAGCAGCCTGGGACAGTGGGAGGTGTCCCTGCCATGGCTGGGGTGGCACTGGAGGAACTTTAATGTCCCTCCCAACCCAAACCATTCTTTGAATTTCACTTCCTGCTCCTCAATCATTCCCCAAAGAACAAAGCCATGAATTGAAGGCTCCCTGAACTCAGTAGATTTTGGGAGGCTGAGGCAATGTCTTTGACCCCTAGAAAGAGAATGCTCTGGAGAAGCTGGGAAGGGAAGAATCCGGGGCCAAGGATCTCGTGCGAAACCTGCGCCGAAAAGTCGAGGAAGCCAAAAGTTCTTTAGCACAGAGCCGCAGCCGAGGAAAAGTGCTCGAGGCTCTGCTCCAGCAGAAGAAATGTGGGAATATTCCTGGCCTCTATGGAAGGCTGGTAAGTGATAGAAGGCTGTTACAATTCAGAGGAGCTGAGTGGTGTTCCTGTCATGAAGTGTGGATTGCCTCACTTCCCTGGCATCAGGAATTTGGGAAGGGATGCCTCACTTCCCTGGCATCAGGAATTTGGGGAGGGATGCCTCACTTCCCTGGCATTAGAGTTTGGAGAGGGATGCCTCACTTCCCTGGCATTAGCAATTTGGAAAGCAGAGCTGTAAATCCTGTGGACTTGCTGTAAAATCAAATATTTTTCAGTTCTCTCCAAGCAATGTTGGTTTAAAATACTGGAAATTCAGAACTGAGCTTTTCATTCCTGGTGCAAGTCAGTGTAATTGTAGAAGTGCTGGTTTTGTATTCTGCACTTTTTTGTCCGAGGAGAATTATCTCTGCTTCAGAAAAATCAGTTTATTCAGATTTTAAGAAGTGCATTCATGGATTTAGTGGGACACAAGTCAAAGACAGCTCAGGTGCCAGCTATGAGTGTTTGCCCCTCGTCCCTCCATCCTCAGGGGGATCTGGGAGCCATCGATGACAAGTATGATGTGGCCATTTCCTCCTCGTGTGGAGCCTTGGACCACATTGTTGTGGACACCATTGACACTGCCCAGGCCTGTGTGAACTTCCTGAAGGCTGGAGACATTGGAGTTGCCACCTTTATAGCCCTGGACAAGGTGAGAAAACAAATCATTTTACTGTTAATTGCAGTCTAATTACATTTCTTTTAAAGCCTTAACATGCCATAGGATAACAGGATGACCTCAGGATTATATCTCAAAGATTGATTCCTTGATTTCCCCTGTGGGTGTAGATGGCTGTGTGGGAAAATAAAATGCAGAAGATCCCAACCCCTGAGAACGTGCCACGGCTCTTTGACCTGGTGAAGGTGGAGGACCCCAAGATTCGCCTGGTGTTCTACTTCGCTCTCAGGGACACTCTGGTGGCCAAGAACCTGGAAGAAGCCACCAGAATAGCATTCCAGAAGGAGAAAAGGTGGAGGGTGGTAACCCTGCAAGGACAGATCATCGAGGTGTCAGGTACTGCAGCCCAGCTGGAGCTCCCTTGGAAGCACTTTGTGGGTGTTATCACAGCCCAGGGAGCTCTCTGAGCTCTTCTCATCCCTTTTTCTGTAGGAACCATGACTGGTGGGGGAGGAAAGGTCATGAAGGGCAGAATGGGCTCCTCAGTCGTGATGGATATCTCAGAAGAAGAGGTGAGTACAGCATGGAAATGCAATTCCAGCAGAATTCCTTCCTTTGGGCAGTTCTGACACACATGTGCCTTTCAAAGCAGGAGCAGTCTGGGATGGAAGATAATTTTAAAATGTTTACAAGCCAAAATTCCAAATGTTAGCAGAGGTTAGAATGCTTTGAAGTGCATCAGGGATAAAAGGGCTGTCACTGTCAGGGGCTGCCCAGGGAGGTTTGGAGTCCCCATCCCTGGAGGTGGCACTCAGTGCTCTGGGCTGGGGACAGGGTGGTGACCAGGCTCAGGCTGCACTCCGTGGTCCTGGAGGGCCTTTCCAGCCCCAGGGATTCTGGGATTATTCTGTGTTTGTTCACAGCCCAGCCCATTACTGAATTCAGTCTCACAGTGCTCCCGTTGATAGCTTGGACACCATTTTGGCAGAGCAGGATGCAGTTTGCTTTTCCTTCTGAATTCCATTTAGGTTTTAATCTGGAGCTGCTCCTCTTGTTTCTCACTGATGTTCCCAGCACTCAGACTCCCCAAGCTGAAGTTTTTACTCCACTTTCTCCTGTGTTTTAAGAGCACAGGGACGAGCCCTGGCTTGGTTTTGTCATGGTGCCATCAGTAAATACTCCTCTCATGGTGTGCAGATCAGCAAGATGGAATCCCAGCTGCAGAGGGATTGCCAAAGAGCCGTGCAGCGCGAGGAGGAGAAATCCCAGCTGGAGGAGGCCATCGGGAAACTGCAGCAGGAGATCCGGGAGATGAGGAACACCTCGGAGAAATACACAGCGAGCATCCAGGTGAGAGCCCCGCCTCTGCCCCACACAGCCCTGGCTGCCCTCAGGGAGCTGCCAGGGACAAGATTCCAGCCCATTTTGTGTTCTCTGCAGGGATTTTCTGAGCAAGAAGTTGATCTCAAAAATCAAATCAAGGAACTCGAAGCCAACGTCACTGCTGCTGCTCCAGACAAAACCAAACAGAAGGAGCTGGAAAAAGCCCTTGATGGTTATAAAAAAGGTACATTTTGTGGAGAGGAGATTTGAGATAAAAGATGTAGTAATCTCTTTTAGCAATAGAGGAAGGAATGGGTTTGGGTTTGTGCTTCAGTTCCCTGTCTTGGTTTGGGACCTCATTTTTCTAAGGTGTTTCTGGAGATCAGAAAGTAAAACCTCTTTTCTTTGTACTTGCTCAAGTTCATGTTTAAGTCAAGCTAAAGTAAACATGAATTTCAGCATTTTGTTTCTTTGCTTAGATTTTTGTGGTTGTATCACATATTCATAGGGAAAGTTAGTTTAATTAGGGGTAAGAATTGTTAATGAGGAGGCACTGATATAAAAGGCAAGTGAAGGTTTTTGCTTTCTAACTAGGCTCTGCCATGAGTCTTTAAAATAAATCCCTGACTGTGTGTGGGAACACATCCCTTTTGTGCAGTGATGCTGTTCAGGAGGGGCAGGAACCACACATTCACACCAGCTCCTGGGAAATGCTGGTGGCCAGTCCTTGAAATTTACCTTTTGAGCATCTTCTCATTAATTAACTGCAAAGAATGAGCTTGGAGTAAGCTCTAATGCACACCTCCTGTATTGAAGTGCTCTGTGTACATTAAATAATCCTGATTAAGAACTGACTCCCCTCTCCTCACAGTTTATGAGCGCGCGGCTGAGAAGGCCGGGAAGATGGAGGAGGAGGTGAAACGGCTGCACCAGCTCATCATGGACACCAACAACCAGAAACTGAAGGCTCAGCAGGACAAAATTGATAAGATTGACAAGGAGATAGATGAATATTCCTCAGCCATCACCAAGGCCCAGGTGGCAGCCAAGACTGCAGACAGGTACAGCACGGGCAGCCTCAGGCTGGAGCTGTGCTACGTGGGGCTCAAGGAGGGAAAGGGAAGTCAAATTTTGTAGTTTCTAATAGTTTAAAAGTCATATTTAATCAGCATTTCTGTAGTATTTGCCTGAATGATTTCTTTAATATTGCCTAAACTGCAATATTCAGGATAAAGTCCAAAATAGCACTGGATTGGATGCGCTGGAGCAGTTCAAATCTGAAGGGACTGATTTTATTAGGAGCTCTGTCAGGAAATAAAATGGGATCTATTTTTTATGGGAGCTCACCACTCCACAGAGATTCCAAACTCTGAAAGAAGAAACGAAGCCATTTAGTGAGGTCTGGCTGCTGAGGAAGACAGCTTTGTTTTCCTTGGATCCCTCTGGAGTGGGGGAGTTGGTGCCTGAGCCAGCCCCTCCTCCTTGTTGCCAGTGAGATTGTGCTCCTGGGTCATTTTCTGTGAGGTGCACAAAGCTCCCTGTCCCTGGGCAGGAACCTGAAGAAGTGCGAGGAGGCTCTGCAGCGCACGCAGAAGGAGATGGAGGAGAATGAGAAGGAGATGATAAAACTGACAGAAGAGATGACAACGCTGGAGGCCAAAGCCAGCGAGGTGATGAACGAGTGCAAGCAGGCTGAGGTGAGTGCTGGGACCCCTCTGGGCTCCAGGGAAATCAGGGAGGGGAGTTAAATCCTCCTGTGTCCCACTGACAGCCCATTCTCTCTGCAGAGCAGCCAGGCCGTGGCAATGGGGTATTGTCATTTTTTTACTCACCTGGAAATTATCCTGACCCAGTTTAGGAAAAAGCTAACACCAGGTCTCCCCAAACAAATTGCTGTGTTTCTTAAGCATAAAATTTTTCTTACATATAAAAACTTTATTAAACATAAAACTTTCCCAGTTATGTGGAATTTTAGTTTCCCATCTAGATTTCTGTGAGAAAGGGAAAACCAGGATGGCTGAAATGCTTTCAAATAAATCCAAGATTTTTATGTCTTTCTCTAATTAGCTAAAAATTAGTGTAGGACCTGTTTGATCCAGATCTGGAATGAAAATACCAATTGCAGCATTTTCTCAGTCATTCCAGAATTCAAGGATCAGTTATAAATCCAAGAATATTTATTTGTTTCCATCCATAGCCATGAGTAAATTAAGTGAAAACAGACTTACCACCCAAAAAAGGGGCAACATTTTAGTAGGTAATTGATTAATGCCCTTTTGGGGGCATTTTGCCTTTTTTCAGGAATCTTTGCCAGCGGTGCAGGAGGAGCAGAAGAATTTACTCCAGGAGATGAAAACTATTCGAGATGCTGAACATGCCCTTCAAAGTGAAGCTCTGAGCATCAAGCTGAAAATTGAACAGATTGACAGCCACATTTCCACCCACCAGGGAAAGGTTAAATACTGGCAGAAAGAGGTAAGAAATGCTTTTGTTCCAAAACCTCAAATCAGGGAATTGTGGGATGGTTTGGGTTGGGAGGCACCTCAAAGCTCATCCAGATGAGAATGTCCCTCAGGGACACCTTCCACTGTCCCAGGTTGCTCCAAGTCCTGGCCTTGGGCACTTCAGTGATCCAGGGGCGGCCACAGCTGCTCTGTGGATCTCACAGGATGAACCCTTAGAAAACAGAGGACTCGGCAGAAAATTCCTCTTCAGATCCCAGCTTATTGCTGTATAGGCAGGATCAGGATAATAGCATAAAGGGAATTTATTCTCTTTTTCACTCCCTATTTTAAAGGGACCCGCGGGAAGAATCTTGAAACGTTTGGAGATTAGAAATTTCCCTGTAGTAACCCAGAACAAACCGGTGTTAGAAGCAGCTCCGGGTGTGTGTTAAAGCTGCCACCGCTGTGCTTGCAGATCTCCAAGCTGTCCCTGCACGCCATCGAGGGCCAGGCCCCCGAGGAGCTGCGGGTGCTGAGCGAGGAGGAACTGGAGGCGCTGCAGGAGCCCGACGTGCTCAGCAAGAGAATCGCGCTGCTGGAGGCGCAGCGGCACCAGCTCCGCCCCAACCTGGGCGCCATCGCCGAGTACCGGAGGAAGGTGCGGGCAGCCCCGGGGGGACGGGACAGCCCCGCGGGGACACAGCCCAGCCCGGGGACACAGCCCAGCCTGGGGGGGACGGGACAGCCCCGGGGGGACGGGACAGCCCAGCCTGGGGGGGACGGGACAGCCCCGGGGGGACGGGGACAGCCCAGCCCTGGGGGACACAGCCCAGCCCTGGGGGACACAGCCCAGCCCTGGGGGACACAGCCCAGCCCGGGGGGACACAGCCCAGCCCTGGGGGGCACAGCCCAGCCTGGGGGGCACAGCCCAGCCTGGGGGACACAGCCCAGCCCCGGGGGGAACGACCCTGATCCCCTCCTTCCTTTGGGAAGACAGGAATTTGCTGTTCCTGCTGTCAGCAGCTCATCCTTAGCCAAGGTGGAAGTTGTTTCTAGGAGCTTCTGTGCCTTTTGTTTCCCACACCATCAGTGTCAGGTGACAATTTCCTGGGTGATGTAGAAGTCTTTTCCAACCTAAGCAATTCCACGATTCTCCTGGGAATGTTTCTTTAACAGAATCAAGTCTTCCCAGCCAAGACAGACACACAGTACTGGATTTTCCCTCCTCACATCAGTAATAGTGAACCATTCAATAGATGAAGTATTTTTTATTTTGACACAGGTTTGGTTTTTTGTTTCCCCTCAGCAGCAGAGATGAGAAAAGAGAGAATTTGGGGGTTTTGTTTCAGGGCTGTTAGCCAAGCTGGGGAGAAGGAATGTTCAAATGGTAGGAAACGTGTTTAGGTTTAAACTGCAGCTGCTCTGAGTGCCCTTGGTTTGGATGTTTCCCCTGCAGGAAGAGCTGTACCTGAAGCACGTGGAGGAGCTGGACAACATCACCAGCGAGAGGGACAAATTCCGAGAGGCCTTTGAACAGCTGAGGAAACAGAGGCTGAACGAATTCATGGCAGGCTTTAATGTCATCACCAACAAGCTGAAGGAGAACTACCAGATGCTCACGCTGGGAGGGGATGCTGAGCTGGAGCTTGTGGACAGTCTGGATCCCTTCTCAGAGGGAATCATGTTCAGGTATTTAAAATACTTTATATTCTGTTAATTTTTAATCATCATAGTCCTTTTTTCACCCTGTTTTTAAAGTAAATGGATCATCGGTGAACCAGGAAAGGCTCAATGTGGGCAAATAGTGACAGAAACCACAAGTTTTTAGCTCTCAGATTAATTTATTTCTCCTGGAGAAATCAGGAGCTAAAGCAGTTGGAAAGCTTTGAACTCCTTTCCCAGCACTTCTCAATTCCCAGGTCACTTCACTCTGCCCAGGGAATGATGGCAGGAGTGTTCCAGGATAAATCCCTGAGCTGGGAAAGGCAGTGAGGCACAGAACATCCCCTGTCCCCCAGCCAGGCTCAGGCAGGACCAGCACTGCTGACAGCCCCACCCTTGCTCTGTTGCAGCGTGAGGCCTCCCAAGAAGAGCTGGAAGAAAATCTTCAACCTGTCAGGAGGGGAGAAGACGCTGAGCTCGCTGGCGCTGGTGTTCGCCCTGCACCACTACAAACCCACCCCCCTGTACTTCATGGACGAGATCGACGCCGCCCTCGACTTCAAGAACGTCTCCATCGTGGCCTTCTACATCTATGTGAGTTCATGGCTCAGCCCTCCTCCTCCAGAGGGACACAGTGGCCACGTAATTCCTGGCAGGTTTGAGGTCTGGGCTGTGCAGTTTTACTGCTCCCCCTGGATCACACAGAGCTCCCCCAGATCCATCAGCTGCTGGCAGAGTGCACAACTTCAGCTGGGACTGATGTCTCCGTGGATCCAAGCTTGTGATTTCCCAAGGTTCCTGGGATTTACACTTCCATGTCATTCCCATCAGTGTCTTTGATCTAGTAGCAATTAATTTTTTTCATGCCTTTAAAACTTCTGCCCTCAGCAGAAGTTTTATTTAATCAAAGCAACCCCTTACACGGCTCCAGTTCAGGTAATTAAACATTGAATATTCAGAGTTATATAAGTGACAAAGATTAGGGAAGCCCTTGGAGGTTCCCTGCCTGCAGCTGCAGTTCAAACGTGGCTCTGTGTGCCACGCCAGGACAGAGGGGATGTTGGGAATGCTGGGCACTAACACAAATCCCTTCTGTTTCAGGAACAAACCAAAAACGCCCAGTTCATCATCATCAGCCTGCGCAACAACATGTTTGAGATTGCAGACAGGTTAATTGGCATTTATAAAACCCAGAACACCACCAAAAGCGTGGCCACCAACCCCAAAATCCTGGCTCTGAAAGGATTGGAGGAACTTGGTCTCCCTGCGTGCAGTTTAGCTGACAGATGAGGAGGAAGCAACTTCCAGCCCATGGCTGCTGTTTGTTGTTATCTGATCTCATTTTGTATCATAGACTTGGTTTTGTTCTGTAAATTTTCAATAAATTTTGTAAGCATTTTATCTTGTTTATATAAACCCAGCATCGATAAATTCCAGATTTTGAATGTCATGTAAAAATGGAGAAAGGGAGATGTAAACTGATGAAAAGAGAGAATGCATCAGGTTGGGCAGGGGCAGCACCAAAAACACAGACAGCAGGAATGGAATTTAAGGAATCAGTGTCATTTGCTGCAAAATAATGCAAAAGTGCCAAGAATTATGGGAGAAGCTCAGCAATACACCTGATGTTTGGCAGAGAATTCCAGCAGGGGAAGCTCAGCAGGGCAGAACTTGGGCAGAGAATTCCAGGAGGACATTAAGGACTGAACTCCCAAGTTCTGGATCAAGGCAAAGCTCACCTCTCCTCACCTGAAGTGGATCAGGACTTTAGTTCACAGGAAATCCATACAGTACAGAAAAGGAAGGGTACAGAAACAGAACAAGTGCAGAGCTTTAACAACCCAGTGTTTAAGTAGAAATTGAAAATAATAAAATCATGCTGGATTGCTGCGTGAGGTTTTCAGTCTAATCCAGGTAGTCAGGAAGGGTTTTCCTGCACAGCTCCTGCACTCTGGCCTGATGAATGCACAGCAGGAATTCCAGAGGTGTGCCAGAGGAGCTGGGATGGTGCCAGATGAGAGTTCCTCATGCCATAACAACACAAGGGAAATCAGGATCAGCAGAGGAGCCCAGAGTGCAGATGCTGCTGTTTGAATTTGTCAGCCAGGTGTGCTCTGGGGTGTGGATCCTGTGCACCTGCCCCATTTCAGCTGCAGACCACGTGTCCTGCAGCACCTTCTCCATCCCAGGATGGATCTCCACAGGTTCAGGTGGAGCCACAGCTGCAGCTCGTTCATCTTCTCCAGGAAGAGCAGCAGGGACTCCTCCTGAAGAGCCAATGCAGCTCCTGTAGCTCACTCCTAGCCTCAGTTGTTGCACGTCCTCCACGAGGGGATCGTATTTCTCTGAAATGCGGCTGTCGGGTTCATGCAGGGCACTCAGCAGAGCTGCTTTCTGTGCTCCAGGGTCCCACCAATTCCTTAAAATGCTGCAGCACAGCTGCCCTGTCCCCCTGCGGCACAAAGGAAAAGGTGCAAACTGGCAGCAGCACGGAGGAAATGTTCATTTACTGATGGATTTCCACCTACAGGCTGGATTGAACAGACTGGGAACACAACAGAAAGGACACAGAACACACCACAGAGTTCAGCAGAGAACAAAAAAGTTTTCCAGGGGAAAAACAAGCAGCAGGAAGCTGGGAAATGTTGGCTTTATTTGCCACAGCAGCCATCAGTGTGTAGGTGGATAAATAACTGCTTTAGAGCACAGTCCCACCCCCATTCTCCTGTGAGGGATTCCAAAGGTGAATTTGGCATTGGGAAGTGGCTGTGGCAGCCCATTCCAAGGGCAAAGCCCCCTAGGAAGGAGAGCTGCCAGCCTCCCGCTGCTCCCTCCTGCAGGGCCGTGACGCTGCTGAGCACAAACCAAGGCACAGCCAGGGCTGCCTCTGCTCCTTCTGTCAGAAGGAATTCAGTGCCAGCTTTGGCCTGTAACAAATCCACAGCAATTTCCACTCAGCTTTCACACTCTGCCTCCATCTCAGAGATGTTTCAAGACCAGTACCGGCATCACTTCAGTCAAGACATTTACAATAGGAACCTGAGCTGCGAATTTTAACACCAAACTTCAAGAAAGCAGCAGAAACCAGAGCCAGGAGTTTGGATCCTTGTGAGTCCCTTCCAATTCCCTCAGTGTGTTTCATGATTCTATATCCCCCCCTCTATCTTTCGATTCCACTGCCAAGACTAACTCTCCATCCCTTTAATTCTGTCAAAGCTTCTGGCCAGGAGCATTTACCTGTTCTGTACCGCACAGCCCGACCTGTCCCGGCAGCTCCGCCCACGGCCATCGATGGGTGCCGTCCCTGCACGAGGGGCTGGGAAAGGGATCCGCACCTGAACCCTGCGAGTCACAGCGAGAGGGATCCGCACCTGAACGCGGCGAGTCCCAGCGACAGCACCGAGCTGAAACAGGAGAAAAGCGGCCCCGACGCCGCGGTGTCCCGGGAGGGCGGCGCTCACCGGGCCGAGCCCCTCAGGCTGCGGGGACCCTCAGCGCCCGCCTGGGCCCTCCCGGGAGCTCCGCCCGGCGACAGAGCCGCTCCGGGCCCCTCCTCTCCGCGATGGAACCACTCCGAGCTCCTCTGCTCGGCGATGAAAGCCCTCCGAGGGAGCTCCTCTGCTCGGCGATGAAAGCGCTCCGAGGGAGCTCCTGTGCTCTGCGCTGGAGCCGCTCTCGGCGCCCCGCTCGGTAACGGCCGCGGCCCTTTAATGGCAATGGCGGGAGCGGGGGCGGGAACGGGCGGAGCTGAGGGAGGGGAGGGAGGGAGAGCAGCGACGGAACTGAGGGAAGGGACGGAGGGAGGGAAGGGACGGAGGGAGGGCAGGGCCGGGCCCGCAGGGTCCCTCCCTCGGCCGGCAGGAGCGCGGTTTGTGGCGGAGCTCAGCGGGGAGGGTCCCTCGGCGCCAGCGGCAGGAATCGCTCCGGGGCTCAGGGGATGGAGGAGCGGAGCTGACCCCGCTCGGGGCTCAGGGGATGGAGGAGCGGAGCCGACCCCTCTCGGGGCTCAGGGGATGGGAGAGCGGAGCCGACCCCGCTCCGGGGCTCAGGGGATGGAGGAGCGGAGCTGACCCCGCTCGGGGCAGGACGGACACGGAGCCGGAGCCGCGCGTTCATCCCCGCTCTGTGTCCGGCACCTCAACCTCCTTCCTCTGCACAACCCGCGGGAAAATTCACCCTGAAGGTGGAAAAGGGAGCCACGGAACCGCAACTTGTGCCAGCTGCTGACCACGGAAATTTAAATTATTTCGCCTTTCTTTGAAGCTCATTTATCTGCCGAAGACACCTGAGAGGGTTTTAGGACACAGGGCAGGGCTGGGTGGGATTTTGGGAAGGAATTCCGCCCTGGGAGGGTGGGCAGGCCCAGAGAAGCACCCAAAGAAGGCTTTTCTCATATTCACATTATTCTCTACTAATTTACAGTGCACTGAAGTTACTCTCAGCTGTTACACAGTGCATTTGAAAAAGAAATGAAACTCACTTAATGTTGTGATGTAAATAATAATAATGCACCATCGTTCCAAACTTACTTAATCAAGTATTAAAACTACTGTGTAGAGAATATTGTACAAATATCTGGGAAACAGCAAGAATTAAGTTTCTAATAATAAAAACCCTCAAGCTCTAATCACAAATTACCCAATGCATCAGGAAAACCTTAAGGGGAAAACTACAGGAGCAGGAAATAAGGGAGCTTTTGACAATAATTCACAATACTGAGGGTTAGAGCATCTGTTGGTTTTCATCTATTTGATGTACTCAAATTAAGAGGCAGCATTTCAAGTGCAAACTGCCACTCCAGGAATTAAATCAGTGATCAAAGCCATGGTCTGTACTGCTGATAGGAAATCTGACCCTCACCCACCTTTCCATCAAATTACAAAATTCCTGGAACACATTTACCAATAACTGGCATTTAAAGTTTCCCAAAATTGGTCCTTTTCTAGTAAAAGCAGCTTTTAGTGCTTTATAGAAATTTAAAATTGAAAGTATTCACATTTTAACGACAGCTTAAGGAAAACTCTTCCTCAGCTTTGGGGCACACCAAACCAGCAGGGTAAATACTGGATTTATAAAGGATTGATTAGCAAAAATGAGAATTATTGATGGAAATGAAGCTTCCAGGCCCTTTCTGTGGATAACACAGCAATATGAATTTCCCAAGGATTTCTGTGCCCCCCGTTTCACTGGAGCAGTAGCTACAACTCACCCCGAGCAGTTTGTAAACTTGACACGTTTGCAGCTACCAAGTTTGCTCCGACAATATTCGATCCAGATGCAGAATTGCTGTAATTGCTTCCAGCCCCAGGAGCAGCTCTCCTGCCAGAGCCTGGTGACACGCAGAGCTGAGGAAACATTTATAGGGAAAAGTGGCAAAACGTCTGAGGTTTAATCTGCAGACATCCTAAAGCCATGAAGTGACTCTGCCAGGGTTTCCTTTGCCTTGAAATCCTTTCAATTTGTTATTATCTGACTGTTGTGTGCAGAAATCGGGATTTTCACCAGCCTGTCCCACTCCCAAAGCAGAAATTCAGAAATTCACAACTTACTGGGAAGGAAGGTGGGATGAGCTCTGTCCAGGGAATGCTGAAAAGAACCAGGGATAATTCCACTGCCAGCAGAGAAAGGATCAGCTTCTCTCCAGAATCCCCTTTCTTCTCACTCTTCTTCCCAGGTCCTAAAATTCCAGGTAGCTAATTGATTTTTTTTCCATTTAAAATAAAAATTCCTTATTTTCCTTTATTCCTATTTCCTGTTATTCCTTTCTTTCCTGAAAATAAAAATTCCCACCTGGAACAGCTGACTTGTGGATTAATTTTTGTCCATTTAATATTGTAAGTATTTTTCTATTTGCTATCCTAAAATCAGATGAAAAGATAATTTTCTACTCCAAAATTCAGGATACTTCTAATATATATATAATATATAAATATGGATACAACACCCAAAATCAGTGATCAGTATTCCCAGAGGCAATTCCCAAATTATTTGTTTGTATCCCAGATTCCCCAACAAATCCCCCATTCCCCCACAAAGGAATCAACGGCATCACCTCAAAATGCAAATTTTGGGAAAAAAGGCATCGCCCAAAGCGGCTCCGGTGGTGCCACCCTGTGGATATTCTGGAATATTTCACATTCCCGTGTTCTGGTGAAATAACCCTGACAGGAACTGCTGGGAAGCAGAGGAAGAGAATTTCCCTGTTAAAAACTCACCCCAAAGCCCCAAATCCACCAAAAAAGGGAAAAAGCGGGAGCAGCACCAGCTCAAGGAAATGTTCTGGATTTATGAGGAAGTGCCCAAAAGGCATTTTTTGGCATTAAATATGGAGTTTTGGGGGTATTTTTGCAAAACAAGTTGTTCCATTTTCTATGAACATCCCTCACAAAGGTGCTCAAGGGTGAAATTATGATTTACCGGTTAGAATTTTCCTTAGAACGTTGCAACTTCTGAAAAAAGGGTTTAATTTCCCTCCTCCATGGATTCCTTATGCTTTCCATGAAAACAGCCCTGATTTATTCAGTGAATATACATAGGTAATTAAGGAAAACTGAAATAAAATTGTTAAAAAAATTTTTAACATTTACAACAAAATAACTCCACGCTTCCAACCTGCAACACACAAATATTTAACAGGTCAAAACCCCATCCCAGAGCCTTTAAAAGTCACTTTCTTCACATAATCTCTGTGTTTCATGCTGAAAAACGTGAATACTCCATAAAGAAACAGGCAGGGCAGCAGAGTTGCAAGTTTTAATGTTTATTTCCCCAAGACAGCCTAGCCTGCACTCTACTTGGATAAATTCACAAGCTAGTTTTCCGCTGCTTCTAGTTTTAAACTTTTAACCATGTTTCTGATGACAAGGAATGCTGCAAAAATACTCTAGTCCAACAAAGAGTTATGATCACAAAATAATCTTTATCCATTCTACAGTGTTTCAGAATTACCAGCTGATTTGAAAACACAAGGTAGATATAGATGCTAATGGTGGCTAACCTGGGATGGTTTATTATAGCAAACTGTTGTTCATGCAACACTTGTGCTCAAAGGGGAAGGCACAGCATTTCCTACAATGAGCCACCTTATCAAGAGTTCAGTTTGTACAAATCTGTAACATCACCTTGAATTTAGTGTGCACGACCTCAAAACTGAGGCATTCCTCCAATTATAAAAAACACTTGCATCCTTTTTGTGCAAGTCTTAAAAATACAAAGTTTTTTTTTTTTTTTTCTCTCTAAAGTGGCTCAAAATAGATTGTTCATGGCTGCCTACATCTAGGATAAAAAGAGTCTAAAACAATTGGATTAGGCATATTAAAGGTGTTCAAACCATGACTTGATTTGTACATCTATTCACACCTCTTTTTTTCGCTCTTTATTCAGCAGTACATATGCACCAAATTTCATTTTTAGACGTTTCCATATCATTTTCATAGAAAACAAAGTTTGAAAACAAGTAACATTGAAACACAGCACGGTATCCTACCACAACAGAAACATTTTGGTTACAGGACTCAACGAAATCTAAAAATGAACTATGCTGGAGATTACCACATGCAAAGGTCTCGTGTTATCTTTGAAAATGAAAAGGATGAGGTTTTATTACCACTTTTTTACTGCTTTCTACTATTATGGCAACTTGTGTACTGCAACACAGTCTAGTTTGAAGGGAAATGGATGATTTTTTTTTTGTTTGTTTTTTTCCATGCAAAAATCTACAAATTAGTTTTGATGATATGGAAAAGCTTTTCATAACATCAAACATTCATCTGGTGCAAATGCACAGGGAAGCCTTCCTGAAATTCTGACTTTACAAACAACTAAGAAGCCGTAACAGGAAAAAGAAATTGAAAAGAACTGAAAGAAAAAAAAAAAAAAAAAGAAGAGGGGAAAAAAATTCAAATAAAAAAAAAAAAAAAAAAAAAAAAAAAAGAGGAAAACACAGGCTGCAGGAGTAAACCAGAGTCTGCTGCTAAACCGGTCTTGGTGTGTCCAGTGTAAGTCAACACTTGTGAACTCATTGGATGATTTTTAGGTTTCTCAGCCCCTGGAGGCGACTCAAGCTCGCACCACGCTCACAGACAATCACAGGCACGCCCCTCTCGCTCGCTGCCCTGCAGGGGCAGAGCTGCAGACACCCACTGCACTGCACCAGAGCTGCAGACACCCACTGCACTGCACCAGAGCTGCAGACACCCACTGCACTGCACCAGAGCTGCAGACACCCACTGCACTGCACCAGAGCTGCAGACACCCACTGCATGCCCTGCACTGCATGCACTGCACTCACTGCTGCCATCACTCACACGGCTGCAGAGCAAGGCCTGCCCTCCCTGCCCTGCCACGGCGCTGATGCTGACGAGGCTGATGATGAGAGTCCTGCGGCCCCCGGCTCGGGAGGGCCGTGCTCCTCCTCAGGCACTGCAGAGCTGGGACCTGGAGCCCTTTTCTTTGAACAATCTAAAGAAGCATTCAGTGTGAAGTTTGTCATTACATTTTGCCACTCATTCTCACTCGCACCCACTCGCCATCTTGACTTCATTTGGGCTTTTCTGTGATTCCAAATGAAATCTTCACATTTACTTTCCCGATTTAATGCAGCAGCGGATCCCATGAGCCAAGATTGATGGATCAAACCTTTTTTTTTTTTTATTCAGTGCTGCATTGTACCTAAACTTCCAAAATACCACTCTAAAACTGGAACCCTTCTGCTGGTACATTGGCAGATGAATTGAAACCAAATGTTCCGCCTTGGATCGCTTCTGGAACAAGGCTTGGATCTTCATCAATCTGGAACGCAATGGGGACACCGTGAGCAGGGACACAACAGAGCCCCACACAGGAGCTGGACAATCCCAGAAGCAGCTCTCTCCTCACCTCCCTGCACCCAGCCCTGCCATCCCTCCCCTGGTTTAGTGAGAGTACCAAAATGCAGTGATTTAAACCCAAATGTTTAGTTTGTATGGGTCAGGGATTGCTACATGGCACCCCAAACCCTCCTGTTGACACAATTTTCTCCCCTGGAAAACCTTCTGGCAGCCTCAGAAACAATCTCAGTCCTTAGGAGAAGACCAGCACCACTAAACCAAGGAAGCCCTAAGCCCAAACTGACATGGGATTAAATTCCAAGTCCAGCTGTAAATGCCAAAGTTGAGTTGCTAAACAAGACTTGGATCTCACTGCTCACATCCAAGTGAAATGCAGCACAAAAAACCTTCCAAGTGCAAACAGCCATGAATGCAGCTGAACCTGACCATGTGTGCAGGGATCAGGGCAGCAGGAAACCCTCCCTGCACGCCCAGAATGCAGGGCTGCCCTTCCCTCTGCACTGAACTTCCTGATGGAAATGCACAAAACCAGCCCTGCCTTTGATTTATGTTCATGTCTGAAACAGAACAAAGCTCCTGATCAGCACATCCCACCTCTAGAACTACCCAAATATCCCAACCCTGTTTCTGGAGCAGCAGCCTCAGGCCTGGAGCCAGCAGGGAGCTCATCAACAGGGCAGGGTCAGCCTGGGAGCTCAAGGACTATTCACAGCCTGGGCTTTAATCCCTGCAGATGAGCCTTAAATGAGGCACCAGATCTGCTTTGGCTGCCTCAGCAGCAATGGCAGGAGGTGCAGGGGTCACACCAGGGCTCACATTCTCCCTGGGGCTGCTGCCCTTCCCTGCAGCACATCTGTAACTGCAAACCACGAGCACACGGCAGGAGCTGCACACTCACATCATCTGAGGAGAAGAACTGGTCAATGATCTCATAAGCCAGTTTGTAGATGTCTTCATTTTCATGGTTTTGTAGCTGTTCAATTTTCTCCAGGCCTGCAACCAACACACAAGAGATCTCAGAACAGCAAACTCAGGGCAGACAACTTCCAACAAAGAAATTAAAAAATACATTGGGAATAGAGTTATGAATGATCTGGTTATGAATACAATGCTGTTGAACCCACCTGGCCTATTTATATATATTTTATACATATTAACACAGAAGTTCAGTACACAGATTTGGTATTTTAAGGATTATTCTACTCCATGTTAACAAATCCCACAGTTTTTCACCTGTGCCCAAATTTAATATCACTGTTCTTTCATCCCTGAAAAGTTTCAGTCAATTAAACCACAAAGAATATGGAGAAAGTCTCAAAACCATGAGGAAATTAAAGTTACTACATTTTCACAACCACTGTATGTAGAATTATTTGTTCTAAGTTCACCTGGACATGACTTGTTCATGATTAAGGTAAGCACATCACCCCCACACTGACTAATTTAGTTTCTGTTAATTAGACTAATTTGTCTGATATGCAGCCTGTTACAAAAATTACCCTGCTCCTCAACATTTTATTTGATCATGCACTTAGGAGAAGCTGTGGATATTCACCTGATAGGCATGAGAAAGGTACTTTAAACCAGGTTTGCTTAAAATATCTGTGCCAACAATAAACCCAGCACCAGCAGGATGCCAAAGCAGCAATCCCTGGGGAAGTTATGAAACCCCTGCTCCTCCTACCTCCACACTCTTCTATAAGGTTGGCTATGGTTTCTGCTTCCTCTTCAGCCATTTTTAATATATTACTTAGTCCATCCAGAACCACCTGCACAACTTGTGCATCTTTTACTGTCAGCAAATTGCAAAAGGGAGGAATTACATTTTGTTGAATCAAGTAAGCCACCTGAGGGGGGAAAAGGCAAAGGTTACAGCAGGAACGTGGCAGCAGCACAGGCAAACCCAGATTGTCAATGGCACCCACCCAGCCCAGAGCTCCTGCACTGGCCACCCCAGGAACCCCTTCTGGGGAACTTTGGGTATTAAACTACAAATAGATTGGAGATTTACAGCACCCCAGGAGCAAATACTGTGAATTTGTCAGTGTCAGATAAGGAGTTTCAACTTCACCTCTAAAGAGTGACAGCGCCACCCCAACCCTGCCACAAATCTCTGACTCTGGGCTTACAAGGGACTTGTGTATCCCCTACTCAGGGGTTACTGTCCTTTTAATGATCACATCCTTGTGGGGTGGGGAAAAGGGTAAAAAAGAAATGTGGAATGCTCGAGAATCCCATCAGAGCCTGACTGAAATCACTCATCCCAAAAGAGCTTCCAACAAACCCCAGGGATGCTCCTGACCTCAGGTCACCCCAACACAAGGGGAAGTCACTTCTAAATCCCATGGGGAGAAGGGAAAGCACTGAACAGAGAAGGAACAGACACCCCCAACCCCAGCACCTCCCAAGGCAGGAAATGCTTCCCCAAAGCTGCACTCACCTGGTCTTTTCTCCCACTGATTGTTAAGTTGCTTATTGCCCAAGCAGCTTCTTTCTGAGTCCCAAAATCCCCCTGCAAGCACAAGCAGAGACAGAACAGTCATCCCAGGGTCTGTGTCAGGCAGGACTCCCACAAATCTGCATTTGTTACAGTCCCCAGTGCAAGGAGTCACTGTAGCAGCTCGGTGTGAGGTAACAAATAAATCCTGTCCTGTCTGAGTCTGTGTGTGTCCATCCCTCCCTACAGCCAGGGTGGGCAAGGGAAGGGAAAAGGGAAGGGGCAAGGGAAGGGGCAAGGGAAGGGAAAAGGGAAGGGGCAAGGGAAGGGGCAAGGGAAGGGGCAAGGGAAGGGGCAAGGGAAGGGAAAAGGGAAGGGAAAAGGGAAGGGAAAAGGGAAGGGAAAAGGGAAGGGAAAAGGGAAGGGAAAAGGGAAGGGAAAAGGGAAGGGAAAAGGGAAGGGAAAAGGGAAGGGAAAAGGGAAGGGAAAAGGGAAGGGAAAAGGGAAGGGAAAAGGGAAGGGAAAAGGGAAGGGAAAAGGGAAGGGAAAAGGGAAGGGAAAAGGGAAGGGAAAAGGGAAGGGAAAAGGGAAGGGAAAAGGGAAGGGAAAAGGGAAGGGAAAAGGGAAGGGAAAAGGGAAGGGAAAAGGGAAGGGAAAAGGGAAGGGAAAAGGGAAGGGAAAAGGGAAGGGAAAAGGGAAGGGAAAAGGGAAGGGAAAAGGGAAGGGAAAAGGGAAGGGAAAAGGGAAGGGAAAAGGGAAGGGAAAAGGGAAGGGAAAAGGGAAGGGAAAAGGGAAGGGAAAAGGGAAGGGAAAAGGGAAGGGAAAAGGGAAGGGAAAAGGGAAGGGAAAAGGGAAGGGAAAAGGGAAGGGAAAAGGGAAGGGAAAAGGGAAGGGAAAAGGGAAGGGAAAAGGGAAGGGAAAAGGGAAGGGAAAAGGGAAGGGAAAAGGGAAGGGAAAAGGGAAGGGAAAAGGGAAGGGAAAAGGGAAGGGAAAAGGGAAGGGAAAAGGGAAGGGAAAAGGGAAGGGAAAAGGGAAGGGAAAAGGGAAGGGAAAAGGGAAGGGAAAAGGGAAGGGAAAAGGGAAGGGAAAAGGGAAGGGAAAAGGGAAGGGAAAAGGGAAGGGAAAAGGGAAGGGAAAAGGGAAGGGAAAAGGGAAGGGAAAAGGGAAGGGAAAAGGGAAGGGAAAAGGGAAGGGAAAAGGGAAGGGAAAAGGGAAGGGAAAAGGGAAGGGAAAAGGGAAGGGAAAAGGGAAGGTTAGGTTGTTTACAGCAAGGCAAGCAGGAGCTGCAGCCCTGCACTCTGCCCGCCCTTATCAGCAGCTGCCACATCTGCAGGGCCAGCTGAGCCCATGGCAGCTCTGATAAAGCCCTGCAGGCTGCAGCTGGGGCTGCTGCAGCACCTCGGGGCTGGGGTGACATGGAAAAGTCCCCAACCTTTCCTCAGAGATCAATAAGTTGGCAGTTAACAGAGCTATCTGTGACCAGCTCTGGGTTATTTGTCTTCTCCCTTAAAGAATTCCCACATGCTTTTGCTGTTCCCTCCTTCTGCCACAGCAGACCCCTGGCAGCACAGAGTGCTTTGGGAAATCACTTTTTAAAAGACACCAAGAGCTGGAAAGGAAAGCAGGATTTGAAGCCCAGCACCAATGCTTGGGATCTGACCTTATCTAGAAGATGGATTATCATTGGAACAAGGTTTGCATCTATTACTGCCTGAACTTGCTGCTGGTTTCCTGCAGTGATGTTGGATAGGAACCACACTGCTTCCTGCAAAATAAAACACCAGCAATTAACTCACAGAAAGATTGCACATCATTTATGTGCACTGCAACTGGCCAGCCTTGAACACAAGCAAGCACTCCCTCAGCCTGACTGTGCACAGCTGAAATCTTGCTGAGACAAACCAGAGGCACAATCTCACCTCAGGAGGCTCCACCAGACTCCTCAGCCTTTCACTGTTACCAGCTTCAACCAAATACTTCAAATTAAAAGGAGAAATTATTTGGAGACAGAAAATGCCAAATGAGCACTTCTGACTGCTTCCAGCACTGCCAATGAGCAGGTTTCAGGATTCCTGACAGAATTACAGGATTCCTGACAGAATCCTTCCTCCAGACATGACAGTTCTTTACCTCCTTCCCAATGGCTCTCCTTAGCTTCAGGAAAATGCAGCACTATCAATTCAACACCTGATTGTTAACAATACTCTGCAGTTTATGACTCTTTGTGCTCACTGTGTCCACCAGGCCAGGACTCTCCTGCCAGGCAAAGAACAGATCTGTTCCCCAGCAGCCCCTCCCTCACCTCCCTCTCAGAGTGGGAATCCAAACTTTAATCAACAAGTAACAGTTTTAAATACAATTTTAAGTATATTCAAAGTACCAACCATTTAAAATCCCCCAGCTGATAGATTTCCCCCTTCCTAGCAATCCTCCACCATTCAATTCCCTTCTCAGCCTCCCTGAATGAGAACTTTTTAGCTGAGAATTTCCAAAGAGGCTTCAGCAGTGTGCATCCCTGACTCTCTGAGATCAGAGCACAGGATCACTGGTGACCCTGGAGACATCTGGGCTGCCTGGGCTCTCCTGGTGGGCTTTTTTGGGGCTTTAATCACAGGCAGTGTTGCAGAGGGGCCCCTGAGGTGCCCAACACGCCTCAGATGCACTCCTGGCTCAGCACTGCC
The DNA here is from genome assembly GCF_035770615.1 of Melospiza melodia melodia. Taxonomy (NCBI): domain Eukaryota; kingdom Metazoa; phylum Chordata; class Aves; order Passeriformes; family Passerellidae; genus Melospiza; species Melospiza melodia. Next base: position 26,738,568 of record NC_086205.1, on the reverse strand, counting down.
ATCAGTGCCCCCAGGAGAGCCCCACACAGCACACACACCCCATGCACACACACCCCATGCACACACAGCCCACTGTCTCTGTGTCATCACCTCTCAGAGTCAGGGACACCCAGCAGGGTGACATTTCATGTACTGACAACTCCTACACAAGTCAACAGCCAGGCTGGTGATGGCAAGCTTTGATTTCCTACAAACACTGACATTCCTGTCCTTCCCTGTGGATATTCATTCAATTCCTTCCCTATGGATATTCATTCAATTCCTTCCCTGTGGATATTCATTCATTTCCAGAAAACAAATCAGTATTTGCTGAAATTTGCCACGAACTGGTGGAAGGAGGTGATTATTCACATCTTTATGACACTACACAAAGTGGAGCCCCAGCTCGGGCAAATATAAAAGTTCTCCATCAGGTAAAGTCCCTGGTGTTGCTCACCTTATTAATTTTTTCTTTGGGATGTGTCAGAAGTGCTGGGAAATGTGAGAGAGCTTCACAGTTGAGAACCACCTGTGTCTGCTCGTCGGTGCCAGTGACGATGTTCCCCACAGCCCTCAGGGCAGCAGTCTGAAACACAACCAGACATTTCCTCTCAAAACAAGCTCTTCAGCAAATGTAAAGGTTTTATGCAAATGCTGCAGCACACAGGAAAATAATATTTATTCTATTTCAATGTGAGTTACAGAAAGGAAGGATTTTGTGCAGCAGCACATTTTGGGGTCACCTGCTCTGTGTGAGCCAAACTCACCTGGACTTTGACTTCCTGGTGGCTGAGGAGAGGAACCAGGTGAGGGACAATGCCAGAGTCTATCACCATCTGGATCTGCTCGTTGCCAGCGTCCGTGAGATAGGAGAGGGCCCAGACTGTGTCTACCAATATCTGACAGGAGAACAGCACACACTGATCCAAATCATGGGCATTTATACACTGAATTAATCTGAATTGATATCACACACACTGATCCAAATCATGGACATTTATACACTGATAATTAACCTGAATTAATATCACACACACTGATCCAAATCATGGGCATTTATACACTGATAATTAACCTGAATTGATATCACACACACTGATCCAAATCATGGGCATTTATACACTGATAATTAACCTGAATTAATATCACACACACTGATCCAAACCATGGACATTTATACACTGATAATTAACCTGAATTAATATCACACACACTGATCCAAATCATGGGCATTTATACACTGATAATTAACCTGAATTAATATCACACACACTGATCCAAATCATGGGCATTTATACACTGATAATTAACCTGAATTAATATCACACACACTGATCCAAATCATGGACATTTATACACTGACAATTAATCTGAATTAATATCTGTGTGCATGCACATGCAGAAAAGCCAGTTTAAGCAGCAGGAAATGTGAATATTTCAACTGACAGCTGTTAAAAATATTCAGTGAGTGTTGTTTCAGCTGGCAGCTCTTAACTGGCTCACCAATACAGGAATTTCCAAAATTCTAATAAACTTAATTTCACCTCCTCAGAGACAAGAAATTAAATTACATAATTACTATAGGAATAGCAAAGTTATTACAGACTTTTTTCTGCAGAGCACTGTTGCCATTAACTCAGCTACACTTTCTTTTGGAAGCAAAAAATTAATCTTAAATTCTGATTTATGTTCAGACAAAAAGCTGACTCATTCCATAATTTCAATGAAGCTTTGCTCATTTACTTTACTTTTAAAGAACAATTTCATATTTAACACCTCAGAAGTCACAGTTAACCTGACATTTGACATGTGCAGCAGACACTGGTTTTTATGTCATTCACACTGATTTTCATTACAAATTAAAGTGCCAGGCAAAAAAACTTCTGCATTTCCCTGTGAATGAATGCTCACAGGAATAAAAATAGAAAGCAGTTTCAGTCATAAGGGCAGGGAAAGTACATGCAAATAAACACTTGCAAAGACAGAAACACCAGGGGAAAAAAACATCACTATTTAAAAATAACATCAGCATTTTAACAGAAGCAGTTAATGGATATCAACAGCAGCTTGTCCTAATCAAAGGGACCATCATAGATTTTAATTTTATTTAGCATTTCAGCTCAGAAGCCAGAGCAGAAGCTGCAGTGGCTGTAGGGGGGTCACTCACATTTACATCGGTGTGGTGGATGAGAACACAGAGCGCTGGCAGGATCTGGGGGGGAACAAACACCTGAGGGTTATTGTGGGGCCAGCAAAGCCCCAAAGCCCACCCAGCCCTGCAGCCCCCCTGCAGCACCTCCTGGATGGTCTCCATGGGTGGAGGGGGGTCCTTGTGGCGGCACAGGTTCACCATCACCCAGGTGACGTTCCTGAGGAAGGTGATGGGGATGGAGGGGCTGATGAAGGACAGCAGGGGCTTCACTACTCCAAGGCTAATGACATAATCTCTACACTGGGGTCCATCACCTGCGGGGCACAAGCAGGGGGTTGGAACACAAAACATCCCAGCACTCACTGATTTTATCAGAAAATACCCCATTGTATACAGATTTTATCAGAAAACATCCCAGCATTTACAGATTTTTCCCATCATCCATCCCATCATATTTACAGATTTCTGTTCTGTTAAAATTTACAGATTTTACTAGAAAAGATCCCAGCATTTATAGACTGTTTACATCATTTACACCCCACTGTTTACAGACTTCTATTCTATTAAAATTTAGAGATTTTACCAGAAAACATTCCAGCATTTACAGATTTTAACAGCAAACATCATCCCACTGCTTACAGATTTCTATTCCATTAAAATTTAGATTTTACCAGAAAGTATCCCAGCATTTACAGACTTTATCAGAAAACATCCCAGCATTTAGAGATTTTACCAGAAAGCATCCCAGCACTTACAGATTTTATCAGCAAACATCTATCCCATTGTTTACAGATTTCTGTTGTTAAAATTTAGAGATTTTAGCAGAAAGCATCCCAGCATGAACAGATTTTAACAGAAAACATCCCATTGCTTGCATATTTTAACAGCAAACATTATCCCATTGTTTACAGATTTCTATTCTGTTCAAATTTAGAGATTTTAGCAGAAAGCATCCCAGCATTTACAGATTTTAACAGAAAACATCCCACTGCTTAGAGATTTTACCAGCAAACATCTATCCCACTGTTTATAGATTTCTATTCTGTTAAAATGTACAGATTTTATCAGAAAACATCCATCCCATCATTTAGAGATTTTACCAGAAAACATTCTATCATCTACAAATTTTAACAAAAACCATCCATCCCATCATTTAGAGATTTTACCAGAAAACATCCCAGCATTTACAGATTTTACCAGGAAACATCCCATGATTTACAGATTTATGGTGCTGGGTAAGGGAAAGGGGTGGCAGACAACACCAGACCACCAAGAACTGTGAGAGCCCAAAATATTCCTGAAAATTCCTTGGCAAAATTTCCAAACAATAAAAACGACCCCCAGAAGTTAATGATGGCAAGAGTAATAATAATAATAATAATAATAATAATAATAATAATAATAATAATAATAATAATAATAATAATAATAATAATAATAATAAGCATCCCCAGAGGGTGGTGGTGGCAGGAGTAACAATAATCAATAAAACATCCCAGAAGTTGTTGGTAGCAGGAGTAATAATAATAATAATAATGATAATAAACACCCCCCGAAGTTGACGGTGGCAGGAATAATAACAACAACAAATAACAAATAATAATAATATAAATAAATAATAAAGAAATAGCCCCAGAGGGTGGTGGTGGCAGGAGGAAGACCCACCTATGATATTCCCTAAAGCCCACACTGCTTGCTCACAAACATTTTGATGAGGTGAATGCAGCAGTCTCAGGAAAAGCGGCACAGCATCTGAAAGGTACAAAAATAACTCAGGGAAATGGTTCAAAATGCATCTCTAAAAAGCAAAAACTCTCCCATGAGACTTTATTTCCCTGTTCAGAACTGGTCAAAGCCTCACTGATTTCCCAGGTGATGCTAAAATGAAACACGGCAATGGTTCCTCCTTTGCTGCACATCCTCACAGAGGCTGCACCTGAGAATATGAAACCCCTGACATTTAATTGGTTTGCAAGTCTCAAGTTTACTGAAGCTTGCAGGATCCAAATTTAGCTCCATTTATTGAATTCAGAGATTCTCTGCTAAGTTATGCAGCAGCCCCAAGTGCAAAGGAACAACAGAGACCAAACCCCAATGAAGCAACTGGAGAATAAGCAGGAATGGAGTGGGAATTAAGGAGAGGGAATGTGGGAAGAGGGCAGGAAAGAAATCCACATTTACATAATTAATTCTGTTTTATTCTCCCCCAGCACTGAGGTGCTTGCTTACATAACAGCCCAGTCTGTAAGGAACCCATTTATTTCATAAATTTCAAGAGAAATTTGGAATTTTTAGTTAGATTTTTTTCTTCATGTAAATCATGTGTTTACTAGAGAAACAACTAATCAGCAGGATTGTTATTTCCTGCAAATGAAGGTATTTCCAGTGTCTGTATGCAAGAAGAAAAAAACATCTCCAGCAAGCAGATTAATAGACTCTTATGGAAAGATTACAGAAAATAATTTTAAATTGAAATAAATAATAATTTAATATATCAGAGCTATTAAACTGACTAACAGGGTGCAATACAGACCTACAGAAATCATTGAAAAAGTGCTCAATCCACTGATAAATTAGATCTAAAGTGTTCTAGGTCAGGGGTGGGATAGATTATTTATTAATTAGATTTCCCAAAGAAAACTCAGGTTGCAACTGGGAAAGGAAGAGGATGGAGAAAAATATAAAAGTATTACCAAGTTACATCCTGTAAGAGTGAAAATCAAATTATATTGAAATTCACAGACTCTTGACCAAGTTGGCAAAAATAGAAGCAACTGATCTTGCAGCCAACATAATTTTTTGTGTATTTTTTCCTTAAATTTTAGTAAGAACTCATTTCACTGTATCTTTGATTCTTCAAGAAGCTCTGGCTTGTTCATTCAATTAAAACTCCTGCTCACTTAGCTCTGATTTAGCAACAGAAGCTCTGCTTCAGGATGTGTCTGGAGTCCAGAACAAAGTTTGCTTTGCCTGGTAGCTCAGACTCCAACTACAATTCCTTCCCAGATTTCAGATGCCCCAAAATAGGAAGGACAGGTTTTGTAATTTAACTTAATTTTGGAAGAGTTCAGGCAACCTCTGATCTGTGAATATTCTTCCCTCTTCACAACAGGGAGCTTTTCAGAGGGGTTGTTTGGTTTATTCCAGGTTTTTTGGTAATTTTCTTTTTTCAAGTTTGAAAACTGGAGGCCAGCAGGTACCAACTCTGCTTATAGAGTTGGTATTTAAGATTAAGATATTTTGAGTTTCCAGCTGTTGCTCACCATTAGGAAACCCAAGTGGGTTTAAACCCTGAGGAAATGAAGGCAAAACCAGGTGTGTGAGGTGAAGAGCTGGCACAGCTCCTTCAGGGCACTGACAACCTGATCCCAAACCTGATCCCAGCCTGATCCCAAACCTGATCCCAAACCTGATCCCAAACCTGATCCCAACCTGATCCCAGCCAAACCCCAGCTGTGGATGGCAGCAGCTCCCCCTCAGCACTCACTGGATTGAACTACAGCCTGGGTTTGCTCCGAGGTTCCAGAGGCAATGTTTGTCAGGGCCCACGCAGCTTCAAACTGTAAGGAAGGACTGCAGACAGAGAACAAGCACAGGTGTCAGCACTCAGAGCTGGCACAGCAGCTGGACAGCAGGAGTTGGTGAATATTTTGAGTTCTGGCAGCACTCACTTGTCATCTCTTTCAAGACAGTGCACTAGGATAGGTAATATTCCTGATTTTATGAGGTCGTCGATGGGTGGGTTGCGGTCACTGGACAGCAGCTTCCTGCAGGAAAATGGACAAAAATCCAAATTACTGACAGATCCTGCCTGGAAAGGAGCAGGGAGTTGTTTAATCCAACTTTCCCCTCAAAAAGGGATCAGTGCTGCCACTGGAGCAGGTCAGTAAAGGCTCTCTGTGGCTGAGTTTGGGAATCTCCAATGGAGATGGAGTTTGGGAAATTCCAATGTTTGGCATCTCCAACAACCAAACTGCTCCTGCTGGGCTGGGAATTCCTTCCCAAGGGTTTCCCTCCTCCTCCCACAGACCCACAGGATTTGTTCCCTCCTCTTTAATTGAAAATAATCCCCCAAAGTGAAATTACTGAGCCACTGGAAAAGCAAAGGCATTGCACCCATTGGCCATTTCATTCCATGCTTTCTCCCCTTTGGAAGTTTATCACCAGCCAGGAAAATAAAAGATAAGAGTTATTCTGCTCCAACTCCTACAAAAGGAGACACTCAGCTCTGTCTGCACTTAAAGCCAAAGATTTGACAGTCCTTTAAAGTGTGTATTTTACTCATCAAGCTTGCACCAAAATAAATCCAGGTATTTACATGTAAATAAAATCCACAGTACTTAAAAGGTCTGTGTATTCTGATTTCTTTAAAGTTCTATTTTCCTTTTAAAAATCACTTCATTAATACAATTTCAGTTCAGCTAAACCACATTTTCTGACATTGAGAGCACGACAAAATAAAATCAGGATATTTGAGTAAAGTGTATTCTTACCTTGCTGCCTGCACAGCACTTAACTGAATACCCTGGTTGTCACTTGAAGCATTCTAAAATAAGAGAAAATACATTTTTCACACATCTGTTCATCATGCCATGAAGAATACTCAAACAATGTCATAGTTTTTACCTGTACTATTGCCTCCAAAGAAGTGTTTTGCTAGAAAACAGAGACAAGAAGCAGTTAGAAATTCCAAATGTCTTTTAAGGATGTAAAAAGAAGAAATTATTGCAAGTTAATTCTTACCACTCTGAAGTCCCCATCAATATCAGAATCCTCACAGATATCTTCGTGGGGAACATTCCTCCTCTTTAGGAGATGCTCATCTCTTTTGTTCTTAAAGAGAAAAATGATTGGATACCTTTAAAACTTGGATTTAGGGGGTGTGGGGTGTTCTGTTACAAACAACCATTAGTACCCCAGCACTGACACTCAAATTTTCCAAAAACAGTTGGAAAGGTCTGCCCAGAGAAGCACATTTTGGGAATTCTTCCTAAAAAAATCCTGCATCCAACTTGTGCTGGAAGTCTGATGTGCACATGTCCATCAACATTCCATTTTGTTTGTTATTTGTCACAATTTCTATCAGGACACAGCAATTCCCAGAGGTTTCCTGTTCAGCTCAGAAGAAAAATAATTCCAGTTGTGATTCCTTTTTCCCAACAATTCCAGTTTTAGCTTCACACTCTTCCACACTTAATTGTAAGGAAATTATTTTCTGCCTGCAGATGAGCAGCAACCGCTGATTTTCAAAGGAAAAACCAAATCTTTAAAAACCTCTAGAAGTGCAAGGAGTCCCTTAATTAGGTTACAAATAAACTCCTGGTTTGCAGGACAAAAGTTGTGGAACTCCCAGAACTCCAGAACTTTTGAGTCTTTAGTGAAAACTCTCACATTTTATCAGAGTAACAACAAAGTCAAATCCCACTCGGTGAGAAAAATTTTATAAAATAAAAGAATAAAAACTCTGGGTCATCTCACCTTTCTCAACTCCACGACAACTTCATTTCTTTGTCTTCTCATAGTCTGGAAAGCATAAAGATAAAAATAATTATAATCTGAATTTAGATCAATTAAAAATGTTCTTGTACAAGTATTCCAGTTCAACGCAGGGTTTAATTTTCATTATAAAAGTAGAGATCCTACAGGAAATGGAAATAACCACAATATTTCTGTAATTTCATACTAAAACATTCTCCTAAGTCTTCATGTTGAGGAAAAAAGGAATTAGGAATAAAACCACATTTTTCAAAGGGCAAAATGGAAAGGACTGTGCACAAAGCAGCACCAAAAGCATTAAAAGGACCATGGCAATCTAGCAGTAAAATAACTTTATAAAGAAGCTCAAATTAAGAGAGCTGCAAGCAAAGCTGAGTTCCAGAGCCATCATTTATAAATGAGAACCTTTGACATTCTAAGAGCAGTATTTTTGTCATTTTCTCTACAGCTGCCATTGACAGTGCTCAGGGTAAAACAACAATTGTAAATATACACAAATTGGTTTATTGCTGCTTGTGCTGCTGCAGTGAAAACAGAAATAAATCAGTCTGGAGTGATTTTATTTGAACACTTTGAACTCTACAGTGAATGAGGACCTGCCTCAGGTACTCCAGGCTCCCAAATGCTCTGGGGAGTTTCTCCAAACCCCACAGATCTGGCACATCCAAGATAAAATAATGTGAGGAAAGGCTCTGATAATCAGATTGCAGAATTGTACCACACCCCTGATGATCTCACAGGGCTTTAACACCTTCCCAAAGGACCAGCAAAATCAACATTCCCACCCAAAAGCTGCCTGGGAGAGGAGTGGCTCTTCCCAGACCCCAGGGGTGACACTGCTGCTCACAGCAAAGCTGGTGGTGACACAGAGAGAATTGAGTGGGACCAGAACAAATATTACAATAAAAAATCCTCAGATGTGTCATTTAGAAAAGTCTGTAACACTTAGAAAAGTCTGTATCATTTAGAAAAGTCTTTAAGTAAAAATTCCTGTCTGCAGGTGAGCAGACTTTGGAGGATCCTCTGCTGGGACAAGAAGGATGTTCTCCCTTGCTGAACTCCTGCCTGCACCCTTGGGATCACAAAAGCCTTCACATGAAAGAGAAGCCAGCAGGGGAGTCACCCTGAAGCACAATTTCCCAAAGGCTGGCTGCACCAGAATCACTCTGTGTGCACACAGAGTGTGAGGGAATAGTTACAGGCCAGCCTGGCACTGCTCATCCTCTGAGGAGGAGGAAGAGGAACAAATGGGAACTGAGATCAGCTGTGCCACGGGGTTCCCCAGTGCCACCAGCCCAGCTGGAGATGGGAGAGTCTGGAGAAAGGAAAACGCCCAGCAGAGCCCAGCTGGGTTTGTGCAGCTCTTGGGGAGCAGCTCAGAGCAGAGATGAGGGATGGGGGTGTCCTGGCACCATGGTGGGGAGCGATTCCTCTGCTCTGGGGGAGATCTGAGCTCTGTGAACCAGCTCCCACACCACAGGAAACCACTGTGACCAGAAAGGGCTCCACAGCCAGCTCAGAGAGGCCTGGCAAGGGCTCCAGCTGAGAACATGGCCTACTCTGTGAGGAATTCACGTGGCTGTCCCAGGCTCCGGATCCTGTTTGTCATTTGTACATCAAAAATCAAATGATCCGATCTATTTCTGTCACCCTGCCATGGCCACCCCTCCATCCTCCTTTTTTCAATTATATTTAGCTTCAGACTTATCATAAGGGCTATTTCTGACCATTAGTCATGACTGAGCCCTTCAGCTTATCATTAAAATCTCCTGGTAGTGATGCCTGCAGCATCCTGGGACATCCTGGGGGCTTTCAAGGAGCTGGGATGCAACAACTCTTCCTAAACACACCTGGAATGGGGACCCCTGGAATGGGGACCCCTGGAATGGGAACCAGGAATGGGGATCCCGGAATGGGGACCCCGGAATGGGGACCAGGAATGGGGAACCAGGAATGGGGAACCAGGAATGGGGAACCAGGAATGGGGAACCAGGAATGGGACCCTGCAATGGGGACACTGGAATGGGGACCCCGGAATGGGGACCCCTGGAATGGGATCCCCTCCCTGAAGGGATCAGGACCCCAGCCTGTGCTCCCTCCTGCCTGGCCTGGGTTTTTTGCTGTTATAAAATGTTCCACTCGATTTCCACACTTCCAGCACAGGAGTAACTGTAGAACTTTGGCTGCTGCTCTCAGCCCAGGGAATGGTTTCCAAGGGCACATTGTTTCTGCTGGGGAACTGCAAAGTCAACAGTTATTGTAAATAAAAAATGAGCTGCTTGTGCCATCCTTCCTTCCTTCCTTCCTTCCCAGGAAGTTGCAACCAGCACCAGCGTGGTCTGGGACTCCAAATAAAAACCAAACACACCCCACAGGGAACAGAGAGCTGAAACCAGACTGTTTTTCCTCAGTTACAGCCAGTGATTCAGGCCCTCCTCCACCCATTACCCCCCTCCTAGACAAATCCTATCTCAATTCAAAGTGCAGCAATGAAATCTGCTCCAGAGACCACTGATAAAAATGCTCTGGGATCATAAAGCCAAGCCAAGATACCCCCAGAGGTGACATCTCAGCAGCTTCACAATGCAAACGGGAGTCTGAGCCCCAGATAAAAAATAAAAATCAATATGACATTCCATGTGCCACCAGGCCCATTCTTCCTGCAGAAGCTGTGCATGGCAGGGAAAATGCCTCAAACAAATATCTCAGTATCATTTGGAAGTGACAAGATGGATGAGCTTCACCACAGAATTCCAAGTCAGCTTAAAGGAGCCTATTTTTATCCCACTGAGTGAAATTCCTGCTCTCCTTCAGTTCTTCCATATTTAATCCCAAGCAGACTATTTTGTGTGGGATACAGAAAGGGTTGAAAAGCTTCAAAGCACCTGCAATATTCAAAATATCTCCCACCACCACCTTTCCCTCACTCCCCTGGAGCTTCCTTGGTGTTCTCAAAAAATATTGGGATTTTTGAAGTCCAGTGAACGATGTTGGCAACTCTTAAAATCCTGACATTACTGATCTTCAGGCATCTTGATGCAATGGCTGCTCCAAATTTAGTTTTGAAGTGCTCTGCATCACAGAATTATCATCATCATTTCCCTTCGTGCATCTCCCAACTGCAGAGCAGAAATCTCTCTTTAACACCTCTCCTGTGTTCAAGCAATCCTTCATCTCCTGCCCAGCAACACAGGTGAGGCAGGGCAGGAAAGATTCAGCAGATTCCTCCAAGATTTCCACAGAAATAAAATGCAGAAAATATTTTTTATTTCATTTTAAAAAAACCCCTCTAAATGTCAGTCAGATTGCAATGCTGCAGCAGGCAACAAACACCAAGAGAAAGTGAAATGTTCAATCAGCAGGTGAAAGAAAATGAAGCAAATGAAACACCCCAAAACTCTGCAAACCCTCCCAAATCAAGACCCCTAAATGCAGGGCTAAAAAGGCATTATTTTTAAATTTGTCCATAAAACTCTAGCACAGCCACAATGATCAATTTGGATTTATCTGGGCTCTGTTCAGTGAAGATCTGGTATTTAATTCCAAGATTTGGGTATCACCATTAAAAACAAAGGCTGGATGGGTGTCAGCACAGCCATCCCCACAACAACCAGTAAAAACCAGCTCAACCCTTCTCATCCAAGGGGAAAAAAACCCCAAGCAAAACCTGTTCCTCACTGAAGATGAAAAAAGTCACCTTCCCCTGCTCCCTAATGGATCAGTATTTGCATAATTTAATATCAGAGTCCAGATAAGCCCTAATTCCAGTCAGGCTCTGGGCTTGGAGGTTAAAAACCGTGGCCACTTCTGCAGTTTGTGAGGCTCCTCTTTGTGCTGGATCCATTCTATTTTCCCCCCACAGCTGTAAAAACTTGAAGACCCTACAAAAATGCAGCAAGCCCTGACCAGAAATCCTCAATTCCCCTGGGAGATGCCTCAGCTCCAAATGACTGCTCTGCCTCGATTACAAACTTTACTACACCGTGTGTTCCTTTGGGCAGGACAAGGATTTCCTGGAGATTGCTGCTCCCAGAGAATCCCTCAATTCCCACAAATCCCTCAACTCCCAGTGTCACAGCAATCTGTCACCCCAAACACATGGCAGCAGTGATTCACAACGTGCCCCTGCAGGAAATGTTTGCCCAAGATTTCAGCACATGAAAGAATTTTGTCAAATATCTTATGGAAAACAGGTGCTTGTATTGGGGGTTGTTTTCTTTTTTCCCCCTTCTTTTTTCCAGGCCAGAATTTGTGTTTTTAGAAGCATGTTGGGGGAAAGAAATTAAATATCCAAAAAGGTGAATAAATGTTTGGTACTTTAGGGGATAAAATATAGGAAAATCCCTGATTTTGGTCAGAAATACAAGAACTTCCTGTGGATATGTAAAACCTGGAAGGCAAGGACAGCGTGACAGGAACTGGAACTGTCAATGGGCTGATGTGAGCACATGGAATTAACAGATAACATTTTTAGGAAGTTTGCAATTCACAGCATGGCAACCTCTCACAACCTCTAGAAATCTCTCCATTTGGCACTCCCCAAAATCAGGGTGATTTCTCATTTCTCTAGGGGTAAACTGTCATGGAAAATTTTTAAAAAACGATGGCTTTGTAAAAACAACCCAGGGCCAACGAGAATTTCGGCGCAGATAAAAAGGGGGAGGAGTGAAGGAGATAAAGATCAAATGCTGGCTTCCTCTGCCAAATAAATACACAATTTGAGCCCAAGCAGCCCTGCAAGGTGGATTTTGGGGGCTGCCTGGGCAGCCTGATGGGCAGGGTGATGTGTAAGCAGTTCCTGAGCAGCAGGGACAGCCAGGAGCCTGAGCTATTGTATGAAAAATAGCCCTGCACCGTGGTTATTTTAGGGAGCAGGCATGTGCTCCAGGATTTGCTGGATAAATGTCACTCTCTAAAATTTAACACGGCCCAGCAGTGGGTTTGGGCTGTGGAGAAAGGCATTTCAGTGCTGCAGCAAATAAAAAAAATGATTGAAGAGCTTCTGACACACTCCCACGTGGTGTTACCTGCGTGTCCATCTTGAACCTTCCCTGCTTCAGCCTTTTCCCCTAAAATGCTGCACCAAAACCCCTGAATTCCAGCCTGTGTCTACTCAGAAATCCCATTTTTCACTGTGTGCAGTCCTAAAGATGCCTTCCTACAACTGCCTATTCAGTGGTAACAAAATTGATATAAAAATTAATTAGTATCTAAGGCAAGGGGTTACCTCACAACCCTGCCAGCAAACAGAGTAATTAATTACTCCCACTCCCAATATTTTTGCCAAAATTTTGGACATACCTGAGTAATAAACTGTTTTATCAATCTACCTGGACAGGTTAAAAAGCCAGGTGTTACAGACTCCTGGGAAACTTGGCTGATGTTTAAATTAATACAGGGAAGATTAAGGAGTTTTTACTTTTGAAACATTGTAATGCCTTCAAATATAAGACTGGAATATTATGGAAAACACAAGGAACACTTTGAGGCCAGTAAAAAGCAGCCATGAGAACACCAAAATTCTTGTCCAGAACCCTGAAGAGACAATTTTAAGCTCCAAAGAGCACTCCCGGCTGAGTGTTTAAAGGTGAGGATTGATACCTAGTTTTAAAATTTGACCATTTCCTGAGGAAACCTCAAGTTAATTATGTATCCTGCTGTGTTTAGGAAGCACCTTCACAGCTCAAATTGAGCCACCAAAAAGTTCAGGGGCTCTGTGCTACGAGCCAGAACGGCTCCTCAACTATCTGAGCAGAAAACAGAAATATGAAAAAAAAAAAAAAAAAAGAGAGAAAAAGTGTTTATAAAAAAAAATTAATAATCTTGCTATGAAAGTTAGGGCGTTATTTATTTCATTGAAGGTATCCTGGAGACGCGCAGCAGAACACCCAACCGGGCCCTAATCCTGACTCAGGCTTTTCGGGGCCGCTCGCAGAGATCGTTCCTGCAGCGATTCCGGCGAGCCCACGCCGCACCGGGGCCGCTGGGCCAGGGCCGGGCCGAGCCCCGGCGGGCGCCGCCACCCGGGAGGGGCCGCGGCCGCTGCGGGGCCCGAGGAGCCCCGGAGCGACCCGGGCGGGCCCGGCCGCTGCTCCCGGCCGGGAAGCCCCAGGCCCGGCCGCTGCTCCCGGCCGGGAAGCCCCAGGCCCGGCCGCGCCCGGCCCGCAGCGCGGCCTCGGCGGCTCCTTCCTCCCTCCGGCCCGGCCTGCCCTCCCTCCCCGCCCGGCAGCGCCGCTCCCGCCTCCCCGCGGCTCAGGGCGGGCCGGGCCCCGCCGCGCTCACCTCCAGGTCGCGGCCTTTGTTCTTGAAGTTCTTGAGGCGCTGGTTGTCCAGCTTCTCGTTGTCGGCCATGGCGGGGGCGGCCAGGGAGGAGCGCGGCCCCTCCGCCTCCGCCCGGGCCCGAGCGCGCCGGGGGCCCGGCGGGCCCGCTCTCGGCCTCGGCGAGCCGGGAAGGGCCGGGGCGAGGGGGCGCCGCTGCGGGGCCGGGTGTGGGGGCCCGGAGCGGGGCCGGGCGCGGTGCGGCGGGCGGGAGCGGGGCCCGGAGCGGGCGGTTCGGAGCGGGCCCGGGCCGGTCCCGGCGGCCCGAACGCGCCGGTGCCGCCGAGCGGGGGAAGGGACGGGGCGAGCGAGGCTGGGAGGGGGGAGCGGGGCCAGCCTCGCTCTGGGCGCCGCCGCCCATTGGCTGCGCCCCGCGCGCCCCGCGGCCAATGGCGGCGGGGAGGGAGAGGGCGGGAGCGGTGACGCAGCGCGGGCGCGGGGAGGGAAGGAGGGGCCGCCTCAGCGCCGCCGCCATCTTGGGCGCTGAGGGGCTGAGGGGAGGGGCGGCGGCACGGGCGCTCCCCGCGCCTGCGCTGCTGCCGGGAGGGGACCAAAGGTAATATTTTAATCCTTCCCCCGACTGCGCTTTCCCTTCGCTCCCCTCGTGGAGCCGACAGTTAACAGTTTAATCCTTCCGCTCGCTACGCTTGGCGTTCACTCCCCTCACGGAGCCGAAAGTTGACCCCTGAATCGCTCTCCCCACTACACCTTACATTCAGTCCCCTCACAGAGCCCGAAGTTAATAGTTTAATCCTTCCCCTCAATAAAGTTTGCATTTGCCCCTATCATGGAGTCAAAAATTAAGTTTAATCCTTCCCCTCGTTACACTTTGCATTTATTTGCATCATGGAGCCGAAAATTACACGTAAATCTTTTCCCTCCCTACACTTTGCATTCGCCAAGAGTAATCCCCCTTCCTTCCAGTCTTCCAGAATTTTAGCAAAAAAAAAGCTGCTACAGAAACTTTAAATTTTTAATGAAATAAGATAAACAGTATTGAAAGCAATAGAGAGATACATTTGCAGAGCAGAGGGGACAGTAATTTTGTTCCTACTTCTGAAATTTTACCTGGAAAATAATGCTTTTGTGCCATTACTAAAATAATTTTCTAGGGTATGCATATAAACAAACAAACAAACAAATAAATATACACATACTGCCCTGATCCTGCATGTAGTCTCTACTCATTTTTAATGATTGGAAATTAACTCTGTGACATCTTTATTGTTGATAGAGCTTGTTATAATTTTCCATGATACTTGCTGAGAAAAGTCAAAGTTGTGACAGGAGATGCTTTTCTCAAGCATGAAAATGAAGTCACCAAGTCCCTCAGAGACTGAGGAAAGAGAACTTGGTTTAGCTCCTGGGGAAAACACAATAATTTTTCAGACTATGTGTGTTTTATCTCTGGACGTTTCCCAGAGAATGAGGCTTGGCTCTAGATAGTTCTCCAAAAAAACCCCAAAAGTGGCAGAGGCTGAGTCACCGCAGCCCCATCTGCTGCATAAACGTAGCAGCGATGTCACAGCAATATGAGGAAGGTAAATTAGTCAGGGCTAATTAGCGCTGGTGGTATTTCATACAGGCATGGCTTGTCTCACAGTGTGTAAAGCATTTTCTCCAAACCTGGTGTGGGACAGCAGCCCTTTCACATCCCGGTCTGGATGGACAAAAATGACATTTTCTAAATACAGCTATTTACTTTTTAAAATGTGATGCGGATTCTCTATGTAGTAATGTTCTAGAAGACTACATAGAGATAAAAATTTTTAAAAAATTAGTATCTTTAGTTAGTGCTTAGTTTCATTTACAGAGTGTTAGGAATGTTCAGCCTAGAGAAGAGAAGTCTCTGGGGTGATCTATAGAGCCCCTTCCAGAGCCTAAAGGGGCTCCAGGAGAGCTGGAGAGGGACTTTGGACAAGGGATGGAGGGACAGGACACAGGGAATGGTTTTGAACTGAAAGGGCGTAGGTTTAGATTAGATATTAGGCAGAAATTCTCCGATGAATAATGAAATTGGACTCTGGTACTGCATGTTCCATTCCTGCCCAGTGCTCAGAACTAGTCAGAACATGATGGTAAAAAATACCCACTGTGTCAGACCCAGCCGACACATTTTATAAAGGAAAGAAAACATTTTTATTCCATCAGTGCCCTTCTCATCGGCACCTTTCCCATGTCTTTATTACCCCAGCCATGCTCATCCCACCAGCTGGGGAGGATGGAATGGGAGAGGCAGCACATCCTGGCCTGACTCAGAGCCCAAAGCAGTGCCAGTGACCTGGCATGGAAATCATCCTTCTGCTGCCCTTCCCTCTGCTGCCCTTCCTTCCTTCTGTGCTCCTGCAAAAGGACTGACCAGGTCAGGGGCTGAGCAACAACCCCGTCCCTGTGTGAGCAACCACTTGAAAATAACTGAGGATCACCCTGGAGAGGCTTCCTCCAAATCCAGCCCTGCCCAAAAATCACATTGCTGCACCACCTCGCTGCTTTTACTATATGTATGTGGGTAAAAAATATGTAACATGAATAAAAATTATTTATTCATTTATGTTAGTATTTACTAATATTTATTAGTAAATATGTAAAATATTAAAAACTTATTTACTAATATTAGTGTTTACTAATATTTATTACTAAAATATGTAAAATATATTAAATTTACTTATATGAGCATTTTCTATATTTATTAGTAAAAACATGTAAAATACATAAAATTTGTTAACTTATATTAGTGCTTATTAATATTTTTAGTAAAAATATGTAGTGTATCAAATTTATTTACTTATATTAGTATTTACTAATATTTATTGGTAAAAAAATGTAAAATATATAAAACGTATTAACTTATATTAGTATTTACTAATATTTATTAGTAAAAAATATGTAAAATATATAAAATTTATTTACAAACACCCCGTTTCCTTTCTGTGTAACTCCATAATAATATCCAAAATGTGCTTTGCTCTTGCTGAGTTATGAAGGAAGACAATCCTTTGGTGGCCTTTTGATCTGGTATCATCCAAAGAATTATTTATATTGTGATTTCATTGTAGACATAATCAGAGGTGAATCAATGCATTTTGTGTAACTGTAATCTAGTTAAGCTGCTTGGCTCTCAGAGGAACAATTACATTATTTCTGTTTGATTTTACCTCAGGTCCACAGTGCAGAAACCCTCAGAGGAACAATTTTCAAGGATAGAGCAGTTCCCCTCTGAATCCTCAATCCTGTGTCACTGGGCTGTCTTGGAAAAAAAAACAACAACAAACCCAAACAATTGGATATTCTAATTCTGAATGAGTGTTTTTTGCTAAATCTTTTTTTTTTTTTTTTTTACTAAATCAGTTTTTTTACTAAATCAGGTTTTTTTACAGTTTTTGTATTGTAGGTACCTACAACATAATAAATTATGCATAAAACACAAATTCTTGTGGTATGGTGCTGTTCAGACTTCATGTGATGCTACACAACAAAGCTCTGCTTCTTTGTTATTTTTTGCATATTTTTTAGCTTGGAAATAATAATGCAAATGTAAAGGTGGGAATTAGGCTCTGCTCACCTTCCTATCCTTTGAGCAGCAGATAGATTTGTTTTACAAAGAGTTTACATTTTGTTTACAACTCACAATTGGTGAATTTTGCACCTCGTTATGCAATTAGAAAATGTTCAATTCTCAGCTTATCTTAAACACTTCTTTGGAGTAATAATGTGAATTGATCTGAATGCTTTTACTAATGTATTAGTGTAAATATATATAAAATGGAGGAAATTTATTTACTAGATGTACACTTATGTGAAAGGAGCTCCTGCAAATGACTTTTCATGGCCCTATCTCCCTCCTATAAGGAACAAAATGTTATGTAAAGCTGCAAAGATTTGTGTTGCACACAGAAAAACACCCATTAATCCCGGGGTTTATCCAAATGGAATAGCTGGTATTAACAAAGAAGCAGCCCACTGCTGGGAGGATATTTTATAATAATCTTTCAGCTGCTGTGCTCAGACAGGTTTGAAGGGGATTTCTGATGGGAGTTGGCCAAAGGGCTTTGGATGAGGGGAGGAACCAAAGATTTGGCCCACGGACACTTGGACAGCCCTGCTGTCTCCAGGCTGGGCTCACACTCGCTCAGGGTTTGCTCCCTTGTGGAGGAACATTTTTATTGCAAAGCTGTAGAGCTCCTGTGTGTGGTTTCCTTGGATTGTTCATTTAGAACCACTGGTTATGTTTCTTCATTTAGAACCACTGTATTTAGGTTACACTGTATTCTGCTTTTCTTTCTATGTAGAAAAATAAGAAGTATTTCCACTTTGAGAAAAGTACTGTTCAGTCGGGGTGGTACTTAAAAACTCACTTTTAAAAATCAGCTTCTTAAAGTGATGGACTGCACAGGCTTGGAAAGGAAAATCAGCTTCACATGTTTGCAGCATGACAGAATTCAATGCCTTCCCTTTCTAACCCTTCACTGAAATCCTGGGGCTGCTCCTCTCTCAGACATTAGGGCAGCCAAGGGCCTGCTGTGGCATGTTTGCTACAATTCAGCCCATAAATGTTCACTTTTTCATGTGCTAAATCAGAGCTTTTGCAGACAAATTTGTAGGTCATGACGTGACCATTGGCAAAAATGTTCCTTGGTGCACAGAGCTGGAGTAGTTCCCAAAAATCCATCAGCTGCAAGCAGCCCAAGAAGGAGAGGAATCAATCCTCAATCAGCAGATTGTGGTGTCCAGCTGCTTTGCCTTTCCAGCACAATTTCCTATTAGAGGAAAGGGAAAAAATTCATTTGAGATAAAAAGTGAAGAAATGGCTATGAAATGAGCCAAGTCAGGGTGCCCTGGAAGATCCAGGGAAGTGGTTTTTCCATGTTAAAACAAATCCTTGTAGCACTTGATGGTGGGACAGGGACAAAAAAATGCTTCTGTCTCTGGTTTGGGGTGAGTTCAGTAATATTTCTAAAAGGAAAGGAAAATTTCTGATCTGCTGGCAGGTCTGGGAGCTCCAGTATTCTGGATCCTGTTCCACTTGACTGCAGGAAATTTGTTTTTCCATCCTTAATTCCTCAAGTTTCCAGAAGGAAGGCTGATCATTGGAGCTGTATTTGAAAAATCAATCTACACAAATGCTCAGATAATTAAATGGTGGGAGGTGTTAGGTGATGTGGTTCGTGTTGCACACAGAAACACTGATAGGATTATGAAAACAGAGATATTTTGGGGAGCATCTCAGGTTTAAACTCTTATTTCTGGCTGTTAACACTTCCAGGGAGCAGAGTTTAGCTCATAAAACAGCACCAAACCCAAGATGCAACAAAAATGTAAATGTCCAGCTGCAGATTGCCATTGTCAGTGCTGTGTCTCAGGATCATTTTGAAAGGAAACTCGAATACATGGCTGAATAAAGAAATCTGAAAGGCTCAGGGCTTGGTATTGAGCAGAGAAATGAAAATACTCCAAGTTTGCATCTCTCTTTGTTCCGCTGTAATGGAGAAAATGAGAGCTCTGAGCAGCAGCACTAACGAGGCCCATTCTCCCAAGGCTCAGGACTGAGATTTCCTTGATTTTCTGATGGCTGATAAATGGTAATATTTCTGTTCAGCTTTTCTTTTGAGGGGGAAGAATGGGCACATAATTTTCCTGAATTACACAGCATTTCAGCAGCTTCAGGAATCTGTGCCTCAGTCAGATCACTGAGATCAACCCTTCCTTGGAGTGCTCATTATTCCTCTTTATATTCAAATTTCACTCCAGTTATGAACTGGTAACCAGGGCTCTTCCAAATCACAACCAACATGGAAAAAATGGGAATTCCCATTTGGGAATCTGCTTGTTTGGGCATCACTCATTGTTAGGAATTTTCAGTGCCACAAAGTGAAACTTCATCTTAATGCATGATGAAAACAAATGTGGGCTTTACCTAGAGAGCAGCAACACATTTATATTTATATTTATATTTATATTTATATTTATATTTATATTTATATTTATATTTATATTTATATTTATATTTATATTTATATTTATATTTATATTTATATTTATAGTTATATTTATATTTATATTTATATTTATATTTATATTTATCTATATCTATATCTATATCTATATCTATATCTATATCTATATCTATATCTATATCTATATCTATATCTATATCTATATCTATATCTATATCTATATCTATATCCATAGGTTTAATATATTCACATACCTATATTTATATATTCATTTGTAAATTTTTATATATAGGTGTGTACATAATTATATAATTATATATTTATATTTATTTAACAAATTGAAAAATGCCTCTGAGAATAAGCCCATCAGTGCTGCAATGAGGCAGTTTTTGTTTAAAAAAAGCGATTTTTAGCTGTGTGGTTTAAGCCTCTCAGGGAGTTCTGGGGCTCCCCTGCTCTCCGTTTGAATTTGCAACCCGGTAGTTTCGTTTTGACGAGCTGCAGGAAGCCCCACACACCACAAGATGTCTCAGCGAGGAAACACATTTGATACAAGTATTTTTTAATAATATTTCTCAATTTTCAGGTGTTTTTCTCGGGTTTTCCTTAGTGCTTGACAGGGGCTTTTGAGCAGCTCACGAGGAAGCCAAGCCTGTAAATTTACCTGTTAGCGTGGGCAATAAATGGGGATTTTAAATAAGCAATGATCCAAATGACTCAGTGGAAAACCTTAAGTGTCAAAAAGAAAAGGCTCAATGTAGGTGACAGCTAAGAAATTTTAAATTTTCCTGTGTCGGTTAAATGGAAGAGTTATGTAAAACTATAATAATTTCCACAATGCTTGACTTTAATATATTAAATGTTTTTAAATATTCACACTCAGGATTAAGACTGGAGTTGCTGTGAGCAGACAGTTCTTTGCAGAGTGTTTGCTCCCAAGTTGCATTATCTTTATGGCCTGATATTGTTTTATCTGTGAAACTGCTGCCCTCAGCTTTGACCGTTCGGGGAGAGCACCAGGAGGGATTGCACACATGAAATGTTGATTTGAAATGAGGAGCAGCCTCAGCTTTGCACCAGAGTGCAAAGTTAATGCCTGGGAAGGAGCTTTTTTTGCTTTCTATTTCTTTGTGCACCTACAACACTCAGTACTTTGGCCTGAGAATTTTCTCACTTTTCTTTTCACTTCCCTTTCTCATAGCATTGCTGTCATTTATCTTCCCCCATCACCCCTCCTGATTAACTCCTTAAATTCTTCTGTAATTTTTTATTTTTTTCACCTTTTCAGAGAATTCAAACTGTGTAAATACTGATAGGCACATAAGAATTGTGTGATCACCTGTAGACATTTTAGGTAAATTAAACCTTTATTATTAATCCTCAACAAAGGAAAATCCACATGAATTCGGTCCAAAATTATTCCCTTTTATTATTAATCCTCAACAAAGGAAAATCCATGTGAAATCAGCCCAAAATGATTCCCTTGTGCTGGGAAAGGCATCCAGCCCTGAGCCACCCCATGAGGAGCCAATTAATAAATTAATTTATCACTGTCAATGAAGCTGTTTGCAGAATGCCTTCATGTTTTGTGCTACATCCAAATGATGCCAGGGATTTTCACAGCAGCCTGGGACGGCCCTGTAAGAAATAAAACTTCTCTGAGCTCTTGAGACGCTCACATTCTTCAGTGATAAACGTGTGTGCTTTAGATAAAGCAACTGAAAACTATTGATCAAGGCACAGTTAGCCTTTAACTGCCAAGCAGAATTTCAGGGCAGATTGGCCTTTGTCTGGATCGATAAAATCCTTGCTGCTGCTCCCAACTATAATTGCTGAAACCAAACAATGGGCATGGCTCAGGTTTCAGAGCCAGGTGGGTTATTAAACTCACAAAATTACTTATTTTTGCAAGTATTTTGCCAGAATCAGGGTAATGCAATGCCTAGAAAGTTCTCATTGGCTAGGCAAATAAAAAAGGGTAAAACAAAGTAAAAGCAAGTCAACAAAAGGTTAAAACAAAAGTAAAAACCCAACAAAAAGTTGATCTTTGCACCAATGAAAGCACCTTGTAGGACTAAAAGGGAGCAGATGAGTAAGTATGGGGAGAACAAGGAAATAATAAAAAATATTCATCAAAAGCCACGGCTCATAAAGCATTGTCAGGAGGTTTGCATACATCGTGGGAAAGGAGAGCTTTGAGGAAGGAGCTGGCAGAAAACAATGAAATGGGGCTGTAAATGTCTGTAAACGTCTGTAAATGTCTGTAAATGTCTGTAAATGTCTGTAGGTCGCTCCAAGCAGAGGACAAGCCCAAAAACCCAGGGGAAATCTGATAAGGAGACCGTGGGAGCTGCACTGCCCTTGGGACGGGGAGAAAGCTCTGCTGGGTACAGGGAGGGGACACACAGTGACAGGGCTGAGGGTGCCAGTCCAAGTGCCACAGACACATCAGGGATGAGCAGAACACCGAGCACAGCTGTGGAATGGAATACTGGAGAAACTGAAGCACAAGGAATGCTCAGGTTGCTAAGATCCCCTGCCTTCAGAATGTGCCTGGGCTCGTTACTGTCCATGAATTTCCATTTGCAAATGGTCCCTGCAGTGTGGTGTGTGCTGGGGGCCTCCACCCTGCAGAATTTACATCCCAAATTACAGCCAGTTGGCTAATCCAGGCTGTGGGATCTGAGAGATGGATGTCCAGAATCCAAACAGGATAGCTGAGCTAATTAAAGTGCAGGAAGCCTGATTGCAGCAGCACAGAACTCAGCAGGGCCCATTTACCTGGGGAAAAAACCTGTTTGATGTGCACACAGCACTTCAGAGTGGTGCTGTCTCCTTTGCAGCACCCAGAACTTGTTTGACACAGGGAAGTCTCTCCTTTGGTTCAGTTACTTGTCCAAAATGAGATGGCACAGAGACATTTTGAGTAACACCAGTTGTCTGGTACTGGAGAAGCCTTGTCCTGCCGTCCTTAGACACTGCACTTCTCCTGGGTTCTAAATTATCTGCTTAAAATGGCATTTCATCCCCATTTCACCCCACTGGACCCATGTTCAGTGAGCTCCATGAATTATTCCTAAGCTCAGAAACCTGAATGTGACTTCAAACCACAGGGATCTTATCAAGGAATGGCCAACAGGACTGGTCCCATTCTCTGGGTCTGTCAGCTTTAAGTGCTGCCATCCAAACACACCTCCCTGAGAGGGCACAGGGTCCTGCAGGCCCTGGGGTTCAGATCCTTCTCTTTTTGTGTCCCACTCATTTTGTCACATTGACTTTTCTGTCAGCACAAAGGATCAGGCGCAGCAAACTCTTTAAGGAATAGGAGCAGACACTGAAGAATTTGAGCCCTTCAGCTACAGAACACCTGCATGAGACTGCCAGAAGGCAGCAATTAAAAATGCAAAACAGCAGGGTGAGCTGATGAAAAAATTCCCATATTTGAAGCAAAATAAACAGCTGACCCCAGCAAACATCTGACCCCAACTCTTCAAGGATTTTCATCCCATGAAAAGCCTTCAGCTCCCAGATTTCAGCTCCACTGCCTCAGGGCTCTTCAGATTCTGATTTCTCACCATCTCAAAGCATCCCAAACCCTTCAAACATCCTAAAAGTTTTGTAGCGAGTAATCTGTAAAAATTCTAAATAAAATAAGCCAAACCTATGTAGGAATAAATTATCCCTGTGCTGAGGGTTGGATTTTAGCACCGTCAGAATTCCTGAAACACCAAGACAATTCTGCTCATGGTGTTCAGCCAGGCAGTTCCAACTCCACAAGAGGGATGGAGCTGGAAGCTTTGGAACCTTTGGAAGTCCCTGAGTATTGATTTCACCATGGAACACGTGCTGGGATCAGATATCCAACAATTCCCAGGCTTCCCCTGGGAGCACACGGCTTGCTGGGGTGAGCCTGTGCTCAGCGCTGAGCCCAAATTCCCTCCCTCTGCAGCTTCCCAAGAGGTGCTGAGTGCCAGGAAGGGTTTTGCTCCAGGTTTGGGGCAGTGCACCCCATCTCTGTCCCATGCTGAGGGTTCTCTGCGTGCCCCAGCAGCTCCAGGAGCAGAGGAGCCCACGAAGCCCTGGCTCTGGATTGATGTCCCTGTCAATGGAACATTTATCTCCGTGAGAATCAGCTTTTGTGCCTCACAGCCTTGCCTTTAAAGGGTGGTCACTTTTCTCTGCCTCACTGAGGTTTTAAATTAAACTTTCAGGCATCTAATTCCTCTGAGAACCTGCACCTCCAAGCCAGCCTGACTGAGATTTATTTTAAATCTTTAAAATGATTCCAAAAGGTTGGGGTCTCCTTGGGCAGATGGAACAGGCCTGCCTTCACTTCTCTGGGAAACCAAGCTCTTCAAAAATGCAATTTTTAAATACTTGATATTCTGTGAAGGGAATGGAATTGAGTTTATTCCTTTCCTTTGAAGCATAATGTAAAACATTTCTTCAAGTTGATGTGAGTGTCATTTAGTGTAATTTGATAACCTGCAGAAGGGCCTGTGTGCCTGAGAGCTTATTCTCATTTTTAGCTGTATGAGCTGGTCTATTTTACAACTTTATTTCTCCCTTCACCACTTGCTTCCTGGCTAATTTGAGACCCTGGTGCACCCTCATTAAACCTCTCAGGAGTGTTTCTCCCTGAGGAAGTGCTGAGGCCACAGAAGTAAATTCTGCTTTATAACAGGCACGTGAGCAGATTAAGAGAATTCACCCTCTACACATGCAAACATTTATAAATGTATCAATATGAAATACCACATTTTAAAGCATTGAATTGTTTGGCCTGGAAAACCAACATTAATGCCTTTTAAAGATCTTTTTAGGGACAGAAGATGAGATTTTCTATTGAGCCCAAATCACCAGAGCGGGCAATGAGAAATCCAGACATTTTCTCAGCTTTTAGCAAGTCTCAGCATGACTGAGGCTTTAGCCCCTGGTAATTAATTAGTCTCAGTATTAATAACAGCTACTATTGGGAAACTTCCCCTTGTTTACTATTTCAGCAAACCCACCTGATGATTTTTTGTCTTTGAATAACCCGTGCATGAGACAACAGGGTATGTCTGGGTGATTTTATTGCTGCTTCACCCTTTTATAACTTGACATTCCTGTCTGTTTGTTAGTAAGAATGAAATGTAAACTTCCTACTTCCCACCTACTTCCTTGGTGTAATCCTGAAACAAAAAATGGGAGCACAAGGGAACCCCTGCCACGGCTTTTCCAGAGGCCAGGGCTGGGAAATCACCACAAACCCAAGGGGATTCAGCCCTTCCCTGGCTGATCTCCTGTGGGCAGGGCAATGCAGGAACAAGGGGAGGACACGAGGGTCTCTGGGACAATGGGAGGGCACAGCTGCACCCTGGGGACAGCACTGGAGCCAGGCTCTGTCCAGGGCTGGGTGAGGAGCTCGTCCTGCTGGTCACCACCTCCCTGCAGGAATTGTTTCTAGAGTGCAGGAACAGCCAAATTCTCTTGTACATAACTAGATTGCAGCTCTCACCCCACTCTTTTCAAATAAGAAACACATCTATTCCATTGATTACTAAACAGCGTTTGATCACTGCTGACCAAATGACTTGGCTGGTTTAGATCTTGGAAAAAATTGAATTGAATCTTCATTTGACTTAAACCACTTAAATACTGCTCACCTATTTTATTTCCATGTGCTCGACTGCCCCTTTCTCATCATTCAACCTGAATAACCCCAAGTAAATAAAAAAATAATAATAAAATGCTACGAGGTCCTATCTCAGGTATGAGATATCCCATCAGGTACATCAAGTATCTGCAGGTATAACAGTAGAATTTAATATTGTCAAAGTCCCTTATAAATATTTATGTATAAAAGTTCTTCAGAGTCCAGCACATCCAGATTTAATCTGTCCAATACAGTACGTTAAGAGTCACCAGAAGTGGATGGTAGAAATCCTTAAAAGGAATTGAGTTCCTTCATGGTGATGAAAGTCTCCTTTGGCTTCTTGTACTGCCTGGCAAACGAGGCCACCCTCTGGAGGGCCTCTGGCAGCCCCTCTCCCGTGAGGGCACAGCAGGGCTGCACGTACCAGTTCCTGTCACTGCAGTACTTCTTCATCTTCAGCTTCCTGGTGATCTCCTCGGCGTTCAGGGCTCCAGGCAGGTCCTGCTTGTTGGCCAGCACCACCACCGGGAGGTTTTTTATGGATTCGTTCTTTAAAATGAGCTCAAATTCCCTCCTGGACTCCTCCAGGCGCCGCTTGTCAGCGCTGTCCACCACGTACAGCAGCCCGCCCGCGTCCTCCAGGAAATTGCCCCAGAGCTCCCTCATTTTCTTCTGCCCTCCAACATCCCAAAAGGTCAGTGTGAAATCCTTCCCTGCTTCAATCATATCCACGTTGAAGCCAATGGTTGGCATTGTTACAAAAGCATCCTTGTACCTGAGCTTGTAGAGCAGCGTGGATTTCCCCGCCGAGTCCAGCCCCAGCATCGGGATGTTGGCCCCCTTCCGTGAGGGCTTGCCGTTCTGCAGGCCCATTTATCCCGGGAATTCTCAATCCCAGGGATATTCCCCCTCTTCCCTGGGCCACTTTGTGTCTGGGCTGCCTGTCTCCCTGCTGAGGTGGGGCACAAGCAGAGAGAGAAGAGGCAGCTGTGAGCCGTGGAGCCGCCGGGGCTGTGCACAAACACACGCTGCGTTTATCGGGGTGATAAGGAGCCACGAGGCTTCGGGAGGCGCAGAGCTCCGTGCCAAGCCTGTGGGTGGGACTGGGATGAGTAACCACGGCCCCACTGGCACAGGCACAAAGGTTACAGCCTGCCAGCTGCTTTGAGCAGCCACGTTCCCAGCACCTGCAGCCTGATCCATGGATCCCCTGATCACAGCCATGTCCTGGCTCCCAGAGAATCCCCCTGAGCATCCACAGCCAGCTGGGAGGAAAATGAGATGGATGCCTTAAGCTTTAGCTTGTATGTTCTGATATTTTATATTCAGATTCTGTGCTGGTTTAGTGGGCAGTTCTGAGCTCCATGTTAAGTGTTGGTGAGCTGTGTGCACAGAGCAGGGAGACAAAACAATTCCTGCTCCAGCTGGGCACCAAGGACAAATGACCCAAATCTCAGCCCAGGAGCACAAACCCCGTGGGCTGCAGAGAGAAAAACAAGCAGGGTGGGACTGCCTGGGCTAAAGCTGGGATGGGACAATGAACTGCAAGGTGCAAATGGAGCAGAGCTGATCCCAGGGACAGACCCCGGCAGCGCTCGTGCATTTTGGGGCCATTTTGGTTCATCTTGGGTGCAGCCCTGGCTGGGCTCTGGTGCTGCCCAAGGTGGATCCATGGAGGAGATCCTTTGGATAAATCCCTGCTTTATTCTGGGACTCTGCCCAGCCTCTGCTCCAGGGCAGCATGCACAAGGCATCTAGATATGAACACAAGCAGTGAGGAGGGGAGATTTAAGATTTAAGATTTGTCCATACTTAGCAAGCCACAAACTGAGCTGGTAGCTGATTTATCAGTGCATTCATCTCCCACAAACTGATCTTAGGTGGTCTCGAATGTGAGTTCCAGCACATGGACTCAATCAAACCTGAAGGGAACTCCAGTACAATGGGGCTCTGCCCTCAGCAGCTGCCTCAGTGACTCCTCCTGCCAGGGCTGTAAACTCAGGGAGTTTGTTTGCGTTGTTGGTGAATGAGTTCAACTGCACCCCACAAGGTGGAGCCTAAATCCAGAGCTTGTGGTCTGCTCATCACTGAGATCCTGCTGCCTCACACTAAAAATTCCTGTTACCTTCATTTTGCTTTACTCTGTGGTTGCCCAGTGAAGATTTCCTTCAGGAAAGGGTCAAGAAGCAAGGAAATAACCAAGTCTTGATCATTTTTTTGGCCACCACTTCAAGTAGCAGAATAAAGCAAGTGGAGATAGAAAATGTAGTCAGCTATTAATGAGTTCCTTTTGACTGCTCATTCTCCTGATAGTGGATGCACCTTGGGCTGCTCTGACACATGCTGAGTACTGCAGGAGTTGCCCTTACACCCAGGAAACCATTCCTCTTTGCTTCAGAAAGTCCAGAATCAGCAAAAA
This sequence comes from Melospiza melodia melodia, assembly GCF_035770615.1. Classification (NCBI taxonomy): domain Eukaryota; kingdom Metazoa; phylum Chordata; class Aves; order Passeriformes; family Passerellidae; genus Melospiza; species Melospiza melodia. Next base: position 26,710,612 of record NC_086205.1, on the reverse strand, counting down.
GATGTGAAGGTCTTGTAACGAGCTGCTGACTGATAGAGCAATCATTTCGATAATTACGACATTGGTTGCGTAAAATCCACCTCAGCCCTGACAGACAAGTTGTAATCTGGTTTCTCTTGAGGCTAAAAGGGTTAGGGCAGGACTAATTGGGGGCAACAAGAGATGGCAGTGGCACACTCCCTGCTGCACGTTTTTCACAGTTAATAACACGGCTGGATTATGTGGAGGGGTTTTCAGGAGCAGGTGAGGATCTATTAAACCAGGGTGTATTAAACCAGGGGGGAAAGTGTTTGTATTTCTTTACAAATGAATTGAAAGATGGGGAGGCAGCAAACTGCAGAACACAGGGTTAACATGTCAAATGGACCAGAATTCCCTGATGATATTGCAATAAAATACGGATATTTTGAGCAAGGCAGGGATGGATGCTCTGTCCCCAGCTGTGATCTGAGGATCACTCACAGCGCTCTGCTCTGCGTGCTCCACCTGCGCTGGGTGTTTATGGTAACAGCTGTCATTTCCTCCATCAGCTGTCACTTCAAAGCAGGGATCCCCCAGAGCCTGACTTTTTACGAGGCAATTCCTGTGGGGCTCTGCAGGTTTCTGACCGTGCAGGAATCAGTTCTCAGGACGGATTCCCCATAGCCCTGACCCGGCACCGCCCCGGGGCTGGACCGGACCGGACCGAGCCTCCTCCAGCTCAGCTTTGTCCAAGGCTGGGTTTGTTAATCTCTGAACAAACGAGCCCTCAGTAGCACCACCAGGAAGGATGTCCTGATCCAGCACCGAGGTGGCGAAGCTCCCCGTCCTCAGGGACTCCCGGAGGAGATGGCGCCGTTATCCCTGGGGTAGCTCGGTCCATTGATCAATTGTGTCGGGTCTCTTACCCAATACGATTCCCTGCTCTGTGCCGAGCCTCCAGCCCCCTGCAGAACCAGAGCCATAAACGCGGGACAGCTGACTGAGCACCGACCGATCCCAGCTCCAGCTCTGCCCCGTGACCCGTTCGTGAACCGAACAGCAAACCCGGCTTGTCCAGGCAGGCTCGGTGCAGAGACGAGGGCGATGGATGCGCTGACAGGAGGCAGCGAATCCTCGCTGGGAGCAGCTCCAGCGCCGGCGGAGGCAGCTCGGCCGTGCGTGCCCGGGGCTGGTGCCGGAGGGACGGCGGGGAGCGGGCACCGCCCGGGGACGCGGAACGGGAGGCGGCTCCTTCCCGCTGCGGGACACGGTAACCGGGATGGGAAATGGGGAATGGGGAATGGGGAATGGGGAATGGGGAATGGGGAATGGGGATGGGGAATGGGGAATGGGGAATGGGGGATGGGGAATGGGGAATGGGGTGGGATGGATGGGATGGGATGGGATGGGATGGGATGGATGGGATGGGGATGGGGATGGGGATGGGGATGGGATGGGGATGGGGATGGGGATGGGCATGGGGTGGGATGGGATGGGATGGGATGGGATGGGATGGGATGGGATGGGATGGGATGGGGTGGGATGGGATGGGATGGGGTGGGATGGGATGGGGTGGGATGGGGTGGGATGGGATGGGATGGGATGGGATGGGATGGGATGGGATGGGATGGGATGGGATGGGATGGGATGGGATGGGATGGGATGGGATGGGATGGGATGGATGGGATGGGGATGGGGATGGGATGGGATGGGATGGGATAGGGTGGGATGGATGGGATGGATGGGATGGGATGGGATGGGGATGCAGATGGGATGGGATGGGATGGGGATGGGGATGGGATGGGATGGGATGGATGGGATGGGGTGGGATGGGACGGGGATGGGATGGGATGGATGGGATGGGGATGGGGATGGGGATGGGGATGGGATGGGATGGATGGGATGGGATGGGATGGGATGGGATGGGATGGGATGGGATGGGATGGGATGGATGGGATGGGATGGATGGGATGGGGTGGGATGGGATGGGATGGGATGGGATGGGATGGGGTGGATGGGATGGGATGGGATGGGATAGGGTGGGATGGGATGGGATGGAAGGGATGGGATGGGATGGGATGGGATGGGATGGGATGGGATGGGATGGGATGGGATGGGATGGGATGGGATGGAATGGGATGGATGGGATGGGATGGATGGGATGGATGGGATGGATGGGATGGGATGGATGGGATGGAGAGCGGGTTCGCGGCCCTCGGGCAGCCCAGGGTGCGGTGAGATGCGTGCGGGGCAGCGCGCACACCGAGCGAGCCCCGAGCGGCGCTGCCGGCGGGGATGAAGAGGCGCAGCACAGGCCGGGACGGTGCCTGGGCTCGGCAGAGGGCGGCACAGCCCCGCTGCCATCCCCTCCTGCCCGCGACCGACACGGGTACCGGGAGCAGCGAGTGACCGCCAGGCGCTGGTAAAGGTCTTGTAAAGGTTTTTTATTTTGTAAAATAAAAACCTTGACGTTTTGGTGCATTAGAGCATCGCAGCCCGGGGTCTTGCAAAATTGCCTCTAGTTTCGGTTGCTTTTAAGTTTAAAAATGTAGAATCGGTGGCTGGTTTGGGCTGGAAGGACTTTAAACTTTATCTCGTTCATCTCCTGCCTCCCACAGTCCAGCCTCCGTCCAAGCCGGCCTTAAAGCCAGCTTTAAATAATGTATTTCCAAGTTATTTCTGCTGGTAGCTTTAAAAAGGAATTATTTTCCTATACACCTATTATTACAGTATTTTAAAATGATAATATTGGTCTATTGGTTATTGTAATTAGTAATCTTTAATGAATATGAGAATTTCCCACCTTTTTCATGCTCAAGCACATCCACATTACACAATCCCCTACCTGGGTGGAGATGGATCTAAATCCCCGTGCAGGAGCATTCTGAGCGTTGCGTTGCCTCAGATTTATTCCAAAAGTCACCAGTTTTATGTTTTGGCACAATCTCAGCTTGGAAGAAAATGAAAGTAATGCCCTGGAAGGAGCTGCAGGGGCAGAAGCTGCACCGTGACTGGGCAGAAGTGCTCAGACCTTGCTGACTCAACAGGACAAGGTGGGGATTCATTTCCCTGTGTGCCTGCTGTTTCCTGAAGGACCTGAATTGATGGTTATTTTCATAGATTTTTCCTTATGCAGCAGATCAGGATTTGTCTCCAATTTTGTTGTCCAGAGTGTCGCGAAACCAGGCTTTCCTTCCTATAAAAATCAAACTATTTATAGTATGTTTTCCATGATCAAACGGATCAGTTTTCACCGATAAGCTTTAAAGTTGATAATCAAAATAAATGTTATTGATCTAAAATCAAATAATAAGCATTGATACATAACCTAGGTTATTTTCTTTCTGTATTTATTCTCCTACTGTCCACTGAAAGTCAGGTTGATGCATAAAAAGATAAGATTCCTATTAGTTAATTACTGATTTTGAGAGGAATCAGTCTGAAATTCTGCTATTTAAATGCTTTATATAAAATTGTTTTAATCTGCTTTAAGGCCATTGTTGGTGAAATCCTTTCTCTATGAAATCGACTTTGATATCTGTAAGTACAGACGTTTGATTGCAGTTCATGGCCTTACATCAAGTGACCTGATCCAGTATTGGCAGGATTTGTCATCCAACACCTCAAAACCTTGCATTTGATTGTGGATTTATTTAGAAACTTCCATTTGCTGTAAGAGTGGCCTCTAGAATGACTCTGACTGCTGGGGCAGCGTTTCTCTAGGGCATTCCAGGGCTTTTGTCCAAAACCAGGGATTCACAAAGCATTTTTCCAGGTGTGCATCCCACACCCTTGGAATGCTCTGTCCCACCTGCCTCTGCTGCCTTTCCATGTCCTCGGATCAGCCCTGGGATTTCCCCTGAATCCTCTGCAATGTACAAAATGCCATCGAGGAAAGACGTTCCTGCCAAGAAAGCAGCTTGGAGGATGCTTCCTGAATCCCTGCCTGGATTGGGTTTATTGTTTTATTGCCACTCTCCTTTATTTGTTCTCTGCCCAGAATTTAGCCCAACCCAACCTTGTTTTCTGTGTCAACCTCCTGAGACTGTCACACCTCGTTATTTAAATGTGTCATCTCCACAGCGCTCCCAGGAGAGTTCCCAGCCTGGGCATCCCGTGGGATCTGCAGGAGCTGCTGGGAAATGCTGGAAACGTGATGCACTTTGTGTGTGCCCGTGAAATGGAGAGACTTTGCTGTCTCTGCTGCTGTTCCCAGGCCAGGGGGATGGAGTGGAGCTCGTGATCAATTTGGATATCCCAAAAATACCAGGATCATCAATCCCCCACCCCTGTGTGTGTGCGTGGTGCATCCCAGCACTTTTGGAACCCTGTGGGGAAGATGAAAAACCATTTCTGCTGTGCCTGTTTCTTTATGAATTTTTTAAGCCTGTTTCTAGATGAGTTTTTTATTCCAGTTTGATAATGCAAAAAAGGAAGAAATCCGCCCATTGCTACCATAAAGAAGACCAACTCCTCCCCGTGTGTAAAGACCATTTTTTAATCACTTTATTCATATCAGCAAGGCCCAGTTCTCAGTAGTTTACACTTCTAATGGACAACGATACAGAATCTGCAGTTGCATGAACAGAATTCACCCGGACACGTCCACGACACGGCGGAGGGACCGCGGAGACGCCCTGGCCGCGCTGCCGGGGCTGCCCTGGGGCTCAGGGCAGCACCCAGAGCCATGGCTGAACTCAGGGCAGCACCCACAGCCATGGGCAGGGCTCAGGGATGCCCACAGCCATGGGCAGGGCTCAGGGATGCCCAGAGCCATGGGCAGGGCTCAGGGCAGCACCCAGAGCCTGGCAGAGCCCTGGGCAGCACCCACAGCCATGGGCAGCACCCAGAGCCATAGGCAGAGCTCAGGGCAGCACCCAGAGCCTGGCAGAGCCCTGGGCAGCACCCAGAGCCCTGGGCAGCACCCAGAGCCCTGGGCAGCACCCAGAGCCATGGGCAGAGCTCAGGGCAGCACCCAGAGCCATGGCAGAGCTCAGGAATGCCCAGAGCCATGGCAGAGCTCAGGGCAGCACCCAGAGCCATGGGCAGCACCCCAAAGCCATGGCAGAGCCCTGGGCAGCACCCACAGCCATGGGCAGGGCTCAGGGCAGCACCCAGAACCATGGGCAGGGCTCAGGAATGCCCAGAGCCTGGCAGAGCCCTGGGCAGCACCCCAGAACCATGGCAAAGCTCAGGGCATCACCCACAGCCCTGCTGAGCTCAGGGCATCACCCACAGCCCTGCTGAGCCCTGGGCAGCACCCGCAGTCCTGGCAGAGTTCAGGGCAGCACCCAGAGCCATGGCAGAGCTTGGGGCACCACCCCAGAGCCTGGCAGAGCTCAGGGATGCCCCGAGCCATGGAAGAGCTGCCCACAGCCCTGGCAGAGCCCTGGGCAGCACCCAGAGCCATGGCAGAGCCCTGGGCAGCACCCACAGCCCTGGGCAGCAGCCACAGCCATGGCAGAGCCCTGGGCAGCACCCACAGCCCTGGCAGGGCTCAGGACTGCCCAGAGCTGCAGGAACAGGGCTCAGGGCTCACCAGGACCCTGCTGCCTTTGGCTCCGCTCCACAGCTGGGAGCTGGGGTGGAATTTTTTCTTGTGTTGTTTTTAAGGATGAAAAAGTCTTGGGGGACAGCACTCTCCGGACAAGGGTTTCAGTGTTCTCATCAAAGCTTTTAAAAAATAAAGGCTGTTATTTGTTTGTTTTCTTTTTATTTCTGGGAAAATACAGTATTGCATAACTGAGGGAATGATGCTCTTGTATTCCAGGTGAAATTCCAGCTGTGCTGTGGGTGTAGGAGCTGGGATTGGATTGTTCTCTGAGCAGGTACTGGGGGAAGTGCCCTGTTCTGTGATTGTTTCCACACCTCAAACCCCAACCCCTCCGTTCCTCTCTGAGCCTGCCACGTGAAATGCCTGGAAATAAATCATTTACCACAAGAACACTGATACTACAGCACAGCTTGTATTGCTTTTTCCAAAATAAAAACGTAATCACGACTCTGCTGCCTTCGGAAAATGGATAAAGCAGAGAGTGCTCGTGGTGAGGGAGGGATGGGGAGGTGAGGATGGCCAGAAATTCTCCTGTCACCTGCAGGAATTCGGGGTTTTGTGCCCCAAATGCTGACACTGCTCTCCGGTTCCAAGGCTTAGGTTTGTACACAGTGATCTCTTTGTGCCACCTGAAGTTAATTGTCATTTACAGAGCCAGCAGCATTGGAAATACATCCATCCTGCTCCTGGCTTTCCTAAAAAAAAACTCATTTCCAAGTCTGGCTTGTATTTGATTCTGACTTTATTATTGCTTAAAAGGCTGTAGAATTCCTAACTGAGCTCCTGTTCCTGCTCAAAGCCATTTTAGGGAAGGTTTTAGTGTGAGCAGCCTGGCAAAAGGTGAAAAACCTTAAAAGCGTGAAATAATCTGGGAACTGAAGTAGGGAGGGGCCAAATTTTATTGCATCAGCCTGGAATATTGTACTAAAAACAAAGTGTAAAACACAGGCTAAAGGTTTCCCAAATCCCAATAAGTTTTTTTTTTTTTTTTCCTCATGCAGCTGTATTAAATCAGAATTCAAAATATTTGTGATTTTGATGGGAAAACTGTGGGGTTTCCTGACATGAAAAGCCTAATAATAATAATAATAATAATAATAATAATAATAATAATAAATTGGGCAAAGGTGTTTGGAAGTTGCTGCTGGGTGGGGAGCAGAAGGTGAAATTCCCATTCTGGCTGTTATTTCAGAGGAGTTAAATGCTGCAATGCTTTGTGTGCACCCTGGCACAGAGAAATTCCCATAAATCACACAGGGGATGTGGGGCAGCACTCCCTGTGCTCAGTGTAAAGGAGGTTTGGGATATTTCCCCAGATTTTGCCTCCCGTTTGTGGATGTTTGGTGTCAGAGAGGCTGTGCCCACGGGTGCAACTCAGGCTGCAAAAAATGCAGGACTGGCCATGAAATATGCTTGGGAATAGAACTAAAGTGCTTCAGTTCCCTGTTGCTGAGGTAATTCCCAGAATCCCAGACTGGTTTGGGTTGGAAGGGACCCCAAAAACCCTCCCATCCCTCAGGGCTGGGCAGAGCAGGCCCAGGAGCTGCCCAAACCCATGGAATCCATCCAAATCCATCATTTTCCCTCCAGAACTGCCCCCAAACCCCTGTTTGTGGTTCTGGCAGCTGCTCCCGGCAGGTTTTGCTTCCCAGAGCATCCTCCAGAGCTGCTCCCCGGGATTCTGAGTCACCTCAGGAAAATCCAGACTCATCCCCTGGCTCCCCTAAGCCTCGTCCAGTCAGCACTGGAAAAATAAAAGCAACGAAACTTCAGCTCACTATTCACTGTCTCTACAGATCTTTTTCTCTGGAGTTTCAGAAAGGCCATTTATGAACACACTGGGCACAAGGGGCTGCAGCTCGGGGCTCTGCAGTGGCCAAATCCCAGCAGAACATTCTCACCTGGAATTTTGTTCAGAGGCCTGGAATCCTGCTCTGGGGCATGACAGGCTGCTGAGGTGTTTTTTCTGTAGTATAATCACTGACTGAATGCTTCTCTGTGTAAAACAAGTCTCAGCTACATCAGCAATAAATCCATATTATTTAAAGCAGGGCTGCCCTGTATCCTGAGACACAAAATTCCCTTTTTTTTGTTGGTTTTTTTTTGAGGCTGTGGCATTGGTGTTTCTGCAGCCAAGCTGATGCAGTGCTTTAACTCTGACTCCTCCTGGATTCTAAAACCTGCACAATATTTTAAATTTCACCTCTGGAAATGGTTTAACCTGCAGCAGCAGCAGTGGGAGCTGAAATCCTCTATGCCAGGGGCTGCTGTGGGGTTTGTGGGGATGTCTGAGGCCAGCAGAAGGAAGCACCAGGCTGGGGACAGGCTGGGACATTCCAGGAGTGACCCGAGGGATGGGTGAACCCCACAGCAGCCCCTGTGCTGCAGGAGGAGGGAATCAGCAGAGCATCCCAGGGCAGGGAGCTGGCACTGGGACACCCCTGGGAACATTTGGGAACAGCCCAGTTTGGGAACAGCCCAATTCCAGAGTGCTGGAATGTTCCTGGGAACAGCCCAGTTTGGGAACAGCCCAGTTTGGGAACAACCCAGTTCCCAAATGTCCCTGGAACAGCCCAGTTCCTGAGCACTGGGACATCCCTGGGACACAGCTCAAATTCCCAAATTCCCAGCACTGGGAGCTGGGACATCCCTGGGACCAAATGAATTTGGGAACAGCTGCATTCCAGAGTGCTGGCATGTCCCTGGGAACAGATGAATTTGGGAACAGCCCAGTTTGGGGCCAGCCCAATTCCCAAGCACTAGGAGCTGGGACATCCCTAGGAATGTCCCCAGGAACAGCCCAGTTTGGGAACAGCCCAGCTCCCAAGCACTGGGATGCTCCAATTCCCAAGCACTGAGAGCTGGAATGTCCCTGGGAACAGATGAATTCGGGAACAGCCCAGTTTGGGAACAGCCCAAATTCCCCAGCACTGGCTCAGCCTCGTGGTTCAAGGTCCCTTTGTCACTTTGAGCCATCTGCAGATGCTCCTTGGCAGCCACCCCTGTGCCCTGAGGCTGCAGCTGTGCCCGGGGGGATGGAATGAAGGCACCAAACCGGGCTGGGTGAGCAGGAGCAGCTCCAGCTGTGCCCAGGGGGATTGGCAGGGGCAGCTCCAGCTGTGCCCAGGGGGATTGGCAGGGGCAGCTCCAGCTGTGCCCAGGGGGATTGGCAGGAGCAGCTCCAGCTGTGCCCAGCTGTGTTTGGGAGCAGAGCAGCAGGAAGGCTGGGGCCCTGCTGCCACAGGCACAGGGAATTCCTGGCCACAGCTCCTCCCCAGGTGGAGCATGGATGGGTGGATGGATGGATGCAGTGTTAAGGCAGTGGGAGAGCCCTGCACCGGTCGGGGTGCATCAGCAGTGTGCACAAGGAGCTCATCCTGCAGCCTCCAGCTGTGTCACGGCAGAGTTTGGCACAGATCAGCACCACTGGAAGCTGGAAATGCCTCCCTTGGCAGGGAAAGCTTCCAAAGCCTCCAGCTGGGAGCACAGGTAGGCACTGCACGTGGATGTGGGACACCACACAAAGCCTCTCACCTCCATCACTCCTTCTCCTTCAAACCTGGAGCAGCTGAAGCTCCTTTTCCAAAGCAATCAAAGCAAAAAAACCCCGGGCTGAGCAGAGATGTTGGCATGGATGGCACTGCCGGGGACGGGGGAGGAAGCTGAAGGTGCTGGGACAGTTCCTGCTGCAGCTGAAGCCACCTGGAGCTGGCTGGGGGACAGGGAACGATCCTGGAATGATCCTGGAAGGATCCAGCAAACCTGCAAACCCCTCCTGCCCTGCTGGGTCAGTGCCCTGCCCTGCCACTGCTCCCTCCTGGCTGCCACCCCTGCCAGCTCCTGGCTGTGCTCAGGGCTCGTGGATCCCTCAGGAATGCGCCGGGAGCTGCCACCCCAGCTGGATCTGTGCTGTTCTCCTGGGCAGGGCCACCCCTGCAGCTCCTGGGATGGCTCAGGGCTCACAAACATCCTTCAGAGCTGCTGGAATTCCTCTTTCCCCAGGAGCTGTGCCCTCCACAGGGAAGGCGCAGGGGGACAGGGAAGGGGACAGGGAAGGCACAAGGGGACAGGGAAGGCAAACCCCACACCCTGAGCTCTGCCTGGAGCTGCTCTCCCAGTGCTCTGTGCCATTCCAGCCCAGATCCAGCACTCCCGTGGCATCACCATCACCCAGGGCTGCACTTGCAGCCCTCTGCCCTCACTCTGTGTGCACTGCAGTACCTGGAGCAGCTCTCAGCAATTCCTGTTCACTGCCCAGCTGGGCAGCCAGGGGCACCCAGCTGCACCAGGGATGGGAAAGGGCAGGGAAAGGAGCAGGGCAGGCTCCTGCCTGCTGGGCACTGCTCTCCCAGGGCTCCAGACACGTTCTGGAAACACCACCAGAGCCAGCTGAGGGCTGAGATTATCCCCAAACAAATTAAAGGAGGGAAGTTTGCTGGGGGGACAAAACAAGACAAAGATGGGGATTCCTTCTCGAGCAGAAGTTTGTGCTCTTTGATTTTTTGCCTTGAGAGATCCTGCAGGTGAGCAGGGGGGCCACAGCTGGGAAATGAGGAATATTGGACCTTCCAAGGAACAGGCAAGGCCAGGGAATCCGTCACATCCCTGACCCAGCTCCACACCAAACACAGACAGCCTCCACCACCCTGAAGACTTGAGCAGAGTGTCCAGGACCACGTTCTGGGGAGATCCCAAGGACTTCTGTAAGGCAGGGTAAGGACAAAGGAGCCATCCAAAATCCTGCCTGCCCTGTCCCTCTGCCATGACACAGCTGGTACCAGAGGTGCAGCAAACCCAAACTGTCCTCACTCCAACTCACAGCAGTCACAGATCCCAAAATACAATTAAATACTGAAAGTTAGATCTAAACACACTTTTAAAACCTAGATTTAACACAACCTTTCATCTCTACAGTGCATTGATGCTGCCTGGCATTTGCAGGTCATCCCAAGAGCCCGTCCAGAGGGGTCTGCCCTGGGATTAACACCACAAATCCACCCGCAGTGGTACAGGGAAGTCTCTCTCAGGCTTGACTTCCAGCTAGGAAGCTCTGAGGAACCTCTGAGGAACGCCCTGCTTGGGTGAGGCTCCCACCAGTCACCAGTGAAATCCATTTGCTCTCCCATCTCTTTCCACAGCAGTAAGGTCGGGGGGATCTCGGTGCAGGACACACATTCTGCTCCCACAGCTGAGCTCTGCCCCCAGCCAGGAGCTTCAGAGCTCCCGGGGCTTTGCTGAAGTTCACCATGAGTTGGTCTGGATACAATATGGCCTAGAAGAACTGTCCTAGAGTAATGCACAGCCTGAATAGACGTGGTGCTTCAGGAGCTCTACCTACTCACATGCTCGGCAGGGTTTATTGTGGGGGGAGGCTGAACAAAGCAGAGCCAGCAGTGGCAGCAGGCTGAGATTGGCTCCTCTTCCTCCTTCACGTCCCAAACCCTTGCCCAGCCAGCCCTCCCACTGCAGGGTGCAGAGATGAGGGACACGAGAGCAGCTCCTGAGCAGGGACAGCGGGAGGGAGGAGCAGCAGCACCGCCCTGGCCCTGCCGTGCCCCTGAGGAGAGCAATCAAACCCAAACCCACACAGGATTCCTAAAGAAAAGTGAGAAATGGGAGCTTCCAGTCGGTTCCTAGGGAGCAGCGAGGGCACAGGGCAGGGGGCAGGGGGCAGACTGGATTCTTGTGGTCGCTCAGCATGGATTTATTTGTTGTATTGCTCCTTTTGCCAAGCCACGAGCAGAGCCCGGATGGACCCGCGGCCGCGGGAGAGCCCGCACGGCGCTCCTGGAGCTTCCCAGCACACACACAGACTGTCCTGAGTCCTGAGCGGGCCCGGGGGCTCCTCACTGCTGCTCCTCAGCTTTGCTGCTATTCCTGAACTTCACCACCATGACGGTGATGTTGTCGGGGCAGCCCCTGTAGAAGGACTGCAGCACGATGCTCTTGGCGCCGAAGTGCGGCTCGTCCAGGCGCTCCTTGATGAACCTCACGGCCTCCTCGTTGCTGAAGGCGTCCCACAGCCCGTCCGAGGCCAGGATCATGAACTCTGGCTGCAGTTTGTCCAGGTCAAAGCTCAGGATGTCGGGGTCGGGGATCACCACGTTCAGGTTCTTCAGGGGGTAATCGCCCAGCGAGCGCGACATGGCCAGGATGCCCTGCACGCGCCACGAGCCGTTGAAGCTGATGAACCCACCTGGGGGGGGAAACAACGCTTAAATCAGCTCTTTGGGACACCCAAGAAGCTCTTTGGAACGGCCAAACTGCTCTTTGGAATGTCCAAGCTGCTCTCTGGAACATCCAGGCTGCTCTTTCTTTGGAACATCCAAGGAGTTCTCCGGAACATCCAAGGAGCTCTTTGGAACATCCAAGGAGCTCTCTGGAACATCCAAGCTGCTCTTTAGAACATCCAAGGAGCTCTTTGGAATATCCAGCTCTTTAGAACATCCAAGGAGCTCTCTGGAATGTCCAAGGACCTCTCTGGAACACCCAGGTTGCTCTTTCTTTGGAACATCCAAACTGCTCTTTGGGATGTCCAAGGACCCCTTAGGAACATCCAGGGAGCTCTCTGGAACATCCAAACAGCTTTTTGGACCATCCAAGAAGCTCATTCAACCATCTAGCTCTTTAGAACATCTAAATTGCCCTTTGGAACATCTAAGGGGCTCTTTGGAACATTCAGCTCTATGGAACACCCAAGGAGCTCTCTGGAACACCCAAGGAGCTCTCTGGTTCCTGCCAGACCCCCCAGAGTTTCATCCTGAGGGATTACAGAGCTCAGAACATGGGAGGTGATGCCTCAGGTTTTAGTTTTTATATTTTTCAGACTCTGTGCTGTTTTACTGTGCAGTTCTGAGCTTCCCATGAGGGGATGGTGAGCTGTGTGCACAGAGCAGGGAGACAAAACAATTCCTGCTCCAGCTGGGCACCAAGGACAAATGACCCAAATCTCAGCCCAGGAGCACAAACCCCGTGGGCTGGAGAGAGAAAAACAAGCAGGGTGGGACTGCCTGGGCTAAAGCTGGAATGGGACAATGAACTCCAATTTGATCTGCTGCCACCTCTGCCCTGTGGAATTTTGGGCAGAGAACAGGAGATTTGACCTGCTGCCACCTCAGTCACTTCCCATCCTCTCCTGGAGGAAACGTCAATTTTAGCGACAAACGAAAGCTGAACTTTCCAACAACTCACCAGCCCTCTTAATCCTCTTCCTCTCCTTCAGCTGGTAGGGCTTGTGGTCGTGGGACAGGGGGATGGCATTGCCGTCCTTGTCGCAGAGGACGCCCCGCGAGTCGCCCACGTTGGCCACGGTCAGCTCCTTGTCGGACAGCAGGGCGATCAGACACGTGGTGCCTGCACAGAACCACAGGGGCTGCTCTTAGAGGTGGGGGAAATCACATTTCTGCCATGAAACGGATGGTCCTGATCAGCAGGGAAGTGTTGCTCCTGTCACGGAATGCCAGGGTGGTTGAGGTGGGAAGGACTTCCAGGACTGGGGAGTCCCAGTTGCGACCCCCAGAGCACTGAGCCCACCTTAAAATAGAAGGAATATTTCCCATTTCCCATCTCATTTCCAGCTCTGAGCACTGAGCCCACCTTAAAATAGAAGGAATATTTCCCATTTCCCATCTCCTCTCCATCTCTGAGCACTGAGTCCACCTTAAAATAGAAGGAATATTTCCCATTTCCCATCTCCTTTCCAGTTCCCATCTTCCCCTTCCTGCCCCCCTCACCCAAAACCAGCAAATATCAGCTAAAAAAAACCCATTCTGGGGCTGGCTCTGGCTCCTGGCTCTGGATGCAATCCCTAAATATCAATATCTCCAGGACTGCTTGACAGCAGGGAAAAATGAATTCCATCTCTTTTTTTGTTGTGCAGTAATGAAACTCAATTTTTTCAGAACTCATAGGGAAGAAGGGCCATCCATTAAAGAAAAAAGCCATTTCCCACAGGACAAAACCCCTCCAGAACCTCCCAGCAGGCTGGAATTCCCTGGAACATTGGGATTAAATACTAAAATTCCTTTAAATAACCAAAATTTGCCACAGATCAGGCACTGACCACCTCGGATGTTTAGGGATGCTGCAAATCAAAGGAATGGGATTAAGAACCAGCAAAGCTTTGTTGGGAGAAAATATTCTTGCACAAAATTACCCCAGCCTTAGCTAGTCAAGAATGCCACTTTTTAAACTAAAGGATTTACAGATTAGCAGAGGATTTGTCCCCATCTGTCACTTTTGGCCTGCTTTCATTTTTTAAAGCTTCCTTACTCGAAACTCACAAAAAGAAATCTTGCCAGCACTCGACTATTCCCAGACAAACTCATTTTATGTGTAGCTCTGATGGATTGATTTCCTAAAGGGGAAAAAAGGGAAAGATCCACGTTGGGATGTGGAGTCCATCAAGGCTGCACTTTATTAACACTGGATGCTGCCAGAAAGGCCAAATTAACACCCAAAATTGTGCCAAAATCAGAGCATTTCAGCTTTCTCCTGGCAAAGGGATGCGGCTGAACTGGAACTGAACCCACCTGGGGAGAAAGGATTTACCTGGGGGTGCAGAATGGTCCTTCCAAGAGGGATGGGAAAGGAATGGAAAAGGTGTGGGAGTGCTCCCCTGCCCTGGGAGCCCCCCAAAAACCTCCCTGGCAGCTGCCCTGGCTGCCAGCTGCTGGAATTCCAGCTGCTCATCACTCCTGCAGAGATGGAACCCTGGCAGGGCTCCAGGAGGGCTCTGGGGGGATCCCTCACATCACAGACAAAACTGCATTTTCTCCCCTTTCACCACCATCAGAGGAGGAATGATGGGTGTAGCAGTCGTTTGTGAGAATTTTGCTTTCCACAGACAAGGATTTCTCTGGATGGGTGTCTCCCAACAGCAACACCTTCTGTTTTCAGGCTGAGACCTTTGACAGAACAAATGGGCCCAAAGTGGCTGAAGAACCAAGGTTGCTGACTGGACTACACCAACATTTTCCAGGTGCTCCCACATTGCTCCTTGGGAGCAGCAGCAAAATCTAAAAACCAATTCAAGATGAAATTTCCGTCAGAATCCAAAGGCCTTTTCTTACAGTGAATCACTCCCCTCTTAGGCTTCATTTATCGAGGCACTGAAAATGGAGAAACCTGAAAATGGAGAAACCTGAAAATGGAGAAACCTGCCCCTCACGCTAACAACAGATATTTTGGGGATTCACTTCAGCTCCAGTGAATCCAAAGCTGAAGCAAAAAAAAAACCCCAAAAACCCCCAAAAAAACACCAGGCAAAAAGAGTGGCAAATTCAGATTCTTGTTTTGTTAAATGAGCTAAACTATGAGACAGAAGAGAGAAAGAAGACATGAGAGACATTCATTTTTCTAGACCACAAGAACAAAACCTGTCTGGAGTGAAACTAAGGAATAATTTTAACAAATATTTAATTTCATATTTTGCCAATTTTGAAGGACTGTTTCCTTCACTTTTTACACCCCGCCAGCAGCTCGAGTTCCTCGTTCAGTTGATTTTGTTTGGAAAAAAAGGCAAAAAAAGGGAAAATGTCAGCACCAAGGGCTGGAGCAGCCAGGATCACCAGCAGCTGCTGTAATTGCATTTAACTGCCCATTTTCTGTGCTTTGCTCACAATCAGCTCTGGTTCCAAGGGCAGGTAGAGCCATTTCTGCCTTTTCATAAATAAGGGGCACAAATAGGAGGGTGAGGGGCTCCACTGCTGTGTTTTCATCTCTGATGAATTTGGGGCTTTCATTTACAGCTGTGCTGCTGGGAATCTTCTAAACCAGTTATTACTGAGCTTCTCATTTCCACATGATTTTTGCTGGATGAGATAAATCCCCAAATATGTGTTTCAAGCAGTTTTAATCTTTATTTTAACCATACAAACACTGAGATTTCCATAAAGGAAAAAGCTTTCTTTTCCTTCTGACAGGAATCAGTAATTTCCTGCATTTTCTCCTCCCTAACAAACTGCTTTAAATGAAAATAAGTGGAGAGGAGCTGGAATGACCAAACTAATGGAAAAAAAATTACAGGATTTTGGGAAATTCTGTGTGAGAAAAATCAACAGAGGTGACAGAAAGCAACAAATTTTGAAGCTTATTTTTTGTGCATTATTAAAAGCAAGCCATATGTGATGAAAGAAATATTCTGCACCCTCATTTTGACCTGTGCTGGCCTTTGAGAAGCCACAGGCCAAGCTCGTGGTGTGAGGTGTATTTTACAAAAGGATTTAAAAGCTGAAAGGCATTTCTGAGAACAAAATGCCAGGAAAAGCGTCAGATCTGCAAGCTGGGAGTTCAGTGTCCAGAAAGCCCCAAAAACTGCCTGGGTTTGGCTGCCCATCCTCGTGTCAGGGTAAAAATCAGATTTTGTGCCTGCCCAGTCCACTCCCAGCTGGGAAAGGCCAAAAATCAGGAATCTGTGAAGGGGAAAAGAGGAAAAACCAGCAGTAGCAATGGAGAGACACAGGAAATAATTAAAATAATTAACAGCAGAGCACAATGAGCTGCCAGAAGTGTCCCCTCAGCTCCTGCCAGCACCCGGGGGGGGACATCCCCAGCCAAACTGGGACAGGAAAAACAAGTATTTCACAAAAATGAGGATAAAAGATGACAAAAATGAGGATAAAAGCTCAACCTGCACAAGGGGACTGGGGAAAGACTGGAAATGAATAATTTTTTTGGGGGCAGTAAAAGGAGAATTATAAGGAATAATTTCAGGAGGAACAAATATTTACAAAAAATGAGGATGAAAGTTCAAGGGGTTTGGGGAAGGGCTGAAAACGAGCAATTTTTGGGGCAGGAAAATGAGAAATGTGAGGAACCATTTCAGGAGAAACACACATTCCACAAAAACAAGGACAAAAGTTGAAGGTGTTTGGGGAAGGATTAAAAATGAGCCATTTTTGGGGCAGGAAAATGAGAATTATGAGGAATCCCTTCAAGGGGATGAAACATTTCCACAAAAACAAGGGCAAAAGTTGAAGGACCTTGGGGAAGGACTGAAAATGAGCCATTTTTGGGGCAGTAAAAAGAGAATTCTAAGGAACCACTTCAGGAGGAAGAAAAATGAGGACAAAAAGCTCAACCTGCACAGGGGGTTTGGGAAAACAAGCCAATTTTTTGGGGGCAGAAAAATGAGAATTATGAGGAACCACTCGAGGAGGGACAAACATTTCAGAAAACAAGGAGAAAAGTTGAAGGGGCGTGGGGAAATGAGTGATTTTTGGGGCAGGAAAATAAGAATTCTAAGGAACCACTTGAGGAGGAACAAAAACAAGAACGGAAAGCTCAACCTGCACAGGGGATTTGGAGAAATGAGCAATTTTTGGGGCAGAAAAATGAGAATTATGAAGAACCACTTCAAGAGGAGCACACATTTCATAAACACAAGGACAAAAGTTGAAGGTGTTGGGGGGAAAAGAGCCATTTTTGGAGCCGAAAAATGAGAATTATGAGGAACCGCTCCAGGAGGGACAAACATTTCACAAAACAAGGACAAAAGTTGAAGATGTTTGGGCAAATGAGCCATTTTTGGGGCAGGAAAATGAGAATTATGAGGAACCACTTCAAGAGGAGCACACATTTCAGAAAACAAGGACAGAAGCTGAAGGGGTTTGGGGAAAATGAGCCAATTTTTGGCAGCAAAATGGGAATTGTGAGAAGCCACTTCAGGAGGAACAAACTTCTCACAAAAATAAGGACAAAAGCTCAACCTGCACTAGGCGCTTGGGGAAATGAGCCTTTTTTGGGGCAGAAAAATGACAATTCCAAGGAACCACTTTGGGAGGAACAAACATTTCAGAAAACAAGGACAGAAGCTGAAGGGGTTTGGGGAAAAGAGCGATTTTTGGGGCAGAAAAATGAGAATTATGAGGAACCACTTCAGGGGGGGACAAACATTTCAGAAAAGAAGGACAGAAGCTAAAGGGGTTTGGGGAAAAGAGCGATTTTTGGGGCAGGAAAATGAGAATTATGAGGAACCACCTAAGGAGGAACAAAAACGAGGACAAAAAGCTCAACCTGCGCAGGGGATTTGGAGAAATGAGCAATTTTTGGGGCAGAAAAATGAGAATTATGAGGAACCACTTCAAGAGGAGCACACATTTCAGAAAACAAGGACAGAAGCTGAAGATGTTTGGGCAAATGAGCCATTTTTGGGGTGAAAAAATGAGCATTTTAAGCAGCCCAGCCGTACCTGCCTCGTCGTAGGAGACGGTGAGCTTCTCCAGCATCTCCCTGTCGATGGAGAGGATCTGCTGCTCCAGGATGCTCTGGTAGGACAGCACGCTGTTCTCCTTGTCCCGCTCGTAGTCCTGCAGGTGCTGCTTCAGCACCTCGGGCAGCCGCGCCTTCACGTACTCCGCTGCCGACTGCAATTAACAGCGCCGTTAATCACCTTCATTAAGGTATTAATTGCCTTAAATAATCACCCGGAGAGCCCCTGCGCTGCGCACGCACTGCACACCCACAGCTCAGGGCTTGGGACGGGGCCACCTGCACATCCTCAGGGGTTTAATCGGAATTTTACAGCGCCACGCGGAAAAGTGGAGTCAAATTTAATGTGCTTATTCTGAATTTTTTATTCGAAATTTTTGAGTGCCCGATTGGGTAAAGTGGGGTCAAATTTAATGTATTTATTCTGAATTTTTTATTCGAAATTTTTGAGTGCCCGATTGGTAAAGTGGAGTCAAATTTAATGTGCTTATTCTGAATTTTTTATTCGAAATTTTTGAGTGCCCGATTGGGTAAAGTGGAGTCAAATTTAATGTGTTTATTCTGAATATTTTATTCTAAATTTGAAAGCACCAATTGGCAAAGCGGAATCAAATTAAATTAGTTTATTCCGAATTTTTATACTAAATTTTTAAGCACCAATTAGTAAAGCAGAATCAAATTTAATGTGTTTATTCTAAATTTTAAAGCACAAAGTGACAGACTGGAATCAAACTTAATGTGTTTCTTCTGAATTTTTTATTTTGAATTTTTATTCTAAATTTTAAAGCACCTTATGGCAGAGTGGAATCAAATTTAATGTGTTTACTCTCGATTTTAAATCACCAAGTGGCAAAGCGATATAGAATTTAATGTGCTTATTCTAAATTTTAAAGCACAAACTGGCAGAGTGGAATCAAATTTAATGTGTTTATTCTGAATATTTTATTCTAAATTTGAAAGCACCAATTGGTAAAGTGGAATTAAATTTCATGTGTTTCTTCTGAATTTCTTTATTTTAAATTTTTATTCTAAGTTTTAAACTACTAATTGGTAAAGTGGAATCAAATTTATTGTGTTTATTCTAAATTTTTATTCCAAATTTTAAAGCATCAAGTGGCAGAGTGGAATCAATGCTTTTATTCTAAATTTTTATTCTAAATTTTAAAGCAGTGTGTGGCAGAGCAGAGTCCAATTTAATGGGGTTTTTTTAAAATTATTTTTTACATTTTAAAGCACAGGTGGAATCCCTCCCGCTGCCCTTGGTGCACCCCCAGCCCATAAATACTGACACGCACAAACCCAGGGAATTAATTTTAATTAATTAATTAAAATCCCTTTAATTCCCTGCTCGGGCCCAGCAGAGGGCAGGGTTGGGCTGCAGTTGGGGCTGGTGTAAAACTGGAGCAACCTCGGAGTAACCTCGGAGTAACCTCGGAGTAACCTCTGGGACCAGCCCAGGCTCAATCTGGATTTCCAGCACCTCCATCCCCTGGAGCATCCCCTTAAACAGGGAATGGAAATTCCCTTTTCTGGCACACTTTCATTTGGGTTTTCCACTTTCCCCTCCGTGCTCCAGTTTTTGAGCAAAAACGCAGAAAAATAAATGCTAATAAACTGCTTTATTCCTGTATTAAAGTCGGTTTGTTTTTAATGCCGTTCCTGGCATTGAAACACCCAAACAAATTTTAATGAATTGCGTTATAATTTTAATGAATTGTGTTATAATTTTAATGAATTGTGTTGTAATTTTAATGAACTGTGTTATAAATGAGCTCAGTGGGAACGGCTCCACAAGAGGCAAAGCCTTGGGAATGCTGCTCATCCCAGGGTTGGGAGGGACCAGAATTCTCCTCTGCTCTGGGTTTTTTTTTTTTTTTTTGATATTTCATTTTCCAAATAGATTAAATCAGAGATTAAATTGCAATCTCAAACATCCCTGGGGTCGTGTCCCACGTTCCTGCACTGATCCCCTGTGGCACCAGGGGATGGAAAACCAAAGCAACTGTCCACACAAGCACAGGGCAATTAATTAACTCATTATTAATGAACATTACATTTAAAGAGCTGTTTCTTCCCCCAGAAAGGTCAGAAGGCACATTGTACATTGATTATTTTATCTCAAATTCAGGAATTTGTGTTTAATTTTCCTAAATTCTAATTTTCCTTAATTTTCCCTAAATTTTCCTTTAGACCACCCTGCGCAATATTAGAATTGCGGTTGGATTTATTAAATATTTAGAACTGTGCTTGGATTTATTAATTCCAAGTTATTTGCAGTGCCCCCCCTCAGCAAATGAGTGCAGTTCCTCTGGATTTATCAATTATTTATCAATTATTCCATCAGAGATTGGAGAAGTCACAGGACAATTTCCCAAGTGAACACACCAAGCCAACAATTTCTGTGTATCCTGAACGGGCACAGACTGAAATGCAGGAAATTCCACCAAAACTTAAATAAAACCTTTATTTTTCTGGTCAAACCGGGCGCCCTGAGAGGCCGTGGAGTCACCAAATTTCCCATATTTGATGTGGAAATACCAAATCCCAGCTGGGTTACCCCACCCTGAATTTTTGCTCTGACAACCACACGCACACACACCCCCAAAATTAAAAATATCAGCAATAATGACAGCAAAGGAATTATTCCTGCAGCAAAAAGCACCGGCATCTAAATTGCACACGCACAAACCCTGAATGTTAATTAGAAAGTCAATCATTGCCTCTTTTAGGAGAAAAACGAGGATTGGTGGGGAAACGAGGCCCAGAGCAGGTGTTTGACACAATTTCTGCCAGCAATGCCAAGCAGGGGGATGGATGGAGCCCCAAAAATGGGAGAAATTGTGACCAACACCACGAGGAAAGGACATCAGTGTCTGATATTCAAATTCAATATCTGAATTTACCAGAGGGCACCATTCGGTTAAAGGCACAAAGCGAAACAGGTGCGATTGAAGTGCTAAAAATAAAAAAATAAATTAGGGATGTCAAGATTTCACCTGATTTTGATGCTAATTGGGTGGAACTATTAGCAGAGATGAGCTGAATATGAAATGAAGGTCTGTAAAAAAAAGTACTGAAAAGACTTGGCCATTACCAGGCAACAATGCAGAAAAACCCAGAAAAACCCAAATTACAATTTATTTCCTGAATTTTGTGAGGAGGGATTGCATTGCAAGGCCAGGCAGGAATATTTCACCCAAGCAGGATTAAATGAAACATTTCTTATATCCCTGTAATCAATTCTAAGCAAAAGGGATCATTTTTAATATTGGCACAAACAGGCAGAAATGAGAGGAAAAGCAATAACCCTAAAAATAATGGTCAGAGTGCCATAAACCCTCTGCATTTACACAGGTGCTGAACTGCTCATTTTGATACAGCAAAATGCTGCATTTTGGGTTTTACTGAGCTCATCAAGTTAACACCGAAGGTAAAATAAAAAAAAAAAAAAAAAAAAAAGGAGGTTTGCAAAAATGACTCAACTCGAAATGACATTTCCAACTCTGCAACCCTGCACCAGCGCAGCCCCTGAACTGAAAGCTTTCATTAGGAATTAAAATGCCTTAAAACTACTCCAGGGGATTTCCACAGGTGGCTCTGTGCAGATGCTTTTCCAGAGAGCAGGGGATTTTTAGAGTGAAAAACCAGTTTTACCAGAAGCCTTTCATTCTGCTCCTGTAGTTGAGGGAAAAAATGTATTTATAGCCTATTAGAGTCAATTAAAGAGCAAGAAGCATTCATCTTTCTGGGCCATTGTTCTCTCCCTCCCAGCACTCAGGGAGAGCAGTGGAATATTTTATTTTAGCCTAAATGGTCTCTCCTGATTTAGAGGCTCCACTTTGTGCCAAGCAGAAACCAAGAACTGGGAAGATTCAGTCTGGGTGAGTTACGCAGGAGCCAAAAAAATAAAAAAAATCAGTTTTCAGCTGCTTGAATGTCTCACCAGCTGCTCCCAAACCTGTCTCCCACCCTTCCCAGTACCTTTAAATGGAATATTGCTGTGATTCCATCCAGCACAACCCCAAAGCTCAGCAAGCAGCAAACACACAGAAACTTCAAACAGCAGCAGAGTGTCAATGTAGAAAATATTCTCATTTTGCCTTCCCCAGCCAGGAATCCCCTGAGGGGAGCAGGAGAGCTCCTGGAGCAGGAGATGTTGTTCCTTGGGGCCCTGCTAAGGCTTTTCCTACACCAGATAAATCCAATTTGGGAACAACCCTTACATTTCCATTGAAGTCTGACCTTAAAAAGTTGTCTGTTAAGAAATCCCATGAATAACTGGCCTGGTGTTCCAGCCAGAGCTGTGAGGAGATGAGATGAGATGAGATAAAACCTTTTGGTTTTATTTCTCTTTTTCCAGAGAAATCCAGGGATGGAGACACCACTGGGACCCAACCCTGTCCTTCCACACCTGGGACAAACCCTGCACACAAGGGGTTAACAGGGGAAAGCTGCAATCCCTCTTTTCCTTCAGGAATTAAAATTTCTGCAGATTCAATGAGCCCTGGTTCAAATGTAATTATGGTTATTTTCTGAGGTCCTGCCCTCCTCCCTTTGGGTCTGAAAAATCCACTGTATTGACCTGAATAATGAGCTGGAGGCAGCCAGGACAGCTGGAACCAGGGGCAAGGAAGCCAACAAGATGGAAAAATGATAAATTCTGCTCTCCCTGTGCCCAGCAGGGACAGGTATGATCCATGAAATCCCAATTATTTCCCATTTCCCAGTCAGGAAAACACTTGCACAAGCCACATTCCTGGTTTTGTGAAACTAATCCAGAATAAAGCAAACTAATCCAGAAGAAAGCAAACTTCTGTGTCCTCTCCTGGAACAGCAGGCTGCCAGGAAAGGAGATTTTGGGGATCATGTGGGTGATAAGCAGCTGAAACACGAGACTGTGGCAGTGCTCAGTGCTTAAAAAGGCTCCTGGAATCCCAAGTGTATAAACAGTGGGGTAATAATGATTGATTGGGGGAACTAATTTGGGAATTGTCCATGGAAAACCCTGCTTGTTATACCTGGAATCTGAGAATCCAGAGAGTTTAAGAAAACAATAAAAAATGGGGGAAGTTACAATGAAAAAGGTAGTAAAAAAAGGTAGAAAATAGAGAGTATCTGAGGGTTTAAGGAAACAATTTAAAAAAAAAAGGGAAATTACAATAAAAAAAGGGGGAACCCAATAGAAAAAGGGGGGAAAAATTGGGTTTTTTTCCAGAGAGGTAAACTTTCCCTCTGGTGAGCTGACAGAGGTGAGGATGTGAAGGCTCTGAGATGCTTTGCTTGTACTGCCACAGCTCCTTTTCCTGAAAACAGGAGGAATCAGAGAAGTTTCAGGGACATCAGTGACCAAGACAAAAAAGAATAACCAGATCAGGATGTCAGGATCCCACCCTGCTGCAGAGTGGCTGGAATTCAGCTGCAGCAGGACCCAGAAACTGCCATTAAATAAAACACCTCCTTCAGGAGGAACACACGAACCTCCCAGAGTGGACAGAATTGATGTCACACAGTAATTATATAAAGTGCTTAATTAAATGGCAGAGGCTCAAAGACAGGGACTTCATTAAATAGAACAGCAGCCAATTCCAATCCATAAATAGTTTCCAAGGCCTGTTCCTTTTCTGGAGGCATTTCACAACACAAACTCCGAGAGCTGCACCCCTGAGAGCAGGAGGGACATAAATCAGGCCCAGTAAGGACAAACAGCAGTGCCTGGATGTTATTCCTGCTTCCCTCTACAAATGTATATTTAAAGGATTAAAAAAGGATTTTTGGGATCAGAACATCTCTGGTTATTGAGCCCAAGGGCAGGTGGGGGAGCAGGGAATGGTCTGGAGGTGGTTTTGTTCATATTCCTCAAGTTCATGAGGAGATCATTCCAAAAGATGGGAAAACAAGGAGGGAGGAGGCAGATGTAGGAGAAAAGGAGGGAGATAAATACTGATGGAAGGGAGAACAGAGAGTGTGATGCCCTGGAGCAGAGGCTGGGCAGAGTCCCAGAATAAAGCAGGGATTTATCCAAAGGATCTCCTCCATGGATCCACCTTGGGCAGCACCAGAGCCCAGCCAGGGCTGCACCCAAGATGAACCAAAATGGCCCCAAAATGCACGAGCGCTGCCGGGGTCTGTCCCTGGGATCAGCTCTGCTCCATTTGCACCTTGCAGTTCATTGTCCCATCCCAGCTTTAGCCCAGGCAGTCCCACCCTGCTTGTTTTTCTCTCTCCAGCCCACGGGGTTTGTGCTCCTGGGCTGAGATTTGGGTCATTTGTCCTTGGTGCCCAGCTGGAGCAGGAATTGTTTTGTGTCTCTGCTCTGTGCACACAGCTCACCATCCCAAAATGTGAAGCTCAGACCCACACACTAAAGCAGCACAGAACCTGAAACATATAAAAACTAAAACCTGAGGCACCAAGTAAAATGGAAGTCAGAAAAAAGAAAGATGAAACCAAATGTGCTCAAAGAACACCTGGAGGTGGCACTCAGTGCCCTGGGCTGGTGACAAGGTGGGGATCAGGCCCAGGCTGGACTCGATGGTCTTGGAAATCTTCTCCAACCCCAGTGATTCAATGCCAGGGAAATCCTTCCAAAAGACTGGAAATCTTTTCATTTAAATGGTCATTTAAAGGAAATTTTCCTGAAACACAGTTTAATTAAATAAGACCATACACAGTCATCGTGTTTCTGCAGCTCGTTAGGATTGTTAATTGCACTTATTATCAAAGCAGAAGGTCAAAGAGGTTCCCAGCTATTTTCATCTCTGAATGGACGGAGAAGGGGGGGCTGAGCAGGGAATTATGCAGCTGAGAGGGGAAAGGGGAATAAACAGTGCCTGCCACGAGCTGGGACCTCCAGCACCGACCCTCTGGGTGACACCAGAGTGTTGCAGCCATAACTGAGCAGATTTTATATCTTTTATTATATATTTTATTATATCTTTTTTTTGTGTCTTTATTCCTGGCCAGGCTGCAGTGCACCCAGACAGGGCCATTCCAAGTGACAGCCACGACCAGGTTTCCTCTCACGGGGACAGCACCAGTCCCTCTCCCAAGGGAGGCTGATTAAATGTCCAAGATGTTTCTTTCCCTTTACTGCTTCACTTTGCAATTTCCTCCTATTTTTAAGAGCAGCCCCAGCAGGGATTAAAGGTCCATGATAGCACACTATAAAAAACTTCAAAGCAGCAACTGGAAGTGATTCTGCTCCTGCATTAGAAGCTCCTTGAAAAAGCTCCTGCTCTGAAGAGATAACAGCACAGCTTTGATTTTAAGGCTTTTGTATTGCTTGGAGTGTTTGTATATTAAAGTGACACAGCCTGGAGTTTTCAGATTTAATGGCAAGCCTTGAGACAACAAAAAGCAAATACCTTTTATCGGGAGCGTGGTGTGAAGCGACTCGCGCAACACAGCTTAATATTTTGGCAACATTCCCAAAAATATTCAACCTTTCACTTCCAGGAGTTTAAACAGAAATTTAAGCAAACCTGAGCCAAGGTTTCAGAAGAAAAACAAATCTGAAATTCAGAGAAAACCCAAGATATCCCAGGGGCTGGTTGGGTTTTCATGCCGTGGTGGTGAGCAAGTCCTGAGCCAGGTCTCTGAGGTGGAAGCTGGGGAGATCAAGTTCATTTCCCAGAAAAACAGCTGCTGGCAAATCAATGTTTTGCTGTCACTCAGGCATTGATTTATCATGTCCCAAAATCATTAATATTTCTCCCCAAAGTCTCTGGGCTCTTTGGTGCTGCTCCCTCACTTCATACCTCAGGGTGGGGGAACTCTGTGGGGATTTTTCCCCTACTGCCCATTATTCCACCTGGATCATCTCCACAGAAATAATCCCACTCCACCAGATTTTCCACCATTTTCCAGAGAGTTTTTCCACATATTTTTCTGTCACTCAGACATTGATTTATCATTTCCCAAAATCATTACTATTTCCCCCCAGAGTCCCTGGGCTCTTTGGGGCCTTGCTCTGTCCCTCACAGGCTGCTGCTCCCTCACTTCATCCCTCAGGACGGGGGAACTCTGTGGGGATTCTTCCTGCCCACTATTCCACCTGGATCATCTCCCCAGAACTAATCCTAATCCACAGGTTTTCCATCATTTTCCAGACAGTTTTTCCACATTATTTTTCAGAAAATTCCCTAACAGTTGTCCAAGGCAAGGATCATGGTGAGCCCCACTCCCAGCTGATGACTTCCCCATCTCTAAACTCCTGGACTCCAACCCAAACCAGGCAGCTCTGGGAACATCTCCAGATGAAGCAGTGGGAGCACCATTAAATCTCCTCTCCTCTCATCCTCTTATCCCCCAGAGCTGCAGGATTACCCTCAGAGTGATGTATCCCAGGTGTTATCTCTGCCTGAGCTCTGTTTTCCACACCTGAGCACCAAACCATGTCTAAGCCTCCCAGCACATCACCCCCAGGTGCAGCTGCTTTTAAATCCACCTCCACAACCCCTTCCCTGCAGGCACTGCCTGATCCCAGCTGCTGGAATAAATAAATTTAAATAAGAAATCCAGATTTATTCCCAGCAACGCTTGGAGCAAGCAAACACTAAAGGGATGAACTGCGGTGAAACCAGAGAAGAGCAGAATGGAAAAAAAATAAAAAAAATCTCAACAGCTCGAAGTGTCTCGACAGATCGGGGCAAAAAAATGTGAGAGAATAATTTTGGGCAGGAAAACGTGGAATTTCAACTTTCCACCCCAAAAAAAGTGGGTTTGTTTCCTGACGACCGACGGCGGGACACAAACAGGGAATGAGAAAACAACATCTGAGAGAATCGTTGAGGTTCAAAGAAATGCTGCCAACACTGAGCAAAAAAAGGGTAAAAACAGGATTTGGGAATCTTGTGGGTGTGCTAGAAACTCATCTAAATGGAGACAAATAAAATACCAGCAGGAAATGTTGAGGGGGGGGGGGGGAAACCTGGTGTGTAGAAGAGTGAGAAACTTATTTTGGAGCCAACGGGATGGTACGGCCAAATAATGGCATTTCTGAGGGAGAGAGTCTGGGAGAAGGAAAGGGACAAAAGGGAAGGCTGAGCAGCAAGGAGCTTGCTAAAGGAAAGGGAATTTTGGGAGGTTAAAGGCAAGTTAAAGAAAAGGGAATTTTGGGAGATTTAAGGAAAGTTAAAGAAAAGGGAATTTTGGGAGATTTAAGGGAAGTCACAGGAAAGGGAATTTTGGGAGAGCAAGGAAAGGGAATTTTGGGAGACACCTTTAAGGATGAGCTTTGCTAAGAGGCCAAAGGAAAGGAGAGGTGCTAAACATGAAAACCTCCCAAGCCTCATCCATGGCCCTTCAGGAGTGTCCAAATCCCCAGGAAAAGCCTGGAGCTGATCCCTGCCCAGGAGTTTGTGCCAGCTCAAAACCAGATTATTTTCCCTTGCTTGGCCTTCTTGGCTATTTTAATTCCACCTCATTTTAGGGAGCAGAAAATCCCCTGCAAAACAAACACTGAGATTGAGCCTTACCTTAAGGAGCTGCTGATTCTCCTGTACCAACCCAAAAATATCCTGGGAGCAAATGAATGTGCTGCTCTGGGAGGCGAAAATCCTGCTTTAAAGGAAACATTTAATTTCATTTCCCACCTAAGAGGCTCCACCAGAACAAAACACACCAGCAAAAAAGCCCAGGAAAATTGAATCAGGGCTATTTCTGAGCTCCTTATCCCAATTTTGGGGCCCATAAACTCCCTTTCCCCCCCACGTGGCTGCAGTATTTTCATCGAGTGGATTTTAGTGAAGTGGGAAATCAAATTTGCAAGAGCAACGACTGCAGGAAATCATGATAAAATGCTTGATGCTTCCTGACACTTAAAATAATATTCTAATCTGGTTTTCTAAAGCTCTGCAATAAACTCTGCTGCTGGGAAATCAGGTGGAAATCAGAGGGTGAATGAATCCAAACACAAAATTATGCAATGAATGTTTTCATTGGATACAATTAGGGCATATTATACTTTTAAAGACCTGCAGATGAAACTACCTGAAAAATGAAATATTTAATCCCAGCAATGAAATTAAGAAATGAAAAAGGAGTTTCTCAGGGTTTTATGGCTAAAAAGCTGTTTCACTAGGGATGTTTCCTCACTCCCATCCATACCCAGTTTTTCTGGAGAGCTGCTGGGGAACCATCCTGGAGTTTTTCCATGGAGGTTATTTTGGTCACCATTCCCCTTTCACATGCACACGAGGAGCTACAGGCTATTTTTTGGTAGCAGAATGATCTTTATCCTGCTATTTTTACTTCTCATTGCTGTGCTTTTGCCCTTGGCCTCTCTGCACAGCTCTCCCACTCCCGTTCCTCCCCCAGTCCCAGTCGTTTCCATCCTTTCTTACAGAACCTCCTTTTATTCTCCTTAAAAGTCCTTAAAAACTTTGAATTTAAGGCCTCAACTTTCCAGCAGAGCCCAAACACTGTTACCCAAACTCTGGTTCTCACTGTGCTATTTTTGCACCGCGAATTTTGAATATTAAAGTGCATTTTGTAGATTTTGGGGCTTTATGATCTGCTGAGTATTATTGGGCTTGATGATCTGAAAGGTCTTTTCCAACCTAAATGATTCTGTGGTTCTTTAATATATTAAATAAACAGAGAATAAATAAAACAGTGAAACTCAGCTGGGTCTAAAAACCAAACTCTGAGCACTCCACACTTGGAGAGTATGACTGAGATGGAATAAAACTCCTTAAAATCTGTTTAAATTGTACTTTATGTGCACCAGGAGCATGTGCTTGAGAGAAAATGCTTTTTCCTGCTGATTCCTGTGGTTTTCCCTTTAGTCTTTCTCAGCTCACAGGAATTATTTAAAATAAAATACATAACTACAGGGTCAAGCAAAAAAGCTGTTAAAATGTTTTCATAGGTAGGTGGCCAAGAAATAATCAGATTTTCTCTTAGAAACCGAGCTAGGAACCCACTCAAACAACAACTCTTGGTGATTTAGCCTCGCGGCTTTTTACAGTGAAATCAATTACGAGAAAAATCTGTTTTTCTCTTACCAAATATTGCCCAAAACAACCTGCAGCTCGTTCCCTTCTGCAAGGACTAACAGGCATTTAGCTTTGAAAGGCATCTAATAAATAAAATCATTTCCATGCAATTTGTCTGAGTATTGACACGGAACATGCCACGAGCTGGAAATCCCACAGGGAATTTGGGATCAATCCCACGGGGAATTGGGGATCAATCCCACGGGGAATTTGGGATAAATTCCACTGGGAATTGGGGATAAATCCCACTGGGAATTTGGGCTAAATGCCTCCAGGAACTGGGGATAAATCCCATAGGGAATTTGGATCAATCCCATGGGGAATTTGGGATAAATTCCACAGGGATATTGGGATAAATCCCACAGGGAATTTGGGCTAAATCCCTCCAGGAATTTGGGATAAATCCCACAGGGAACTGGGGATCAATCCCACAGGGAATTGGGGATAAATCCCACAGGGAATTTGGGCTAAATCCCTCCAGGAATTGGGGATAAATCCCATAGGGAATTTGGGATCAATCCCACAGGGAATTTGGGCTAAATCCCTCCAGGAATTGGGGATAAATCCCATAGGGAATTTGGGATCAATCCCACAGAGAAATTGCAATTAATCCCACAGGGAACTGGGGAGAAATCCCACTGGGAATTTGGGATAAATGCCACAGGGAATTCAGGATAATTCCGCTTTTCACATTTGACTGTTTCCAACTCGAGGTGTTTTGCACAAAAAAAGACACCAGGTTTGGAATTTTTAATCAAGCACCAAACGGTGGACCCAGAAAGGAGGGAAGCAAAAGCTTTCCCTCAATATTTCCATTCCTTTTTTTGGAACCTTCTTGTGGTTTTGGGTCATGAACAACTGCAGCAATCCCGGGGGGAAAACCAGGGGATGCAAATCCTGAAGTTTCTGCTTTGTGGGGCACTGGGAGAGGGAAGGAGAGAGGTTTTTCCCCAGTTTCCATCACTGGAATATATAAAATATATATTTAGAAATGTATAAAATATAGAAAAAAATAAATTATATACTATTCAATATATAAAATATGTAATAAATATATAATGAATTACATATTATAGGTAATATATCAAATATAATATAGTGCATACATTTTATAACATATTTTATCTATATAATATATTCTATAATTTATAATATCTAACTAATATGCATAATATATAATATATATTGTGTATATAAATTAAAGAAATATAAATCTACCAAATGTGCTGACAGCTGGAAATCTGACCAGTTGAAATCTGCATTAATACCCAGAGGAATTCACCCCCATGGGAGCTTTGTGACACCAATTATTCCTTTGCAAGAAACCAACAAAAAACCTAAAAAGTCCTTTAGCCAAGGAATGGCTAAGCAGGAAAATAAATAAAAATATTCCCATTTGCAGGCCTAAATCTCTGCAAGGCACAATCTCTGAGCAAAAACCTCTATTTTGTACCTCAGGCGTAAATAAAATACAGTTTGCGCTGATCCCAGTGCCTTTTCTGGCTGGAATAAATACTTCAAAGCATTATTTTGGGTTTAAAAATAGAATGTTTTGGCCTGCCTGAAGTCTGGGTGGCACCACTGGATGTGGCAGGGTAAAACTTGGACTTTTATTGCTGGCTGGCCTCGTTCTGCAGGATTAAAGAGCTCCACCAGGTCACAGAAAGACAAAACCAAGGGCATGGAGCATTTAAATCAGTTTGCATGGAGGTTTCCTGGGAAAAAATGGAGTGGCCATGATTCAAAAATTCCTTGGAAGTGAAGGCAAATGGAAGGAAGCTCCAGAGCAATGGTGTGAACAGAACAGGGTATCTGACAGATCCCTAAACCTCAATAAATAGAAAAAAAAATTTCTCATTTTCCTGTACAGAACATGATGTGCTATGGATGTAATTTATGTACATAATTTCTATATAATTTCTAAATAAAGTTCTTGGAGCATCCCATTCCCGGTGGTATCCCATGCCACGGATCAGTGTAATCATTATTGGCAGCATAATTTAATTAATTTTTCACCACTGCCTGTAGATAGACATAGAACTGAAGGAAAAGCCAGCCTACCTTAACCATAACTCATAAATCAAATTAAAATCCATTTTACTGAAACCACTGAGAGAGAAAATGCTTTATGAATAGATGACAAACCTTGAATTCACAGATCTTTTAGCAAGGAAACAACACAAAATATTAACAATTCCAACATCCCAGCCAGGGCTTTGTTTGCAGGTTTATTTTGGGGGAAATTTTGCCAAGGTCCCTCTTTGATGTGGCCCTTCCAGGTTTATTTTAGGAGGCATTTTTGGAATCAGTGTCAACACACGAGCGGACAGGATGTTTGTGAATTCTGCATTGGAAAATGGAATTATTCTGTCCTGATGTGCAAACCACAGGCTTTGCCTGGAAGCTGCCAGAATAAAAACTGGGATAACATTGAGGACATGGAAATCCTGGTCCAGAACCCAGCCTGGGGCAGATTTTCACATCCCACTCCCATCAACATCCACCAAACACCCAGAGACTGGAGGGGACCTTGGGCAGCAGAGCCTGGACACATCAAACAGAGGAATGTTGCTGGAAAATTGGAAAAATGAGTGGAAAATTATTAAAAACCATGAATTGTTAAAATGCAGGTGGTTTGGGAGGAGAAGGGACATGGAAAGCCAGGAATGTGACCTGATAAAACACAAGGGAAGCCCCACGGCCACACTTCTGTCCCAAAAATGCTCCTTGGCCATGCAGCTCTCCCACACAGATGCAAGTCAAACCTGATTTAACAGCAATTATCCTCCTCAGGGACAGCCCTGCTCCTCCCCACCACGTTCCCATGGCACTGACATTACACCCCAAAAACAAAGGATTGCCCTTGGGCGGGCTGAATTCCCTGTCAGTAATCCCCCAGTGCCACCTCTGCTGCTCTCACCCATCAGCAGTCCACAAAGGGTTTTTCCCAGCTTTGTTTCTTTTGCCACTAAATCCCAACATCCCCTCATTTTCCAGGCAGAGGCTTTCAGGAAGAGCCCTCCTAATTCTGTATTTATCCACCAGCAGATTTGTGCCATGAAAGATTTCATTATCCCCACTCGGTGTGGGGCTGTCCAAGCACATCTCCAAAGGGTGCTGAGGCTGGGCTGAAATGTGGGATGGCTCCAAGGTGCTCCTGTGAGTCAATCCCAAAATCCAGAGCTTTGTTGTGGCTTTTAATGAACTGTGTTGTGCCTCGATTGCATTGCATGTCCCACATTGCCAATCCACAGCACGGGGTGAAAGGGACGGGGAGGAAAATCAAATTTAGTGAACGGTATTGACAGAATTCCTTTCTTTTTCCTTTGGGTTTGGGAGGGGATGTGGAGAAGCAGAACAGTGAATTTGCCCAAAGCACCTGAGTGAGGAGGAGAGCAGCTCAGTCCTGTGAGGCTGAGGAAATGTTCTTTACTGAGGGAAAAGAACAAATCACACAATTCCTTCATGGAATTCAGTGGGAAACGGGAGAGCTGGGCAGAGAGAGTCACCCAGCTGTGATCTGCTCAGAGTGTGATCCCTGCATGGAACATCCCTCTGGATAAATGCTTCTTTATCCTATTTCAAGGAGAAATGAGAGAAGGAGAGATCACTCCTTCATGAAGAACAAGAACTGCAAAATCCAAATATAAACCAGAACTCCTGTAGGCCACAGTGACACAAGAATTGTCGAGTTTCTCCTAAATGAAGAACCTGAGATGAGAGATCTTGATCAATCTGTGCAGAGAGATACCTGAGGAAGAGACCAGCAGGTGATAAGGGAGTTCTGTGCCCAGCTGGCAGCATTTCAGGGCACTGACACTGGTACCCTTTAAAGAAGTGCTGACAGCTGGAAAACAAAGCCCTGCACTTGGCAAAAAAAGAGATGAGGGGGGAAAAAAACCCGGATAAAAGGAGAGGAAGTGATTTATGAGTAACAGAGGAGGAGGCATCTGGTGCAGCTGTGAAGGTCAGAACCTGGGAGAGCAGAAAGGGAGAGAGAGAGAGAAAGGGAACAGCAGCAGGGCAGGGACAGCCCAGGAACAGCAGGAAGGGAAAACTGGGCTGGGGACACACGGTCCCAGCCGGGGGGAAAAGGAGGATGAAACCCAATGGTTTGCCCCAAACCTGGGCTCCTGCAGCTCTGCTGGAAGAATCCCGGGGTCACCAAGTGCTGTGGGGGCAAGGACCTCAAATGCCACCCCATTCCTGGGACAGGGACCCTGCCACTGTCCCAGGCTGCCCCCAGCCCTGTCCAAGGAACTCTGGAGGTGACCTTAAATCCCATTCCATGGAGATCCCATCCCATTCCTGCCACTGTCCCAGGCTGCTCCCAGCCCTGTCCAGGCTGGCCTGGGACATTTCCAGGGCCGGGGCAGCCAAAGCTGCTCTGTGCCTGTCCCTCTCCAGCCTCACAATTGAGGGATTTTTTCCTAATCCAACCTTTCCTTTTCCGGTTTAAAACCATCTCCCCGTCAGATGTGGAGCCTCCCTCCCACCAGGGCACGTGGGACCCCTCCCAGAGTTTAACAGGTTGGAAGATGAGCAGGAAAATGATCCAGTAACACTCCAGTAAATGACCAGGATGGGTCAAATCCCTCAGAGAATCCTTAAATTTGGGGAGGATGTTCAAGGCCATTGAGTCCAGCTCACCACCACCATGGTCACCACATCCTCAATGCCACATCCCCTTTTTGGGACCCTCCACCATTAAAGCTCTTCATTGCCAGGCTCTCCATTCCCTCACAGCTCCCTGGAGAGGTTTGTTCCCCATTTCAGGTGAGCAGCTCCAGTTCCTGCCTGCTGATCTGACACCATTTTAGCTAATTCAGGTCAATAGGAAGGAATTGCCCTCCCAATAACTCTTAACTCACACCCCTGCAGTGTGTGGGGACAAGCCACAGCATTAGTAATAATAAAGGCTAAATGGAAATAAAGAGGATAAAGAAACTCCTTTAAAAAGAAATGAATGAGTGTAAGTAACTACCTCCACACTTCTAAATTGTTATTCATGAGCAGCTTTTCACAGCTTATTCAAATTCACATATTGTCCCTGCAGTAGATGCAGCATTAGAAAAATAATTACAGAAGATGACAAATGAGGTAAATTGTACCCGAACTGTGGCTATAAAGCAAAAGAAGCTGTCTGCTCTGTGTTGGGTGTTTTGAGCTATTCTCAAGCAAGTTCAGAGGTTAATTCAATAAATATAATGGTGTTTGCCAGCTTTAGAACCTGTGCAACATCACCCTTCACCACCCCACATCTCCAGAGAGCACTCATTTATCCAGCAGAGGGAAAACCCTGCTCCAAGCCCTTCTGGAAAAGACTGCAGCACTTAAAATTTAATGAGCAGGCTGAAGAAAATGGATAAATTTGTGCTAAAACCAAATTTGTGCTTCATTCTGAGTTCCTGGGCTCTGCTTAGGAGGTGGGAACCTTGAGGAGGAGGAGAAGTTTGGGGCTAAGGAGGCTCCTTGTGGTTGGTGGTGATGGTGATGATGGTGATGGCAATGGTTCTGGTGATGATGATGATGAATGTGATGGTGTTCACAGGGTTCCCAGGACAAGGGAAGAGATGAGAATCTCGACTCCATGCTTCAGAAGGCTGAGTTATTATTTTATGATATGTATTATATTAAAAGAAAATTATATAATAAAGCTATACTAAAAGAATAGAATAAAGGATTTCATCAGAAGGCTTGAAAGGAATAGAAAGGAATGATAATAAAATGTTGTGACTGACCAGAGAGCCCGAGCCAGCTGACTGTAATTGGCCATTAATCAGAAACAACCACATGAGCCCAAATCACAGATGCACCTGTTGCATTCCACAGCAGCAGATAACCATTGTGCACATTTTGTTCCTGAGGCCTCTCAGCTTCTCGGGAGGAAAAATCCTAAGGAAAGGATTTTCCATGGAATATGTCCATGACAGATGATGATGATGATGATGAGGATCCCAGCTCTGGCCCACCCCAGGAATGCTGCACCAAAGAGCCATCCCACCCTCCCTGCTTGCAGCAGCCCCACAAGCTGCTGGTATTTAGGATTTAGAAGAAATTCAGGATTTCTTCTCCACTCCCTCAGAGACGGGTGATCACCAAAGGGAACCAGCAGCAGTGGGACTGGTGTTGACATGGATGCCGGTTTAGTTGCATGGAGCAGGGGGAACAGAATTAAATCTCTGGAATTAAGGAAAGCCAGACACAAAGTGCTTGGCTGGATTCATTTGTGGCTGCAGGCAAAGCTTGGTGCTGCTGGTGGCTCTCCTGGCACAGCTGAAGGCTCAATCCCAGGAAAATGAAATAAATGGTGATTTGGGAATGGCTGGTGGGAGATTCCTCCCAGCTCTGTCCCATCCCTGTCCTCAGGAGCTTCACCCCAGCACAGAGCCAAGATGAAACCACCACCATGCATTTGAATTCAATCAGCTGGAAGGATCTTTTCCCTTCTCTTTATGCAAAATTAGCATCTTTCAAAAGGAAAAAAAAAAACCCTACAAATGAAATCTAATAGTGTGAACAGCACAGAACGAGTGTGGGGGAAGTGTGGGACACACTGCAAAGAGCAGAAACTTAACTCCACTTTTAAATGTAGGGGATGGCAGCCTTGAGAATGCTAACTCTGCTTTTCTCATTCTTCAAACATTTAAAGCAAACATTAAAGGGCATTTTCCTACTCTCACTATTAATGTGAGCACCTTCACCTCTGCAGTGGCAGAGCTTACTGAGCACATAACATGCAATGCTTAAAAACCATTAATCAGGGGGGTTTTATTCCTGACAAAAGTGCCCAAATTGCTGCTGACATGGGACTCACACACCAGGGTTTTCTCCCTGAATTTATAATGGCACAAACATTTTAGAAATAGATTCCAGAACCCAAGTGAAAACCTCAGCAGAGAACTAAGGATGCTGTAACAGAGTTAAGGTTTGAATTTCAGAGATAATTTTTGCTTCAGATGTGAATGCAAAGCCATCAATCCAGAACTGAGCATTTTGGAAGAGATGAGCACCATTCCTAGATGTCAATAATAAATGAATAAACTACAAAGCCCTGGATTTCCTGGATTAAGGACAACAAGAACAACTTGCACCTTTTGCCACTGGAACCTGCTGCTTCTCCAGGGCTGCCTTTGCAATGCAATGTTTAAAAATCAGAGATTTTTCCCTCTCTAAAATCCCCCTGGGGATGGAGGAAGAGAAAAGCATTAGGAGAGGTCTGGGTTGGTTCCAGGCATGGATCCATTGTAGCCACTCCTGTTGATGGCCCTTCCCTCTGCACCCTGGAATTGCTGCTGCTCCAGGGATGACAAAACCAGCCCAGGTGAAGATGTTGGTTTGGGATTTCCTGCCAAAAATGTGGGATTTCTCCAGCTCTCCATCACAAGCACCCAGAGCAGCATTTGGGGACACAGATAAAATCTTTCTGACAGGAAGCTGATGATGCTCCCAGCATCCCTGACCACATTAATGCAATAAAATATCTCATTAAAGCTGCTTACACCTCACTGAGGGCAGCAGCGCTTGGAATATTGCAGGAATTACCTCCCTGTGAACAGCACAAGCTCTAACAAACCCATCCTCTGTCTGTCTGTATTATAGCACACACATAAATAATAAATCCAGCCTCTCTAGTGCCAGGCAAGTACTACACAAACACCTCCTTGCTTTACACACACTGCAACAAAATTCCTCTGCCCAAAGCTGTCGTCTCTTTGAACTCCAAAGGCAGCTGAGAGCAAAGCAAAACTGTTTAAAGATAAATGATGTGCAGCCCCTGCCAGGAGAGCTGGGAGGGAGATGAATGCAGGGAAGTTCTCCCTCCTCGTGGCTGCTCTGTGCTCCTGACACAGCAGTGGGGTGACAAAGCAGAGGATTTGGTTTGGGAGCAGCAGTTGTGGAGTATTTTGGGGATTGATGTTCTGTAGCCCTTGGTGTCAATCTGAAGCCATCTCCTTTTTTCCATCCTCTTTTTCCCATCTCCTTTGTTCCATCTCCTTTTTTCATCTCTTTTTCCATCTCCTTTTTTCCAGCTCCTTTTTCCATCTCCTTTTTCCCAGGTCCTTTTTCATCTCCTTTTTTCCATTTCCTTTTTTCCATTTCATTTTTTCCATCTCCTTTTTTCCAGCTCCCTTTTTCCATCTCTTTTTTCCATCTCCTTTTTTCCATCTCCTTTTTCCCATCTCCTTTTTCCCATCTCCTTTTTTCCATCTCCTTTTTTCCATCTCTTTTTTCCACCTCCTTTTTCCCAGCTCCTTTTTTCCATCTCCTTTTTTCCATCTCCCTTTTTCCATCTCCCTTTTTCTCATCTCCTTTTTTCCATTTCCTTTTTTCCATCTCCCTTTTTCCCACCTTCATTTTTCCCATCTCCTTTTACCACTTCCTTTTTCCACCTCCTTTTTCCCATCTCTTTTATTCCATCTCCTTTTTGCCATCTCCTTTTCCCATCTCCTTTTTCCATCTCCCTTTTTCCATCTCCTTTTTTCCATCCTCTTTTTCCCAGCTCCTTTTTTCCAGCCTTGCCCTCCCAAGGTCTCCCTGGGTAGGTCCCAGCTTTAACCCAGGAAAAGCCATTAACACAAAATCTTCCCTCAGGAGCCCCCAAAAATAGGAATATATTTCTATTATTGCAGGAAATTCATCCTGCAGGGCCACTGAGCACCTTCATGTGATCTCCTCCAGCCTAATGGAGCAGCACCAAAGCATTTCCCTTTCTGCCTTCTCAGCTCCTCCAAGATAAATATTAATGGCCAAGCACGGAGGGAACACTCCAGTGACTCCTCTGCAGCCATTTCAGACTAAATAACCCTTTAAAGTGAGGTTTTTTCCACTTTAAATTTTTTTTTCTCCCATATTTTCTAGGCTTTGCTTGGGTTTCTCCTCAGTGCCATTTAAAGGGTTGTACAAAATTTGGTTTGGGATTGGTGCAGCGCTGGCAAATGTGGGGAGTTCTGCTCTGAGGCAGAAAAATGCACTTTTTTCCTGAAAATTTTGATGAAAAATGCACTTTTTTCCTGAAAATTTTCCTGAAAAATTGAGCTTTTCTTCTTTGCTGGT
Organism: Melospiza melodia melodia; assembly: GCF_035770615.1. Classification (NCBI taxonomy): domain Eukaryota; kingdom Metazoa; phylum Chordata; class Aves; order Passeriformes; family Passerellidae; genus Melospiza; species Melospiza melodia. The sequence goes on along the minus strand of NC_086205.1, from coordinate 26,672,833 downwards.
AAGAAAGCTCCCTCTAAGGGGTGAATTTGCAAGGTGGATTGAATCTCTGAGTGCTCACCCTCCACCAGCAACCCCAGGCTCTGAAAAAGGATGCTCAGAACCCAAAAACATCGGACAGCACCATTTATCCTGTGTGCAAACACAGAGAAAACACAAACAACACACCCAGGGCCCAGCTCTGTTAAAAATCTCTCTGCAAATAGGACATTCCTGATTTTTTCCATGGGATAAAGGCAGTGGGGATGTGTCCGTCCACTGGCAGCGCCTCCTGTGGAGCTGCTGTTTCATTTAAGGTTCTCTTTCTTTCCTCTAATGAGTAGAAAATTAATTAAGGAGACCAAAGCCTCTTCCAATAATGCACAAACCACCCCTCAAGGCCCAGGGTTTGCTCCCTCCTTCCCTCCCTGAGCTCAGGGTGTTTTAACAGGGTATTTCTATATAAATATTTCTATATTTGAACAGGGTATTTTATATTTGGACAGGGTATTTTATATTTTAAGAAGGTTTTTAACAGGGTATTTCATATTTGAACAGAGTATTTTATATTTTAAGAGGGTTTTAACAGGGAATTTTATATTTTAACAGGGTATTTTAACTCCGTGCTCCCCAGCATGAAACAGAGTCCAAATCCCCAAGTAAATATAAAATGAATAATCCGGAGCCTGCACATTCTAAAAATAGCTCTGGTGAACATTCTGCTATGAATAATTCCTTGGTTTAGGGAAGCTGAAGAGCCTTTCAAAGCTGAGACCACAGAGTCTGCACTTTGGACAGACACAGAGGGAGCTGGGGGAATTTCTGCCCAGAAAAAGCCAGGTCTGCATCGTTTTTCCTGGATGGTTTTGCTGCCAGATAATTTGTTTTTCAGGGTGATTTTCTGCCGTTGATGCAACACTTGACACATCTGTGTTCCTGGAGATCCCAGGGGGTGTTTTCCACTCATAACTCACAGGGATATTCACACCTGCCAATGCAGAGCCTAAATCCAGGGAGAGAGGGAAAATCCTGGATCCAGGAGGGATGGGGGCATTGAGCTGCCAACAGCACATCCAAAATGGGTTTGTGTCCCCGAATGCCCAAAAACCAGCAGGGATAAACACATTATTTCAATAAACTCCAACCAAACCAGCCAGGAAAATACAAATTCCAGAGGCAGATATTATTCCTTTGCAGTTGTATAAACACTAAAGAATTGTTTTGGGTCAAGATAGACAAAATATCTTTGAAAAACTGATTTAAAGAGGTTAGAAATAAGAATAATATTATTAATAATAGAATAAATTGGATTCAACAAGTTAACAGAATATATATTTATACATATATAATTAATATATATAATAGAATAAATTTGATTCAGCAAGATAATATATAGTATATAATATATAATATATAATATATAATATATAATATATAATATATAATATATAATATATAATATATAATATATAATATATGATACATAATACACAATACATAATACATTATATATTATATATTATATATTATATATTATATATTATATATTATATATTGTATATTATATATTATATATTATATATTATATATTATATATTATATATTATATATTATATATTATATATTATATATTATATATTATATTTAACATTATATATATATATAACTATAAAATCTTTGATTCAGCAAGTTAATTAACAAGGAATTTGTTTTCCTTGCATATGGATCGTGGCAGTTTCTGAGGGTGAGGCTGGCAGGAAGGGTTAGAAATGCGCCAGGCAGTGCCACCACCACTGATTTCGTCTTTCTTTGGGAAAAATAAGCCTTTTTAAACTGAAAATCTGCTGAATTTCTCACCTGATGAACTCAACTCACAGAAAAGTCAGGGTTTAAAAGTCAGGTTTAAATCACAGCTAATTACCCAAAGCTTCCTTCCCTCCCTCCCTGTGAAGGCAGGCAGGAAAAAGAGAAAACTCATGGAACACCTGTCTTTTAAAGCAGAATTTCTGGCTCAAAGCACACTCTATAAATAGTCTGACAATTCTCCTGCAGTGCTGTGTCACCCAAGAGGCCCCAGGCACAGCACCTGACCTGGGGACGTCACTCCCTGCCACACCTGGACAGCCAAAAATCCCACACATGAGTGCCCAGGGAATGCTGCTCTGGAGGGAGGGCAAAAAATAAACCAAAATTCAGGATTTTAGTGAAGACAGAAATATCCAAGTGCCATCTCCAGCACTACTGAGCCTTCAGGAACTCGGGGAGCATTAATAAATCAGATTATTCAAATGAAAGAGAGGTGAGTGTTTCTATCACAGATGCACAAAAAGGACTTTAAACGCTGCTGTGTTTGCCACAGCCCTTCCATAGGAACAGGCTCAAAAAGCCATTTTCTCCTCATTCCTTCTTTCCTCACAATTATTCCACCAACCCCTCATGCTCTGCCCTGGCAGTTTGTAAATGAGAAGCTGAGTTGCTGTTCATTAGGGCTGGCTAATTAAAAGTGCTGTATTTATCAGGAAAACTGCATGTTTTGCTCCCTCAGCATCACCGGAACAGGCTCAGGGCTGTAACTTTGGCTGCTTCTGGAAGTTATTCACAGCAGCTCCTGTCAAACAACGTTTCAGCCATTTAAAAGAATCTTAAATTCCTCTACAGCCATTAAAAAAAATACCCCAAACAGTAAAAACGACAACAAAACAAACAAATAACAACATAAAAAAAAAAAAAAACCCCAAACACAAAAACTCTCGAAACAAAACAAACCACACGAACTTAAAGCTGCCTAGCGAAAATTGTGCTTGAACTTTACATTCGGTTGGAAGCGTGACCTGAAATAAATAAATAAATAAATAAATAAATAAATTAATTTCTCTCCATTTCAGGCCCCAGAATTAAAGCAGTATATAATTTCCCAGCTCCCAGCAATATATAACTGGGACAGTGCTGGATAAATCAGGGGGAAGAAGGAAACCCACGATGCCACGCAGGGCTTGGGATCCTTCGCGCGAAAACGAACTACAAGTTTTTAAAACTTTTATTAGCTTTAAGACTCTTGGAAGTTCTCCAAGCGCTCAAAGTGTCGGCTGCCCCGTTTTTGGGTGAGAAAAGGCTCAGTTCAACAGCGCCCAGGGGTTGCTGGGGAGGCTCCCAGGAATGTCTGAGCCCAGGGCAGACACAAACCCAGCCCAGGGAGGAGCCGCAGCTCTGTTTGCTCACCTGGGCAGCTCCTGCAAGCGCCACAAGCTGCTCCCAGGCCTGGAACGATTTTAAACTTTAAACACATCCAGCAGGGTGAAATGCTAAACCTGTAAATCAGTGGCAAGCAGGCAATGACAAGAGGCAGCTCTTGAGCAGAGCTTTGGGAGCCTGAGTTGAGATTTACTCCTCACTTGGAAATTTCCTGCTTACCGCAGGGTTTTACACATTTACAGGACATGATTTATTGTTTAAGTTGTTACCAGCTGAAGGTTATCCTCCTGGGACTGCAAAGCTGAGAGCTTTTAAGACAAGGATTTTTCCAAAATGCCCATTTTGCAAATTATTTCCATATTGTTCTCCTGCAGAGTTTCTCAAAAAGCAAAGCCGTGGAGGGAGAAAGGTTGATGCCGTTCCTCCGTAAGATTACATAAAGGACAAACAAACTTTTGATAATACATAAAATGGGATTAATCTCACCATTCTATTTATTTAATGTTAATGGTAGCTGGGAGTATTTATCCCCAGCCAGTGAATCCCTTCAGTTTTGGAGTGGGAATGTGGAAATACAAAGAGAACAGAACAATTCAGCAGGAATGGGGGTGGCAGCAGGAAATGTGGATTTTCCTTCACCAGCAGAGCCTGATCCCAGCTCCACAATTCCCATGGATCCCCTTTGGGAGCATCCAGCTGGGACTCCACGAGTTATCCACAAAACAGGGCTGCTCATGAGACAAGGAAAGGGAAAAGAAGGGGAGAAAAGGGGAGGAAATTTGATTTGATGTTTGCTCCTTGACTTTTCAATCATAAATTCAGAAATCTGGCTGAGATGATGCCAAACAGGCCAGGAAGCACAAAAAGCCCATTTGGAATTGCATACATTTTCTATTGAAAAATGAAAATAAATGGGATGGTGAGAATGTGTGAAGTGCAAGCCATGAGGCCAAGAGGGAAAATGTGTAATTAAATCAAAAAGTCCACATGACAGGCCACAAGCTGTTAGTTATTGAGTTAAAAAGACACTACAACTTGTATTTTGTAAAAAAACAAATAACTTAAGTGTCACTTCTTAATTAGTCAGTTTAGCCTTAAAAAAAAACTTATAGGAAGAGAGATATAACTCCATTTTTAGTTTGTTGTTGTAAATCTCACCATTTGTGAGACTATAATATAAATAAATAATATAAATAATAAAATAAATAAATAAATTATAAATATAATTATATATTCTATATAATGAATAAATTATAAATACATTTTATAATATATTTTATATAAGTAAATAATATTATTATTTTATATTATTAGAAATGTATTGTTTATAAAATAATATAAAATAATATAAATAATATATATAATATATATAAACAATATGTATAAATATATATATTATATATAAATATCTATTTATATATATTTTTATATATTTATATATAAATATATACATATATAAAATAATATAAATAATAAAATAATAAATTATAAATAATAAATATAATATAAATAAAATAATAAACATCAAGGAATCTCACACATTTAATCACAACCTTAACTCAAAAATCCTAATAAATGCACAGGGGTGCAATGAGACCAGCACAGGACAGAGTCACTCTGCCAACAAGGGCACCAAGATGAATTCCCTGCTGCCCTCTCCCCACAGCTGGGGAAATGCAGTTTTTAGGGCAGGTGTGAATGAGCCCAGCCCATTTCTGGGTGCCCACACTGCAATAAAAGCTCTCTGTGAGCACAGCAGGCCTGGGGTGGCTCAGGCAGAGAGGGAAAGCTGTGCAAGAACAATTCCCCTCTATGAGCACACCACGCCAGGCAGATTTGGGGTGATTTCAGTGTTTTGTTGTCCTGCACACACAGCTCGTTGTTCTTTGCTTCTCCTGCCCTGCCAAGTGCTGGGGAGGAGCCTGGGGGTGTGCAGAGATGTGGATTTGTCTGGAATTCCATCAGAGGATGCTCCCACTGAGGAGATCTCTGAGGGGAGAGCACCCGGAGCCACACAGGACAATCCTCACCGTCCTCACTGGCAGGGCCAGGAGAGCACAGACGGGCAGGGAATTCCACCAACAGCCACAAAAAGGGGATTTGTTCGTGCAGAAATACAGAGGAAAAATTTAACCACACTCTGTACCTCGTTCTTCACCTCTGTCACATTTGTAGGACTAAGTGCTGAAACAGTAAATCTGTCCAGGGACACAAAAACAGCTTTTACAGCAGAGGAATAAATCAGGAGTCAAAGGCACAGGGGGAATGGCACAGAGGGCAGGGCTGGGTGGGATGGGATGGGATGGGATGGGATGGGATGGGATGGGATGGGATGGGATCAATGGGATGGGATGGGATGGGATCAATGGGATGGGATGGGATGGGATGGGATGGGATCAATGGGATGGGATGGGATGGGATCAATGGGATGGGATGGGATGGATGGGATGGGATGGGATGGGATGGGATGGGATGGATGGGATGGGATGGGATGGATGGGATCAATGGGATGGATGGGATGGGATGGGATCAATGGGATGGGATGGGATGGGATGGGATGGGATGGATGGGATGGGATGGGATGGGATGGAGGGGATGGGATGGGATGGGAGGGATGGGATGGGATGGGATGGGATGGGATGGGATGGGATGGGATGGGATGGGATGGGATGGGGTGGGATGGGATCAATGGGATGGGATGGGATGGGATGGGAAGGGATGGGATGGGATCAATGGGATGGGATGGGATGGGATTCCCAGAGCAGCTGGGGCTGCCCCTGCATCCCTGGCAGTGCCCAAGGCCAGGCTGGACCCTGGGGCTGGAGCACCTGGGACAGTGGGAGGTGTCCCTGCCATGGCAGGGCTGGGATTTAAAAAAACAATTATTAAAATATCCCTTCCTAATAAAAGAGTTTTCTTGTTGTGTGAACATCATCCCTGGTTTCAAATCAAATGTGATATTTTATTTTAATCATCCTCCAAAGAGATTTTCTGTGGGGCAGATGAGGCAGACAAACAAACCCTCCTCCCCTTTTGCCACGTCTGGCAGGATGAGCAGCACATTTCTCTTAAATATGTGCAGGAAAGAGAACAAGTGATGTCATTTCTGTCACTTATTCTGATTTATTTGAGGGAATTTGTGGGGTGTGAAGCTTTTCTTTCCCCTGGGTGACTCCTGGCACTGGGACAAAACCACAGATCTGGGTCTGACCCAAACAGGGTTGCCCGGGGAGCCTGATCCAGGAACTCCTCCTGTGGGATGAGCCCTGCAGGGAATGAACATCTCACACCCCAGCAAAATGCACTTTAAAAACACCTGGCAAACATGGTTCCTCCTCAGGACCTGAATTCTTTTGAACTCCCTTTTATACACATGAATAAAGCACAAATTAGGGTTTCTTTCATGGAAGTTATTTACAAATAGAATAATCTTAATTGTATTGTCTTTAAAAATGGATATTTTAAAAATATTTAACTATTTTTATTATTTATTTTTAATTTATTTTAATTTTTATTATTTATTTTCATTATTTATTTATTTATTTTCATTATTTATTTTAATTATTTATTTCTTTTATTATTTAGCTATTTTACTTATTTAGTTATATTAATTACTTAGTTATTATTTAATTATTTTAATAATTATGAAAAGATTTCCCTTTTGTTGCATTCTGCCTCATCTTAGTCATAATTTTCATCAGAGCAATCAGGAGCCTTTAATATCATTAAATAAATATCATTGCCCAGACTGATTCCACTGCAGACAGACACACTTAAATAGACAAAAATTCACCTTAAAACAGCCTGGACAATTACTTTAAAAATAAACAGATTTCTTTTTATAAATAAATTATCCAACCATTGATTGGGTTCAGCCCCTTGGGTCCCCAGGCTCATCAGATCAGAGCTGATTTCCACCAATACCAGGAGAGCAAAGAGAGAGCAAAACTAATTAACACATCTTTATTGCAACAAGAAAATGTGCTGGGCAGAGCCTTATTTAGCAAACTTCCAGCTATTATTAGATTATCTGTGCCTTTTCAAGGAGCAAACATCAAATGGGACGGCTGCTTTCACATGAAAGCAATTCCAAATTCAGAAATGTGGCTGAGATGATGCCAAACAGGTCAGGAAGCACAAAAAGCCCATTTGGAATTGGACACATTTTCCATTGAAAAATGAAAATAAATGGGATGGTGAGGATGTGGGAAGTGCAAGCCACGAGGCCAAGAGAACAAAAATGTGCTAAAGAAATGGAATAATGTGGCATTTCAGTAAGATGGAAGTTATTGATATATTGAAATTGTTGATGTGTTCAGTATTGGCTTGATGAGGGCAGCAGCTGAGCTCCAGCTTCTCCCCCCAGCTTAATTTATAGTGGTAGCACTGTCAAATAAATAAAAAAGAGAAATATTGGAGTGGTTTGCAACACAAATCAAATAAAGATGCTGGAATAACACAGCACAGAATTATTGATTTATTTGGAGTTTATCACCATCCCCTCACTTCAGAGCCCAGCCAGGTGCAGTGACCTGGCACACAAACACCATCCCAGATCCCTCATGGAGCCTTTCATCCCCAAAATTCCCATTCTTTTTCACTGGCAGCTTTTCCAGAACCAAACTGTTTTATTTCAGCCACCCTGCCTCCATGAGGTGCCCCTCACATCACAGTTACCACCGATAAAATAAAGAATAAAATAAAAAATAATCCACTTTAACTCTGCAAACACCATCCACATCCAAAGCTGCACACACAGAGCTGGGTTTAAGCTGAGCAGAAATTTCAATAATTTCAAGCCATTTTTATAGGTTCAGTCACCTCTCTGGAATAAATGAACTCATGTAGTTTTAGCTGAAAAATAAAACCCAGTAAAACCCAGGTCCTTCAAGCAAGCTCCTTCCTGGGGCTCCTCCAGCTCCAGAGATCTGATCTGATCCCTGGATTAAGTGATTTCAGTGGATATATATATATATTATAAAAAATAACCCCAAATATCTATATTTTGTTTGTTTATCTATATATCCACAGAAATAGCTAAATATTAATATTAAAGAAACAATTATTTATTAATTATATAAGTATCAATATCAATAATATTAATATTATAGTATATATAATGTGTATCATATATTATATTATATAATATTATATATTATTTCATATATGATATTTTATTTATAATAGCATATATAATATATATTATGTTATATATTATATTATATATATTATATACTATATACTATATACTATATACTATATACTATATACTATGTACGATATACTATATACTATATGCTATATACTATATACTATATTATATATTATATATGATATATTATATATGATATAGTATATATTATATAGTATATTATATAATAGAATATATTACATATTACATATTACATATTACATATTATATATTATATATTATATATTATATATTATATATTATATATTATATATTATATATTATATATTATATAAAAGTTAAAAAATTTATATATATATAATTTATATAAAGTATAAAAATGTATATTAAATATATATATATTCCCCCCCTTTTTCCCTTCACTTCTTCATAATTTTTTTACACTTTACTTCAGCAAATTGCACTGTACACACAACAGCTGGGGTTGAGCTCCAGGGCTTTTCTCTGCTTGTTTCCCCTCACAAAGCAGCCCACAAACAAGAAAAAAAACCCCAAACCACAGAAATTTTTTAGACTTGCAGAGGCAGAGCCAACCCACCTGCACAAACCAACCTCATTTCAGTCTGCCCTGCTGGGTTTTTATTAGGACAGCACCCAGGGGAACTGTGGAATTAGGAATGCCGTCCCCCTTTTTTTTTGTTTTTAGCGCAGAGGAGGAAGCAAAACCCAGGGAGAATTAACCTGGCAGAGGGAGGAAAGTTCAGCTGAAGAGTTTTGAGTGGCCAGAAACAGCAGGAGGAGGAGCAGGGCAGGCAGGAAAGGGCAGGGATGGGGTGAATCCTGCACTGGAGGATTTTTGGGAGCTGTGTGTTGATGAAAAGCAATTCAGGGCAGGTAAATTAAATGTCAGCCCCGTGGAACCTCTGCACCCCAGGCTGGAGATGCAGAGAGGTTGGGGCTGTTTTTGGTGAGATTGGGCAGAAATGAGTCCCTGACTGTAAACCCAAAGCAGGGTTGGGACCTCTGGTAGCTGGGGAAATACCACAACGTTTCCTTGGAGCATTTTTAATTTTTGCTACAGAAATCCACACTTCTTCTTCCATGAGGCACCAAAGCAGGAGGCTGGAAATGGGGCAGATTTCCTGGTGCTACCTGGGATATCCAAATTCCTGGTGATACCTGGAATATTTTATTTCTGGTGACACCTGGAATAGCAGAATTCCTGGTGATACCTGGAATAGCAGAATTCCTGGTCATATTTGGAATATCCTATTTCCTGATGACACCTGGAATATTCTATTTCCTGGGATGGAATATCCTGAGCTGGGATCACCCTCTGCACTCAGGGATTTTCCACTTGTCCTGTACTGAAGTCCTTTCTCAAACTACAACTCACTCCTCCAAAAGATCCACCACAACCCACGCTGAAGTTTTCCATAATTGTGTCTAATATTTGAACTCCAAAATTCAGACATATAAACTTTTCTTTTTCTACTAGCCAACATTCCTGCTGCAGCTTTTCTCCACAGCAAGGAAAGCAAGGACCATCTCTTGCAGAGCATTTATTTCTCTGTACAAAACCCCTGCCTTGGGAGAAATATCTGTTTAATTTCATGCATATTTAAGAATACCAAGTGGGTTTTATGCAGCGTAAAGAATATTTTCTCCCTGGCAAGGCAGCCCAAGGGAAGGGTTATTTGTGACCATCACTGGGATGTGCTGTCACACTCAGGACACTGGAGGTGCTCCCAGAAATGGGAATTTTCTCCCTTTACCATCACAGGATGAGGGCTGCACAAAACCACGAAGGTTTTTATGTAGGAGAAAGGAAAAAAAAAAAGATGGGGAATAAAATCCCATTAATTCTGCCAGGAAAAACAAGGAGCAAAAGCTCATCCCAAAGAGCTCCTGCTGCAGACACCTCCTGGAACAGCAATTCTGGTGTTTTATTTATATTGGACTGCTGAGGGCTGAAGGAAACTGCTCGTCCAGTCAAAATATTATCAAATTACACAGGGGGTTTGTTTCAATTTGTTTTCATTTCTATATATATTTAAAAAAAAGATTAATTTGCAAGCGCTCTTGCTTTGATAGGAAATTGCTCCAGTTTGCATCACAGCTGTGATGGTCATTCCCAAAAAGTGTATTTCCATGGTCTTGGAATGAGATGTTTGCTTGCAACACAGCTGCTCAGAAAAATTACATTAAAAATTAAAAATTAAAGAAACAGTTTAACCTGCATGTTTTCTACAGAGGTTCAGAAACTTTAATAATAATAATAATAATAATAATAATAATAATAATAATAATAATAATAATAATAATAATAATAATAATAATAATAATAATAATAATAATAGCAATAATTTTAAGTTCAGAAACTTAAAACAGTAATAACAACACGGTTTTGGTACAGTAAGTAAGAATCAAATGGAGAGTTAACCTGCAGTTCTTAGAGATTAACATCCTTTACACTTCAGCAGAATTTTCTCTTCTTTTCTACTTTCTTTCAGTGTGGAAATAACTGCAAGTTTTTCAAAGATTAATTTTTCAAGAAAGAAATGTGCAATCAGGATTTGCCACAGGATGGTCATTACCTCAAAACAACCCTAAAGAATTACAAGAAATGTTATTTATTTCCCTGTTATTTATTGGGATTGAGGAAGATCAAATAATCAGAGTATGACTGTAAAATGAGTATGAAATGAGTATAAAATGAGTATGAAATAAGTATTAAATGAATATAATGTCAGTATAAAGTGAATATGAAATAAGTATAAAATGAATATGATCACATCACATTTTAAAAATTAAACTGCATTATTTCTCTGAAGAGAATTCATATCTTAAGACAGGATTAATTCCAGATGGGGGCTAATAAATCCAACAATAATAAATATTTCTAAATGGAATTTGGCAATCTGGATTTCGATGGTTTTGAAGCACGAACAGAGAAGTTTGCAAAGCGCTATGCAATAAATAAATAAATAAATAATAACCCCAAAAATGGATTTAAAGGCTCATGTTTACAGCAGCTACTCAAAATATTTGGAGAGCAAGCTGTGCTTTGCCCCGGGAAGGATCAGTGAGGGGAGGTTTGGGATCAGCACCCCATTCTGGAGGCAGGAACATCACAGAGCTCAGCCTCCCACATCCCAATCCCATTCTGCACTTGGAACAGTTCAAAATAACAAATCTTGACTAATAGACCTAAACACCAACAATGCCCACACATTTTTCATTTCCTACGTGGTTTTGACTTCAGCTCCTGACATTTGGCTCTGATAAATTCAAAATGCAACTTTTCAGAGGGACCTCCTGTAGCTGGGGAAGCACCACGAGGTTTCCTTGGGGTATTTTTAATTTTTGCCACAGAAATCTCCACTTTTTCTTCCATAAGGCCCCAAGCTTTGTTCAGCTGGGTTTCCCCTGTATTTTGCCCGTGTTTTTGTTTTGCTGCAGTGACACCCACGAGCTCAGCAGGCTCTGGACAGGTCCCAGGGCGTTCCCCGCATCAGGAATTGTTGTCATTCCACTTCAGTTCTGTCAGCTCCAGCAAACACAGCTGGGAGAACCAGCAGAGGACAGGCAGCAGTGCTGGACACCCCAAAAAACCACAGGGATGAGCTGGATCCAGCTGCAGCCTCAGCCTCTCTGTGTTCTCCTCACATCCTGATTAAATTTTGGGATTTTTTGGTCTCCAGGTTCTGTTTCCATCTCCTCCAGATCAATGCCCTGCCAGGAGAGCAGCAGCAGGATCACACCCAGGGAGCCATGCATTATTCAGCCAACATAAAGCTACACTTTTTGCCCTGGGTGGGAAAATTTGAAAAATTGATGAATTTCAATTACAGGGCAAAGTTTCGAGCAACCTTTACAAAATGGGAGCAGAAAGTTCCTCCAAGGAGCTCTCCCACCTGCAGCTGCCGTGGCACGGCAAGGATGGGAGGATGAGCATCCCTTACAGTCAGTTTGGATTCCTATGACAATGAATAAATTAAATATCACTGATCCTACAACAGCTTGGGTTAGGAGGGATGCTAAAGATCACCTCATTCCACTGGCCCAGACTGCCCAGGTTATCTCTGAAACAATCCAGAGGTAAGAACTGGTTTTACTTTATAGATGATCCCTCTCAGCTGTCCATAAACCTCTGTTAAATGTATTTTCAGGGTAGAAATCCAAGAAAAGGAGCATTTTGGAGCTGCTGCTGTTCACATCCCCACAGTGACCCACAAATGCTTCTCCCCACGCTCGACTCATGACATGAATTTCTATGCAAATTCCTTGTCCAGAAAAATGCATTGCTAACTCTGATGAAATCCAGAGATTGTGCTTTGCAAACCTCCATGCCTGTGCTTCAAAACCATCTAAATCCAGATTGTTTAATTCCTTTTAGAATTCAGGTTTTTGAGACATAAGGATTTAAAAAGCTGCATGTAAAATAAGAAAATGTAATACCCACAGAATGAGTAATTAGTACTGAAATTGCTCACACAGAGCAGAATTTAACCCAGATATTCTTATCTTTACCAGAATTCTATTAACAAATGAATTGATTTTGGAAAGAAAAAGGGAAAAGAAGGGAAGGGAAGGGAAGGGAAGGGAAGGGAAGGGAAGGGAAGGGAAAGGAAAGGAAAGGAAAGGAAAGGAAAGGAAAGGAAAGGAAAGGAAAGGAAAGGAAAGGAAAGGAAAGGAAAGGAAAGGAAAGGAAAGGAAAGGAAAGGAAAGGAAAGGAAAGGAAAGGGGATTTTACTTGTTTCACTGTTGTTTTTAATCTTTCCCTCAAACCTCCTTTGGCCTGCTCAGACCTTCAGTTTATTTTCTGATAAATGAAGAAGTCAAGCTCTTTTTGTGCTGTCCCTTACTGCCATAAATTCTGCACATAAAAGAGGAAGGCAGGGATAAAAAAGCCCCATTTTCAGTGCCAGGTATCCAAGGAATGCACTTTAACCCAGCCTGGCTTTGGCCCCTCTGGAATCCAGCTGCAATTTACAGCAGCTCCACTCTTATCCAATTGATGCAGATAAGATCTAATTAAAATGTTTAATAACTCCAGGAAGTTCAAATGGCCACAGACATTGAAAATAATCACACCCAAAAGAGTGAATGCTTACATGGGCACTTCTGAAAACTCAAACTCCAAGCCAGGCAGCTGAAAAGTCTGGAGTGCTCCAATATATCCTAAATTATTCCCTAAATTTATTTGGAGTATTTTTCTACTCATCACATGCAGTGCTGCAGCCTGACCCTTGTGACACAACACAAAAAGGCAAATAAGTTGCTTAAAAAAAAAAAAAAAAACAACAAAAACCAAAACGTTGTTTAAAAGTAAAACTATAAACAAAACTTATTTCTCAAAGTCTGAGAATATACTCTATCATTCCAAATACAATGTTTACTAACTCCAAGAGGTTCCCATGGCCTGGGATATTGATAATTATATTGATAATTGTCACCCCTGAGTGATGCAGTGATCACTGCCCTGTGCCTGGTGCACAGGACAGGGCACAGTGACAATTCCAGCTAATTCCACATTTCCAGCTGCACCCTGCTGCTCCCACAGTGACAATTCCACATTTCCAGCTGCACCTTGCAGCTCCCACAGTGACAATTCCACATTTCCAGCTGCTCCCACAGTGACAATTCCACATTTCCACCTTGCTGCTCCCACCGTGACAATTCCCATTTCCAGCTGCTCCCACAGTGACAATTCCACATTTCCACCTTGCTGCTCCCAAGTGACAATTCCACATTTCCAGCTGCTCCCACAGTGACAATTCCACATTTCCACCTTGCTGCTCCCACAGTGACAATTCCACATTTCCAGCTGCTCCCACAGTGACAATTCCACATTTCCACCTTGCTGCTCCAGCTGCCCAGGGATGGGATGGGAGCTGTGCTGCCTGGAGGTGCCCCTGCAGACACAGGAGAGCACCAAGAGCTGTGCTGGAGTGTTTGGATGCATTTCCCTGCTCTGAGCCCTTTCCTGGCAGCCTCTTGAACCCTGACATTTCAATAATGCCATCCCTGGCTGCCAGAGCTTAATGAGAGCAGGGAAAAAGGCACCTCTGATGTGTTTTCAAACTGGTTGTTGGGGAGCTGAGATGCCCTGGCAGCCCAGGGCTGAGCGGGAGCTCATTCCTACCTCTAATTACTTCTCCCTACAAAATATACATATTTGCTGCTTTTGACCATTCATTATCTCTCTCTTTTTTTCCTTTTTTCCCCCTAACATGTCACCAGTTCCTGCTGCACAAAAATAATGCCTGGAGGTTCTTTCCTGTGGTGTGGAGCTGTCTAAGCTTTAGGCAATAACAAAATCCTGCTCAGCTTTCTTCACTGGATTTCCTGTCCTCGTGTGGCTGTGCAGAGGGAGGATAAAACACAGGCAGCCTCACCCACAATGTAATTAATTTAATTTTTTTTATTGTTCCCAACTCGTCCCTGGTCACCTTGAAACGCCCCTCACTGCTAAGAGCAGTTTTCCTGCAATACACAACTTTAATTCAAGACAGATCTGGAGGCTTTAAATGTTTTATTAAGGGAACTTTGAAAGTGAAAACCAAAAAACCACTTAACTCGATCTTCTGGGGCGTTTTCATCAGAATCATAAACCCTGTTATGTTCCCTAATTTAACTTTTTTAATTCTTTATTTAAATCAGAGCTCGGTGCCCATGCCCACATCCCCATTCTCTGAGGAGTTGGATCAAAAGCTTCCAGGAGGTTTTGAGTTTTTCCAGGGCATGTTTCAAACAAGGGCAGAAAATGAGAGAGAAGAAAGAGTTCAACCCCAGGAACCCACCCTGCAGCACCTGCAGCCCTTCAGCCAAAGGCAACACTTTCATTTCTTGCAGATTCTCCTTTGTGCTGCTCCAGAGAGGGAAAATTATTCCAAATTTTCCAAATCCTGCCTGCTGCAAGGAGAGGGAACAGCAAGTTCTTTTCCCAGGGACAGGTGAGCACAGGGGTGATGCTCTCAGAAAAAAGGGCTGAAATTCTGGGGTAAATTCACTTTTGGGATTAATTCACTTCTGGGGTAAATTCACTTTTGGGATCAATTCACTTCTGGCGTTAATTCACTTGTGGGCGTCCTGAAACCACCACACTTCTAGAAAGGAAAAGACTTTTCCTGCTTCACTGTTGTTGTTTAAACTTTCCCTCAAACCTCTCTTTGGGCTGCTGAGAGCTTCAGTTCATTTTGTGATAAACGAAGAAGTCAAGCTCTTTTTGTGGTGTCCATAATGCCACAAATTCTGCACATAAGAGAAAGGCAGGGATCAGAAATCCCCACTTCCCCACCCCTGCCTGGCTATTTAGATCATTTTTTTAACTGTTTCAAACCAAAATGCATCTAAAAGATGCCCAACAGCTCAAGGTTTGGCCCAGGTTCAAACCAGGGTTTCTCATTTTGGTGTGTAAAAACCACCCAGGTCCACGATCTGGAATGAGAATTGGAACTGCCCTGTCTTAGGTGCCATTAATTTCTTAATAATCCCATTAAACAAAGCACCTGGGGCCTGCAGAGCCCAGCAGGAAGGTGCTGGTGTCACATTAAACAACAGAAGGCACACAGGGGGAGTCTCACAAAACACAAATAAATAAAGGAGCAGTTGCCTGTGGGAGAAAACAAGAGAGGGGCTACAAATTTCTATTTTCAGTTGTGATCCTGACTTGTGTGAGAGCAGCCAAGAGACATAAGCAGAAATCTGAGCCTGTAAAATGAGCTGGAAACACCTGTTCACAGAGGTAGAACATGTTTTTGTGACCCACTTTTGAGAGGCTTTCAATCAGAGGCCCAGGGAGGTCAATTAAAGCCACTGAGACAGAAAAAAACCCACAAAGTTTTCAATTTTTGTATTAAAAAAAAAAGTCTCAGTTGAATGGTGTTTGCCACTGGAATTGTGTTTAGCTCTCCTGCCAATTGCAGGTGCTGGGAAACTCAGCAACAAGGCATTCCAGTAAAAATATCTCTTTTCTATAATAGGTTTGAGGTTACAGCCTCTCCCGTTACTCACCCACAGCATCTTCCCTCCCAGGCAGGTCTCTCCGTAATAAGATGGACACCACTGTGCCAAAAAAGCTTTTAAAGGCTGCACTTGAGACAACTCCTCCCAATCTGCAGCTGCAAACCCCTTCCTTGGCTCTTGTGCCTGCAGCTCAGCTCTCAGGGCAATGCTTACAGGGACGCTCCAGAACACACAAACTCGGGCGGCTCAAAAGCCTGGAGTGCTCCAACACATCCCGAATTATTCCCTAAATTTATTTGGAATGTTTTTCCACTCATCACATGCAGTGCTGCAGCCTGACCCTTGTGATGCAACATGAAAAGGCAAATAAGTTGCCTTTTAAAAAAAAAAGTTGTTTAAAAGCAAAACTATTAATAAAAAATTATTTCTCAAAGCCTGAGAATATATTCTTAAAAATCTAAGAATATAATCTTAAAAAAATCTAATTAAAATGTTTACTACCTGCAAGAGGTTCAAACGGCCTCAGATAATGAAAATCATCACACCTGGAATAATGAATGTTTACAGGGACACTTCAAAATACACACACTCCAACTGAGGCAGCTCAAAAGCCTGGAGTAATCCAGTACATCCCAAGAGATTTCTTAAATTTATTTGGAGTATTTTTCTACTCATCACATGCAGTGCTGTAGCCTGACCCTGTGTGCAGCTACTGCCCAGAGCTGTGATACAACACAAAAAGGCAAATAAGTTGCCTTTTTTTTTTTCCTAAGTTGCTTAAAAGTAAAAGTATTAACAAAAATTTATTTCTCAAAGCCTGAGAATATACTCTATCACCTTAAAAAAATCTAAATAAAAAGTTTAGTAACTGCAAGAGGTTCAAATGGCCTTGGATAATGAAAATAATCACACCTGGAAGAGTGAATGTTTACATGGACACTTTAAAATACACAAACTCCAACTGAGGCAGCTCAAAAGCCTGGAGTGCTCCAAAGCATCCCAAGTTATTCCCTAAATTTATTTGGAATATTTTTCTACTCATCACATGCAGTGCTGCAGCCTGAACCCGTGTGCAGTTACTGCCCCGAGCTGTGATACAACACAAAAAAGGCAAATAAATTGCTTCTTTTTTAAAAAAAAAAAAAAAAGTTGTTTAAAAGTAGAACTATTAACAAAAATTTATTTCTCAATGCCCGAGAATATACTCTATCACCTTAAAAAATCTAATTAAAATGTTTATTGACTGCAAGCAGTTCACGTGGCCTGGGATATTGAAAATAATCACACCTGAAAGAATGAATGTTAAGTTAGCTTTTTTTTTTTTAAATTGTTCAAAAATAAAACTATTAATGAAATTTATTTCTCAAATCCCAAGAATATACCCTAATCTATCCCCCTAATATGATAATTAATTGGAATTACAGATGTAAACAGCACGTGTTTGCCTCTGAAGGTTAAAGAAAAAAGAGTGATAACCAGCCCCTAGGAGTTTCTCCTAAAAGCAGGAAAAAATTGTGTTTTTTAAAAATAAATTATTATTTTGCCACCATTCTCTTTGAAGATGTGGTTACTTTGAGCAGAATTATCTCCAATTCTTGTCTGTCTCTAATTCCAGTTATAAATGGAGCCTGAGGAGAAGGTTCTTGATCTCATCACAGTATTTGGCTTCTCATTTAGCTTTTCATTCTGCTTTTATTTACAGTAATGATATCCACAAAAAAGAAAAAAACAGGGAAAAAAGGCCAGCCTGACACAACTAAACACTGGTAGTAAATACCATTCTGCCTCAATGCAAAATAAAAATAATGTGAATATATCAGGGTACATAACAGCTAAAAAAGAATTCAGGTTGATGATTTGAATGTTTGTCAGTTTAAACCATCCCAGAAAGTGCTTATTTAAAGCACTGATTGAAATGATTCTATCCCGGAGGCAGGAGATTACTCCTGCCCTCAAAGTTAAAAATAATATCCCCATTAACCTCAGCAACAATTTCCTAATTGCCAAGGATTACAAATCCTTCATGCAACGCTCATCCTCTGGGAGTTCCCTCCTTGCTTCACGCCCAAGCCACTCCTGTGACTGCAGTCCTCAGGCTTTTCAAAAGTCAAATTCGGGGATGGTTTTTGTATGACAGCACCAAACACTGAGGAGAATGAGGGTGTGTCACCCCGAATTCTCTGTGGATGAAGCAGTTTTATATTAATATTGATATTGATATTGATATTGATGGGGGCTGCCTGGGGCTCTCTCTGCTGGCTGATGCCAACTGGCACTGGCACCATGGCAGCTGCTCCCACTCTTTGTTCCTCTGTCCTGAGCAGCAGCTCAGGCTGGAATTTGTGCCAGCACGGCAGAGATGTGGCAGAAACAAAGAGGGCAAAGTTTAGTGCCCAAAACACCCGGGGTTACAGCACTGCAAGGGCTGCTTGGAGAGCCACAAAGGAGAGATGCCAGAACATGGGGCTGGCTGCTTCCCCCGCCTCTGAGGGAAAACCAGGATCAGCCTGACCAGGAATTGCCTAAAACAAATCCAGCAACAAATAAAACCAGGATCAGCTTGACCAGGAATCGCCTAAAACAAATCCAGCACCAAATAAAACCAGGATCAGCCTGACCAGGAATCGCCTAAAACAAATCCAGCACCAAATAAAACCAGGATCAGCTTGACCAGGAATCGCCTAAAACAAATCCAGCACCAAATAAAACCAGGATCAGCCTGACCAGGAATCACCGAAAACAAATCCAGCACCAAATAAAACCAGGATCAGCCTGACCAGGAATCAAAATCCAGCAACAAATAAAACCAGGATCAGCCAGACCAGGAATCGCCTAAAACAAATCCAGCACCAAATAAAACCAGGATCAGCCTGACCAGGAACCACCTAAAACAAATCCAGCTCTGAGGGAAAACCAGGATCATCCTGACTCAGGAATCAGCTAAGACAAATCCAGCATCAAATAAAGCCAGGATCATCCTGACCTGGGAATCACCTCACACACAAATCCAGCACCAAATAAAACCAGGATAATCCTGACCCAGGAATCACCTAAAACAAATCCAGCTCAGAGGGAAAACCAGGATAATCCTGAGCAGGAACCACCTAAAACAAACCCAGCACCAAATAAAACCAGGATCAGCCTGACCAGGAACCACCTAAAACAAATCCAGCACCAAATAAAACCAGGATTATCCTGACTCAGGAATCGCGTAAAACAAACCCAGCACCAAATAAAACCAGGATCATCCTGATCAGGAATCACCTCACACACAAATCCAGCACCAAATAAAACCAGGATCAGCCTGACCAGGAATCACCTAAAACAAATCCAGCCCCTCAGGTGTTGGCTGGATTCCACCAGTTTGGCATCTCCCACCAAAGTGCACATCCCTGAGTTAACTCCACTTTGGGGAACTGGGATTGTCTCCTTCCCAGGGCTGCTGCTTCTCTCCTCCTTGGGAGCTGGAGACTGGTTTTTGCTACTTCTCCTGCTCTAATTCCCCTTTTCTTCCACACCAACAAAGAGCCAAACTTCAGATGTGGTTTCCCTTTTTTCACCAACCTTCAGCCAGGATTTCCCTTTCCTTCCACACCAATAAAGGGCCAAACTTCAGCTGTGGTTCCCCTTTTCTCCCACAATAATAAACAGCCAAACTTCAGATAATTAGGAATAAATATCGCATGAAAAATTAGTTTTGTTTGGTGGGATTATCCAGACTGCTGCCCAACTTCCCTGCTTGCCAGCAGAAATAAAACCACAGGAACCACATCACATATATCCCACGTTAAAAAAAAAACCAGCACGAAAAGCACCTTCTACATCCTACATAATGTCTTAGACATCTCCAAAAACACTTGAGCAATAAAACAAAAGCTATAAAAATCAGAAAAACACCATTCACTCTGCAAAGCACGAAAGCAGATGAAAGCTCAGGGGTATAAACATCAAGAACACTAAAGAGACAAGCATGTTCCTTCTCCCCTTCCTCCTACTCCCACACTTCATTCCTGAAGCACACAGCTTTGGACAGAGATTTTATTTCATGCCAACCACAATCAGATATTTCAATAGCTCAGTGTTTGTCTGGAGGGAGCACACATTCCAGGGAAAATGCAGTGCATGCACAGATTACCTGGAAATAAATCACATTCCCATTCAAAATGAAGTTTAAAGTAGTGGCACAGCACAGAGCTGTATTATGGACCACGCACTTTTCCCCCAGAAGAAATGTTTCACACCCTCCAGCAGTTTTCTTTCGGGAAGAGAATGAAAAGTAAGGAGATTTATTACATAAAAAGCATATTGATTGAAAGCAGCACTGTATGACAGCTTCAGCTATTATAACAGAACTTAATAAAATCAAATGTTTACCCCTGAAGGGGATTCAGAGGGAAAAAAATAAAAAAGGCTTTATCAACACTTATGACAATGAGCAAATCTGCAAGGGATAACATTTTGGTGCTGAAAGTAAATGCAAATAAGTGCTCATTTCTCCAGGGGAGCTCTGAGGTTTGCCCACACGAGGAGCCGTGGCTGATTGTGAGAACACCCCCTGTGATTGTGTGGCTGGAGATGTCACTGCTCCCACAGCTGGGAGGGTCACACATGATGAGAGCAGGAGATGTTCCAGCATCAGAGCCAGTCCGTAGGAGCAGCAGGACAGCCCTTTGTGCTGCCTCGCTGCTCTCGGGGCGTGGGGATGGGCTTAACCCAAAGAACGACGCTCCTTCTTCTCTGCCCTTGTCCCCTTTGCTCATCCCTCCTTCCCTCTGTCCACTCTGCTCATCCTTCCTTCCCTCCCTTTGTCCCCTTTGCTCATTCCACCTTCCTTCTGTCCACTCTGCTCATCCTTCCTTCCACTCTGCCCTTGTCTACTCTGCTCACCTCTCTTTTCCCTTGTCCACTCTGCTCATCCCTCCCTTCCTTGACCCCATTGCTCATCCTTCCCTCCCTTTGTCCCCTTTGCTCATCCCTCCTTCCCCTTGTCCACTCTGCTCATCCCTTTCTCTTTTTCCACTCTGCTCACCCCTCCTTCTCCCCATCCCCTTTTCTCATCCCTCATTCCCCTTCTCCCCTTTCTCACCCCTCTTTCCCCTTCTCCCCATTTCTCACCCTTCTTCCCCCTGTCCCTTTTTCTCACCCCTCTTTCCCCTTCTCCCCTTTCTCACCCCTCTTTCCCCTTCTCCCCATTTCTCACCCTTCTTCCCCCTGTCCCTTTTTCTCACCCCTCTTTCCCCTTCTCCCCTTTCTCACCCCTCTTTCCCCTTCTCCCCATTTCTCACCCTTCTTCCCCCTGTCCCTTTTTCTCACCCCTCTTTCCCCTTCTCCCCTTTCTCACCCCTCTTTCCCCTTCTCCCCATTTCTCACCCCTCTTTCCCCTTCTCCCCTTTCTCACCCCTCTTTCCCCTTCTCCCCTTTCTCACCCCTCTTTCCCCTTCTCCCCTTTCTCACCCCTCTTTCCCCTTCTCCCCATTTCTCACCCCTCTTTCCCCTTCTCCCCTTTCTCACCCCTCCTTCCCCCATCCCCTTTTCTCACTCCCTCTTTCCCCCGTCCCTTTTTCTCACCCCTCTTTCCCCCTGTCCCCTTTGCTCCTCACCCAACACCCCAATCCCAAGATCCCAGCTCAGTGTTTCCACCACCAGCTGCTTTTCTGGGATGGCTTTTCCACAGGAGCAGAAAGAAAAGTGGATTTCTCCTCCATCCACATTATTTGATGGCAAACCACTCCAGAGCTGAGAGCCTGCTCTTAACAACAGCTTTCTGTTATTTCTGGTTTTTAGCAGGACCAAAATATTCCCCTTGATCCTTCCTGGATCAGGCCTGATCTGGTCCAGGCTGTATTTGCCATATAAACATCAATTTCACGGCATGAATGAGCAATTATTTCAACTAAAATTTACCATTCTCACCAGTCTCACTTACCCTGAGTATTTGTCAGTATTCTGGCACCTGCAAACCTTTCTTCTCTCATAAACTGTAATGAAATTTGCATTTTTTCAAAGCCATGCTGCTTTCAAATAAAACCTACTTTTGGCACAAGCTTTAAACTGCTTTAATAAAACCACCAGTGTTTAACATTGAAGTGTTAAACACCAGCTAAAAAACAGGAGTAAAAGCAGATAAAACAGCCCAAAAGAGAGAAAAAAAATCTGCAGCTTGTTACAACTCCTGATTTTACACACATATTACAACAGCCTGGAGATCCAGCATTGGATATTTTTGTCAGGATGAAAACTCCCTTTTGGGATTGCTTTTGCTGTTTCCTGACCTTCTGGGTGAAGTGAAACTCCACAGGCTCATAAAGAAATAGTCATTAAGTGCTGATGACCATCTCCTCCATGGGAGAGCTCCTGGGCTGGGGTTGGGCCAGAGGAACTGGTCTGGCCAGCTGGGCTGGGATCTGGAGAACCTGAGCTCCAGGAGGGGCAGCCAGAGGGAACTGGAGCTCCAAAATCTGTTTTAAAGAACAAAATCTATCCCAGGGGCCCTGGAATGGGCACAGCTCCTTGGGACACAGCATTCCCTGAGGGTTTCAGGGATGAGGGACAGCAGAGTGGCCACAGGGCCAGCAGGGATGAGCAATGGGGGTCAGGAGTCTGTGTGGGGCACAGAGCAGGGGGTGCAGTAGGGCCCAAAGGGCTGAATTTACTTAAACTTGGAGAATTTACCAAAAATTATTGAGTGAAAAACTGGAGCAAGAGGCCTGTGACTTTCTGTTCATAATTAGAGCAGCTGCTGCCCTTAAATTAGGTTTGCAAGTCTCCCTGCAAGGGCAGAGATTCAAAGCAGGAGGAGCACACGAGCATTTTGTTCCTTTTCCCAGATCTGTCAGGGTTTCTGTGCTGTGCTCTGAGGGAAGAGCAAGAACTAAACCTTGAGACCTGAGAAGAATGAGCGCCAGGTTCCTCTGCACTGCTTTTCCTACACTGCTTTGGGGTGGAAGGGACCCTAAAACCCATCCCATACCAGGGGCAGGGACACCTCCCACTGGACCAAGATGCTCCAAAGCCTTTGGACACTTCCAGAGCTGGATCCCCAAACCTGGCTGATCCCACAGCACAGCCCCACTCATTTCTGAGCAGATCAACGTGTCCAAAGGCTGCTGGGGCTGAGGAAAGCTGGAATTTCACTTCGGAGCAGGCAACACCTGCGTGCTGAGGAAGACACAAAACCCCAGCTGAAGAGGGGCAGGGCTGAAAAGCGCTGAAAAAATGAATAAAAAATTGAGAAGTGGCAAAAGCAGCGCATGGGAATCCTGCCACGAGCATGGGACATGGCCACAGTGCCAAAACTGCTGCAGGAAACTGCAGCCACCAGCAGCAACCAGCCAGCAGCACAACACAGCAACCACGTGCCAGGAGATTGTTTCAGAAGTGAAACTGCCAGAAGCCAAATCACAGCTTTAAGGCACAATTTACACCGTAAATATTTGGGTTTCTAGCAAAAAGGGAGGGAGGAGAAATCCTACTGTGCTCCAAAAGAGCTGCTGGAAACGCCACACTGGAGGCAGAGCAATCTGCTGGTTTAATTAACCCACATGACAGAGGACCTGAATTTTTATTTATTTTTTTTTCTCTCAGACAAAAATACCCAAACTCCTGAGCTACGGACAGAAATGAATAAAATCCCACTGCTCCAAGATTGTTTCCTCCCCATTCACAGCAATTCCCAACAGGGACACGTCCCGTGGAGGAGTCCTGAGTTCCTCAAGTTCATGGGGAAAACTTCAATGACTTTCATAATCTGAAAGCCTCTCATAATCAAAATTGATTTCATTAAACCAGTGGCAATCTGTTGGCAGCCTGAGAGCCCAGACAGGGAAACACACCGATTAAAACAAAGCTGGCAAAACACATTAAAAATTAATTGGCTTCTTGATTGTTATCAGAATTGAAAAAAGGCTCAATCCTACACCCAATGATACAGCCCTGAATGGCAGCAATTAAAGTCCCTCCTTCCAATTACAGCTTTTTACAGCATTTTAATCAATTTTTGTACAGCAAATGAGCATAGAGTTTAACCCTGAATCGAATCAGTATGGTGTTGTAGGCTGAAAATCATAATCCTGGAGCATGATATGCAAGAATAAAACTTGGATAAACTGAACAAAATGACAGGAATGTTCCTGTAGATCATTTCTGACTTGTGTTTTAGGCCACTGGAGGGGAATTCATAAGCAGATTTGGGACTTGCCTATCACCATGACCTCACCTATGTAAATATTTACTCAAACATTTGGGCACTTTGCAATAGATTCTAGATTAGAAACCAAAGGAAGTTACTATAAAAGGAAAACCATGCTGGCAGTTTCTGTTTAAAAACTGCAAACCCTCAAAGACTTCTCCTTACAACTGGGCTGTAACATCCAGAGAAACTCCAAAGCCAGTGTTTGATTTATTCCTACCTTTTATAAAATCCCAAGCCATCAGTCCCGAATGGCCTTGACTCAAAAGCCTGATAGATAAATTTTCATTGCTGACATTGCTTAAGTAGCTCAGCATCACAGGGATGGGGCTGGAATGAGAATTAGCAGATTAAAAAAAAACCCAAAAAATGAACTAAAATTGTGAAATTGGCAGCTTTCTCTTGTTTCAGCACAGCACAAACACCTTCTGCTGTCAGGATCAGAGAGCTGGGCTGGAATGCACAGCAGCTTTGTTCAAACACAGCTGGCACAGTGCCCTCTCCTCCAGGCCTCACCTCAGCATTCCCATTCCACAGCCTCACACCAGCTCCTCAGGACTCTCCACCGTTATCTTCTGACCTTTCCCTTTCTTTTTTTCCCTTTTTTTTTTTTTTTTTTGGTGTCTTTCTCAGTTAATCAGCAACCAGAGACTTCTGCCAGCACTTGGTGCTGCTGATATCAAGGTCCTGAGCCCCACACCGTTCTCTCCTTCCCCATCCCAGCTCCCCAGCCTTTCCCTGCGCTGGGAATAAAAAAATAAAAATAAAAATGTGCATTTTCCATCCTAAACCACTGGCTCAGCAGCTCCAGAGCCCAATTATTCCAGGCAGAAAAAGCTCTTCCCCACAGCTACACATCATGAGGGACAAGCCTCGCCACGTCCCCGTTCAGGAGGTGGAGGGAAATAAAAAAGAGACATTTTTTTATGAGACAGTTACTGAGCTGTAATTTCCCACATCCGTTTACAACTGCAAACAAGCCCAGGCAGAGGAAGGTACTATCTATTACCATAATTATTTTTAAAACCTTCACCCCACAGGGTTAGGAAAAAACCAATGATTTACAGCAGAGCCATAACTATAAAACTGCAGATGGGAGCTGAGCTATTTTGCCCTTGTCTAATGCTGAGATCTCATTAAACTGCATGCTTAAACCTTAAATATTTGAGAGTAAATGGTAGTTAAAATAGGGAAATCACTCTCATTAAGCAGCCAGCCTTTCCTCTGCTCAGTTTCCCAGCTCATCATTTGTTATTTGGTCATTTGTAGAGTTTGATAGTGCTCCATCTTCCAGCCTGGACAGCCCCAAAATTCCTAAATAAAGGGAAAAGGGCAAGAAAAAGAAAAGCACTCAAGGCATTTTTAAACCTTAAAAAGAAACTGATGAGACAACAGAAATTTTTTTCTAAGTTAAGTCACCTTGAAGGATGATCCTTTGGCCAAAGTCAATCAGTGAGACAACAGGCAGCAACTTTTCTTTATTCCTTCTAAATCCAGAAAGATGAAAGGAAGATCTAGAAAGGTCTCTTCTTTGACCTCTACCTGCTCTGCATCATCATCATCATCATCATTATCATCACCATTATATCTCCAAGAAATTAACCTTTAATAAAAGAAGTTTCTCCAAGAAACTAACCTTCAATAAAAGACTGCACTACACACCCCACATCCAATTTTCTCTCTGAAATCTTCTTGCCTTTCAGAAGTTACTGCACCAAACTAGAGCATTATTAATTATTTTTGCTTGCTCCCTTCTCAAGCCACCTACAAAATCCAAAGCAATGTCTGCCAACCTATCCTGGCTAAAACTGGAAGCTGGAAGAGGAAATGACATAAGAGAAAAGTAGAATTTATGCAAAATGTTGGTGATATGAAAGCTCAGAAATCTTCATAAATTAGCAGTGCACAGTAATTGAAGCTGCTTGAATCACGCTCCTCCATCCTTCCACTTCAACGGGATGTGGCAGGAAGTAATTAATGGAGACAGGCTCCCTTGCATATAGCTGCAAATAATTAACCTGGCATCTCATTTCTGGTATTGGCTGCTTGAAAAAACAAATTTCTCCCCATATAGAACAGTTTGTTTCACACGTAACCCCAGGGATCAGCTGTTCTTTATTCTTTAAATACACATAAAGAAATTTAATGGGAGCCCATATGGAAAATTTAACCTTCACAAAGGCTTCGCTAAGTGCGTAGATGAAGTGTTTCACAGAGTATTTGATGTTCATAAAAAATGAAAATAAATTAAGACACACAAAACCCCCATTCAAATAGAGACACAAAATGTAGTGTTATGTACTAGGGATTAAATAAGAGCATAAATTTTTATTTCTTCTCTCGCTTTCTACTCAAAACCTGCTAGGAATAAAAACTGTTCCTCATTATTTCTTCTTTTTTTTGCTGTATGCTCAGCACACACTTCATGTTCTTGTGAACAGTTTCACCTAAAATGTAAAACTCGAAACTAATTAGGTCCTCAACTTATTTTTGTAGGAGTGAAGGCCATGAAGAACACTTAGGATTCCATTATGAATAACAGATGCGAGACGGGTACATTTATAAACCACTAAATTTAGAAAAGATCTGTGGAGAGTTCTGCTGAACCTTTCAAAATTAAAAACCTGCCTGTACTTTGCCACTGAATCCATCAGAGCAAGTTCTGAGGAAGCAGAATACAAAAGGCCAATGAGTTTTCCACGGGTCCAGCATTAATGCGTGCCATGGATGGAATTTCAAGATGCCCAACAAAGCAGGCAATATCCACGGGGCACATTAGCGAAATGCCAACATTCCCTGCGTTGGACGGGGGTTATTCAATACCCTCAGCTCGCCATCTCGTGCAGGGCAAGCTACAAAATTAATGAAAGAAATCAGATCCCCCTTTCAGCCGGGATCCCACAGCCTCGGAGCGCTCTGTTTGAAAACACCACTCGGATATTTCCCCAATTGTCCGGGCTGCTCGGCTCCCACAAGGAAACTCAGCTCACACAAAGGCACAGCCCGGCACCTTCCTCCGGGCACAAAGGAGCCAGATGGCCCCAAGGAACTGCTCAGGGCTCCTGGAAAAAAGCTGGGAATGCTTTGGGACACACGGACATCGCCACCCGTGTTCCACAGACATCGCCAGCCGTGCTCCTCCATGCCCAGGGAACTGGCCTGGGAATGCCAGGAGGAGCTGGCACTGCTGTGCCCACCTGAAATCAGACAGAATACCCCCAAAACAGAGCTCAGCGTTTTTTACGAAGCCGACAATCCTCAATACCCAAAGAGTTTGCGTTAATTTAAAGGGGGCCAAAGAGCTGACGCTGCGAGGAGAGCCCAGGTCCCTTCCCAAGCCTGGCAGCCGAGCCCAGGGCCTGGATTTTCCAGGAGCCCTTCCAGGTTTAGCAGGGCAGCAGCTGCCACCCCTGTGCCCCGTGAGTGCCTGGGCACTGCCAGAGCTTTTCCAGGAAGGATTTGGACTCTCGGATGTGGAGGAACACCCTCCCTCACGGAAAATTCCCAGCGTTTCTCCCATCACCCCAGCGGGTTCCCTCACACCCAGCCGGAGCTGCTTTGCCACACAAGGACGAACTCCTCGTCCTTGCCCACAGTTACGAAACGCGTGCCTTGTGCCACACCAAGAGCTGCGTGGCAGCACCACATCCTCAAGGCAGAGGAAGCTGCAGTTCCAACATTTGTCATCCACGAACCCCCGGAATACCCCGATACCAGCGGGCCGGCAGAGCGCCGAGGTCGCCCAGCCCCGAGCGCCACGATGCCGGCTCTGCTGCCTTCCCTCCAGCGCGCTTTAATGACATAAACTCCCAAACACAATTCCCAAACACCGCGCTGTGCTCGGCTCCCCGGACAGGGAATTACCCAGAGCACATTTTGCACACTTTAGCATCCTCCAGCAGCGCTCCTGTTCCACCTCAGCCGATGAGCCCGGCTGTGTCCGGGGGAGCAGCCAGCCCGCTGCCAAAATCACATCACAGCACACTTGGCTGTAACAAAAGATGACTCCGGGGAGTTTGTGCTCATCATCGTTATTCCACGCACGTCAGAGCCACCTCCAGCAGCCTTGCCTTCAATTAAACCTCTACTACTGCAAAGGGCAAAGGGGGTACGGGCACATTTGTGCCGTGCTGAGAGTGGAAGGGGTAAGGAGGGATAAAGGGAAGGGAGGATTACACAGCCCTTTCTCAGAGACAAAAAGCAAGGAAATCCCCTCCCCACAATGTACAAGACAACCACACAAACCTGGTGGGTGAGAACACATCCACGCCTTGCCTTGGACCATCCTCCCTCCCGCACCCCCCCCTTTTTTTTTTTGGTGTTGTTGAATTATTGGTTATTTCCAGCTGAGCACTTGCCTCTCCTCCGTGCCCATCAAATATCCCGAAGATGGAGGGGTGAGTCTTGTTCACCAGGTCGGTGATTACTTCGAACCTGTCCTCCATGTGATCCCTGCGGCCTTGGATGGAGTAGACAGCCACGTTGTGGCTCTTGAACTCCCAGGTCTTGGAGAACTCAGCGTCCAGCACGTCTAAACCCCCGAGCCTGTCATTCTGCATGATCTCGGCCACCTTGCCCTTCACCATCTTCACCGCATCCCTGCTGGACTTAACAATGGTTTTCACCTCATCCGTGTGGAAGAAATAACTCCACAGGGCCAGGCTGATGCACAGCAAGAACAGGGTCTCCGGTCTGAGCAAGAAGTAACGCATGATCCGACCCAGCAGAGACAGCAAAGTCATTGTATCCTCTATCATTTATTATCGCGACCGTGTCTCCCCACAGCATGCAGCGGGGCGGCTCCGAGCCCGGGGCCGCTCGCTCAGTGCATGCTCGGCCGGCCGGGCAGCGCCGAGCCCCGCGCTCCGTTCTGCTCCGCTCCGCTCCGCTCGCTGCGGCTCCGCTCCCGCTGCTCCCGGCGGCCGCGCCCCGGCCCCGCGGCGCCCCGTCCGTGCCGCGGGGGCGCGGGCCCGCCGATGGATGCGCCGAGCGCTGCGCCGCCGGATGGCTCCCGAACGCCGCTGCCCGCCGCGGCTCGGCTCCGCTCCGCTCGGTCCGGAGGTGGCTGCCAGGGCCGCCCGCGGTACCTGCGTCCCGTGTCCCCCGCGCCCGGCGCCGGCCCGCCCTCCTTCCACCCGGGCGGAGCGTCCCGGCCGCCGCCCCCGCCGCGCCGCTGAACTACAAATCCCGGCAGCCCCCGCGGGAGCGCGCCGGTGCGGGCGGGGTGTGGGGCATGCTGGGAGTTGTAGGCTGGGAACGGCCGGGGAAGGAGCCAGCAGAAGGAAAAAATTATTTAATCAAAATGGTTTTAATAAAAATCAAACTTTGTAAAATAAAAAAAATCAAAATTATTTAATCAAAAATGTAATTAAAATTATTTCATCAGTATGATGTAAATAAAAAAATTTAAAATTAAAAAATCAAAATTATTTAATCAACATGTAATTGAAATTATTTAATCAAAGTGATTTAAGTAAAAAAATTAAACCAAAAAAATCAAAATTATTTAATCAAAATGTAATTAAAAGTATAGAATAAAAGAGATTTTAATAAAAATAATTTAGATTTAAAATTTTAATCAAAATTATTCAATCAGTTATTTGGTTGTTGGAGCAACCTGGGGTAGCGAGAAGTGTCCCTGCACATAGGATGAGATGCCCATTAAAGTCCCTTCCAGCACAAACCATCCCGGCATTCTTCTTTAGGATGAAATTGACCCTCGTGTGTTTCCCAATTCCATTCACAAGCTCGCCGTCAAAACGGAAACAAAGCAGGGTCTTGTCAATTATTAAATCAAGAGTTGAGTTTGCCAAGGTAGCATTTTGTTGGAAAAACCCCCAAAGCATCTCTCTTCTTTCTCTTCCCCGTTTCTGTAGATTGCCATTTTGCTGCACTGACAGCACTGAAAGCCACGAGCCGTGTGTGTGAGCAGAATAATATATAATATAAACATTTAGATTTAAATATAAACAATTAAATGCCGTGCCTGGGCTTTTTGCTGCCAGCTGAGGGGCACAAAACACAAAATCCATCAACCAACCAAACCAAAACATCAACCGACCTCAGAGAGTGTCAGAGGCAGCACGAGAGTCAAACACCTCAAACACAAAGGGAATTAACAAACCACAAAACCCCAAAACTGAAATTCTGACAGAGAAACTTCAGCTAGGAGCATTCCAAGTTTTTCAGCAGCTCCTCTGGACTTTTGTTGCTCTGCTCTAAATTCTTTTTTTGCCATTTCTTCCAAAGATGGGCTGGAATAAATGACAGAACCTGAAGCCTGCTTAACCCAAAGTTAACAATTTCAGCCTTTTTGTGTTCCATTCTTACATCCAGCTCTGAAAAATGCCAAAATTAATAACAAATATTAATTATAACCATGACACTGCTTCAAATGTAAGAGGTGCAAACCACTCTGTTAGCATTTTATCCAAAATTTTCCATTTTGGGCCTAGAAAAACCTCTCCCCTTTATCTTCCCCTCTGTCAGGATGTGCTTGAGTTGAGCCACAGATTTTTTACCCAAAATGCCAAAATCTGCACCTGTGAGCTGGGGAGTGAGGTACCAGCACAGGTGCTGCAGCACCTGTAGCTAATGAGGCTGATTAATTAATTTAAAGTACTTAATGAATACTCAGGAAAACTGAGGCTGAGTGTCCTGAACAGAGGTAAACAAGAAGGAAATAATATTTTTGATTTTACAGAAATGTGCAGCTGATAAAAAGCTGTGTCGCCAATAATTGTAATGATATTATTCATATTAATGATATCTATTGTGGCTTTTAAATTTCTCTTAATTTTATATTAGGGAAAGAGAAAACAAATGTAAAATAAGGATGATGCTGCTCACTGCCATTAACCAACTAATAATTTATTTGTCATTTTACTGCAATATAAATGTGTCATTTTCTATTAGCTACAAATTGTGTAGCTAATAATTCTAATAATATTATTATATTACTATATCTATTACAGCTTTTAAAATTATATTAATTTTATACTTGAGAGATAAAATAAGTGTAAAATAAGATGGATGTTGCTCTCTCCCAACCAATTTGTTTTTTATTTGTCATTTTACTGTAAGATAAATGTGTCACTGTCTACTAGCTACAAACTAATAATTAGCTGCAAGATAGTAATTCTACTAATCATATTAATATAGATGTTCTATAATATTATTATATCACTATCCAATTATGGCTTTCAAAATCTATTAATCTTATACATAAGGAGAGATACAATAAATGTAAAATAAGAAGGATGATGTTCTCTCCCACCAATTAATTTGTTATTTATTTGTCATTTCACTGCAATATAAATGTGCCACTGTCTATTAGCTACAAACTGTGTAGCTAATATTCTAATATTATTAATATCACTATATTATGGCTTTAAAAATCTATTAATTTTATACTTTAGGAATGATAAAATAAATGTCAAACAAGAAGAATGTTGCTCTCTCCCACCTACAAGTTTGTTATTTATTTGTCACTTTACTGCAATATAAATGTGTCACTATTAGCTACAAACTAATAATTAGCTGCAAGCTAGTAATTCTAATAATAATAGTCATATATGTTAATATATATATTCCGTAACATTATTATATCACTATCCCTATTATGGATTTTAAATTCTATTAATTTTATACTTGATGGAAGATAAAATAAATGTAAAATAAGGAGGATGCTGCTCTCTCCCACCAAATAATTCATTATTTATTTATCATTTTACTGCAATATCAATGTGGAACTGTGACTCCTGTGAGGTTGTGTTTCCCTGATGGCAATTTGGGTCCAGACCTTGGAATTGTGGAGGAAATGAGGAGGTTCCAGAGCCCACAAATTTTAAAAATATATATATAAAGCAAAATAGAAGTTTTAAAGCAGTAGCTAGCTCATCTTCTTAACTTTCTTTTTCATAAGTTTAAATAGTATTTTGTAATTAGTTAGAAAAGTCTGCATTGCAGACTTCAAATAATTAATTATTAAGTTAAAAGTAAAAATATTTTGTGTCATTTCTTAATTAGACAGTTTAACCTTAGAAGACCTAACTTATTGCTAAAACACTACAGAACTCACAGCCTATAAAACTGCAATATAGATAAGAAATAATGAACATCCAAGTCCAAGCACAAAATACATCTCAAACTTTAATCCCAACCCTAACACAAACAAAACAAGAAGATAAAAATGCAATAATTATTGAGCCAGCCCAGTGGCCTGAGCCAAAAAATCCCAATTTCAGGGCTCATTCTGCACTTCCCGGAAGAGAGGCAGAACTTCTGCGCTCACAGATTATTTTAAAAATCAGCAATAAAACCGTCACCAATGTTCGGGGTAACAGCTGCTGTTTAATTTTAGTTTTTTGTCACTTGTAAGAGGAATTGCAAGCGATTTCTGAGCCAGGTTTGTGAATAAAGTGGAGAATTATCGACTTGGAGAACTGGGAAAAGCATTCCTTGCTCAACAGCTCCTCCTCCTGCTCGCCCAAAGCGCGAAAGCATCAGGACATCAATTGTTGTTATATTTTGGCTACAGGACCAAATAATCTGATACTGCAAACGGGAATTCATTGTCTGTTCTGTGCTCCAGTATGCAGGAGTTGTGGGTTATAAACAGAATAAACCTGAAATAATAAATAATAAATCTTCCCAATTTCCCCAAAACAGTATTTATTCAGCTTTTCTAGGCAATTTTTGTGGTACCCAGAATGAAAATAGAGAGTGAGATAATGGAGGAACTCTCACTATTTGCTAGCCTGAATAATACCAGCATTTTTATCACTGTCATTTCTTGCTTGTATTAAATAAAATTCAATATTTCTAATTGGAAGAAGCCTCATTTTGTGAATGTATTTACAAGAATAACTTAAATAAAAATAATAGCAGT
This sequence comes from Melospiza melodia melodia, assembly GCF_035770615.1. Lineage (NCBI taxonomy): Eukaryota > Metazoa > Chordata > Aves > Passeriformes > Passerellidae > Melospiza > Melospiza melodia. The sequence goes on along the minus strand of NC_086205.1, from coordinate 26,639,464 downwards.
GAAAAACTAATTTCCTGCAGCTGCAAACTGAATTTACCATTATTTCACCCTGGGGATGAGCAGTGAGGACACAACACTGATGGGTCACCAAAAATCATTACAAGAAACGTTTAATTTGATGGAGATTTCCTTGTAAAATGACTCCCAAAATCTGTAGAATATCCTTTCTATGATATTCTCTGGGATGCTAAAATTTGGGGGATGTTGCTGTTGCTGTTTGCTGAATTCTGCTGCCCAGTGAAAATGTTTTCTCAGGTTTAAATACTTCTATTGGCATAAATCAGATGTGCACAATAATGTGATTCATTGAAGATTAAAATATTAAAATATTCCCCAAAACCTGTGGATTCACCTGTCTTTTCCTCTGCTGAGCTACAAAATCAGAATAGAAAAATCAGCGCCAACAATAAATAACAACTGTAAAAGTGGGGTTTTTCACATCAGGACTGCAGCGCAGTAAAAGAAATGTTGTGTTTCTCTTTGCAGGCAGGTGTAAAAATCGATTTTGGGACACTCAGGTGCCACAGGCCCAGCTCTGCAGGGGAATCACGGGGTGCAGCCCCAGAACCTGCCCTGTCCCTCGGGTTGGATGACAGAAATCGGGCTGAGCTCTCCTGACAGCGCTTTCATCCCCGCTGATATGAATCACCATTGCCATTTATAAATATCACAAACGCCATTTCCTGATGCCATTGCCGGGATTTCACCTCACACACCAGGAATTGCAGGGAAATTCTGCCTCCCCCGGAGAAATCCCATCCCACAGCTCTGCTCTGCATCTCCCCTGAGCAGGAACATTCGCAGGTGGGAAATGCAAACAGCAATTTTCCACACAAGTGGCTCCTTTCTCTTTTCCAGCATTCTCAATTCTGGGACATCTTCATGTGTAAAATCTGATTTTTATTTATTTCCCAGTGCCATCAAGTGACTTCGGTGTCAGTGGAAGGAGAGGCATAGGGAGATTTCTGACTGATGTTTTAATATCTTTTATAAATATATATATAAAAATGATATTTAAAGATATTTAATTTAAATATATAACAATTAAAATATATTTCGAAAATATCTTTTAATAAACACATTCTGCTGTGGAATGGTGTGCACCAACATTAGATATAATATATATCTAATATCAGCATATTATTACATTACATTATATTACATTATATTATATTATATTATATTATATTATATTATATTATATTATATTATATTATATTATATTATATTATATTATATTATATTATATTATATTATATTATATTATATTATATTATATTATATTATATTATATTATATTATATTATATTATATTATATTATTACATTATTATATAATATTATATTACATTACATTATTAATACTATTAAATGTACATAATATATACAATGAAATATATATATTTCACTATTGTGAAATTATTAAATATAATAGTGAAATTTTTATATATAAATTAGCAGTGAAATTTTTATATATAAATTATAAATAGGAAGACATCCTGGTTTAATACCTGCAGGTGCCTGGGGTGGAAATCACACACCTACCTCACTCAGGGAATATAATTCTTGGTTTCTCATGAATTACATATTCACTCTAAATATATTCATTCTATGTTCATATTCATTCTATATTCATTCTAAATATAGAATTTTAGTTTTAAATACAAAATTTTCATTTTATAGGATGTAAATTATACCTGAAAGGAACATTATTTTAAGAAAACAATAATTTATCTTGTTTCCCAAATAAGCTATGGGATGTTGTTTATTAACCTTTACATCTTACTGACTTTGAATATCAGAGCCAAACTACCTGGTGGTACATCAAGGAAAGATGTCAATGTCAATTTAATGGAAAAGTTTAACCTGGGACGTATTTCAGAAGAAAATTCGGGGGTTGGCCAACTTACAGAGCCTCGAATTGCCCCAATTCCAGAATTGCCACAAAAATTTGGCCACTGAAGTCACTGGCAACACAATCCCTAAAATATTGATTCGGGGTCCACATCTCCAGAGCATGACAAATTTTGGGGGACAGGGATTATTCCAAACAGATTTTCCCTTTCATTTTCCAGGTGTGAGCTCGCTGAAAATTGGGAAATGACCGAGGAGCCCCCAGAACACCCAGCAGGTAAAACTGAAAATGCTCCTGAGCCCCAGAGCTGCTCCCTGGAGGGATCTTTGGTGTAACCAGCACCACTGCAGAGTGCAGACAGCAGGGAGAGTTTGTGCAGCATTTCTGGGAATTAATGCCTCACAAACTCCCCCCTTGCCCACAGAACTCCAGGAAAATGGAAATAGGAGCTCAGCAACATGGGATGGCTCTGCAAACTGGCAGCGCTCTCACAAACCTTCCTCAGATCTGGGCACAAATTGATAAAAAGCAGCAGCAAAGCAATCTTCATTTTCTTCTTCATTAATTTTTACTCTGTTTAGCAGCTGTTTCGTGTCTGTGGTGCAGACTGTTTAATTTGCATTAAGCAAAGGGCTGCAAAATTGATTTATACATTTGAATGCCTCTCATTTTCACTCTGAGGCACTTCTGGCTGCAGAACATGACAGGCTTAACTTCAGGATTAAATCCTTAGGCCAGGCTTGTCCCAAAGAACTGAGGTGAGAGGGGAGCTGAGGTTACAGGTGCCTTTTTGGTGACTTCTCTGAGACTAAAATTAGCTGTGCCCTCAGCTGACTGCAGAGTGTAAATCCACATTGCACTCGGTGCCTTGGCTATTCCAGAGGTTCATGCCAGCCCTGATGCCTTCCCTTGACCAAATTCTTGCTAAAACCCAAAAAGTGGAGCCTTCTGAGGCAGGATTGAGATAAATCAGCTCTGGGTTAATTCAGATTTCCTTGGGCAAGGCAGATGAGTGGGCAGCACCAGAGCCCAGCCAGGGCTGCACCCAAGATGAACCAAAATGGCCCCAAAATGCACGAGCGCTGCCGGGGTCTGTCCCTGGGATCAGCTCTGCTCCATTTGCACCTTGCAGTTCATTGTCCCATTGCAGCTTCAGCCCAGGCAGTCCCACCCTGCTTGTTTTTCTCTCTCCAGCCCACGGTGTTTGTGCTCCTGGGCTGAGATTTGGCTCATTTGTCCTTCGTGCCCAGCTGGAGCAGGAATTGTTTTGTCTCCCTGCTCTGTGCACACAGCTCACCATACCCTGAAAAGGAGCTCAGAACACACTAAATCAGCACAGAACATGAAAAATATAAAAACTAAAACCTGAAGCATCAGTGGAATGGCTTCTCCTGGGCAATATGCTGGGTGTGATGGGAATGGAGTGCTTTGGCCCAAAATAGCTGCCTGGGCTGGAGCCTTCAGCTGTCAGCAGTGCCTCTCCTCCTCTCCACGTGGTGAGCTCTCCATGCACAGCACCATCTGCTTCCTCAGGATGCAGATCTGCTGCACTGGAGCTGGGATGGAACGGGGGGAATCGTCTGGCTGCCGTTTAATTTCATGACTTTGCTTGAATTTCCAATTCCCACATCACTCCCCGGTCTCCTGAGGCACCACAAGCTGCCACCAGATGTGGGGATGAGCTTCAAACATCTGTGGGCTTTCCCTGGTGCTGCTTCCAGCTCCTTTCTGCACGTGGAAAAAGCTGGTGGGAGCAAGATGATCCTAAATCCACCTTTCCTCCCTGCCTGCCTCAGTGCTCTCAGCATTCCCAGCTCCCAGAACGTGCCACATGCCCAGTTTCTCTTTGGGAAGGGGATGAGTGACTGGCAGCTCCTTCAGCTGCTGGAAAAGGAGCAGGGAAAGGAGGAGCAGGGGAAGGGCTGGGATTCCATCCCCAGAAATGTAATTCCACAGATCCCTCTGCTGTTTATCTGCTGGGTGAAGGGATTTATTTATAGCTCGTGACTTCTCCAAAAACATTGTTCTGTGCTGACCTTCCTGCTCAAACTGGAAGTCAGGAGAGCAGCTCTGCCAAGTAAATGGAACTTTAAAATACAGCGGGAAATCTTGTTGTGTTGTGAGCCCACTGTTAATGCTGTGCCTCATGATATTTTTGCTTTATTATCAATTCTGGTCACTGTGGAGAGCTGGGATTCTCCAGAACAACCAGGAAACCTGGGATCTGGAGAGAAAATCACCTCAAGTGCACTTAATAAGGGAGGTGAGGACACACAAGCAGCAACCTGATCATCTGCTGACACCAGCAGCTCCTGGTCCCGGGGCTCTGGCTCCCTGCAGCCCATTCCCAATCCGTGAGTAATGCCCCACAAATAAGGAGCAGGGATTTGCACTTTTCCTGCCTGCCACAATCAGTCATTGCTTCCTAAAAAGTGTTTAAATAAAGCCTGGATGTGGCACTCGATACCAGGGTTTAGTTGAGGTGTTAGGGCATGGGCTGGACTCGATGATCTTGAAGGTCTCTTCCAACCCAGTGATTCTGTGAATTCTGTGAAAAAAAGCCACAGAAAGTCACGTCCCACTGCTCCAAGTCCCATCCAGCCTGGCCTTGGGCACTGCCAGGGATCCAGGGGCAGCCACAGCTGCTCTGGGAATCCCATCCCATTCCCTCCCCACCTTTTCAGGGAAGGATTTTTTTCCTACTTCATCTTCTGAGCACAAGAAATGTGCCCGTGGACAGGCAGCCCAACTGAGCAGAAACACCTTAATGAGAGAATTAACGCTGCCTTTGGAAGCCAAAAATCCAAACCCGAGAGCTGCCTGCACATGGAGCAGCTCCTCCTTTGTGCTCCCGGCCGCGATGGGGAAAGCAAAGGAGGCCAGGAACGATTTCCCAGCCTGGCTGAGCACTGAGGAGCAGCGCTCTGTGTGTAACAAATGCGTGCTGCTGTGGATTGGTGGCGGAGCAGGAGGCGGCTGAGGCGCTTCTGTCAGAGGAGCTGGGCCGGCGGCCAAAGCCTGGGCCCTGCTGAGGCTGCTCCCAAGCAGAAGCAACAGGAATTAATTCTGTGAGGACAGGAAAGCAAAACACGGCGCAGCGTGCAGGATCTGCGGGCTGCCTGCAGATTCACCCACCTCTCTTCCATTGTTTTTCTTTGTCTGATCTGTCTAGAGCTGAAAATTCGTGGAAATCCTGACTCACAGAAGCCTTTGGAAGTGGAGGGAGATGGATTTGCAGCCTGAGAAGGAAGACCCCGTTCCTTCAGTGCCTTTTCAAGTGTTCCCTTCAGCAAGAGTTGCTTCAGTCATATATGGAACAGCAGAACCATGGGGAAAAAACCCGAATGTTGGAAATCGAAGAGAAATGGATACAAGAGAAGAGAAATGAAGACATAAGAGAAATTAGAGAAATGAGTACAACTGAACACAACAAATGAATACTATAAGAAAAATGAATACAACAAAAATGACACCTAAATGCACAAATATTCTGTTCCTCTAGTAGTTATTACATATTATTTGGGAAAATTTAGGGTATTTTTCTTTATCTTCCCCAGTTTGTCACTCTCAGGAGGATTTGCAGTGCTGGTGGAGGGAGAAGATGAAATGCAGGAGCTGCAGCAGTGGCAGCAAATGTTGCCTGGTGTGACCTTCAGCTCTGAGTCACCACAAAGAGCTCCCTCCCGACAGTCTGGAGTGAGGAGTTGGGGAGATGTGAGGAAATTCAAGAGTCCTTGTCCAGGGAATTTGATGGCAGCTCAGAAAGGCCTCTGACCCCAGTAAAATGGGCCCTTAAATGTCTGAGGAGTCTCACAGGGACAAATAGCGAGGCAGAAAGGACAAAAAAGAAAAAAAAAAAGTCAGTCAGAACCTCTGTGAAGGAGCAAGAAACCCTCATTCTAAATGAAAATAGATTTTAAATGTTGGCTAAGTTATATTGGGGTGGAATAAGGCAGATTTCAGAAAGTTGCCATTTCTCAAGCCGCTCCATTACTTCCTTCAGGTTCACTTGCTCCTCTCTGGTACCAGGAGACATTTAATGAAGTGCTGGGGCTTGAAATGGCTTTTTCCAAACAGCCAGGCTGTGCTGAGCAATCTGAAATGGAAAGGTTTTTAACTGGGACCCTGCTCTGGAAGCATTTCAGCACAGAAATAGTCCCAGTGACCTTCAGCCTGTGCCCTCCTCCACACAATTCTGCATTCTTGGGAATGTGGGGAGTCACTGGGGCTGCCTGGGAGGGATGTGGAATTTGTACAGCCCAGTGCATGAATAAGAAAATGGGAAAATCCAATTTAATAATTCTTTCCACACTCCTGCATCACTGCTCAATACTCACTCTTCTCACAGAATATCTTTTGACAGCAACTTGCTCCATTATTTAATCCCATCCATAGCTGTGTGTTTAAAGGATAAATAGCGCCGTTTCCCCCTTGAGCTGCATTTTGGTGTGTTTAACTCCATCAAAGTTGTAAAAGAACATGGTGTAAAGGTGTGTAAATATCTTGGATTTTTCCTCAGTGCCAGAATTCCAGAGGCTGCAATCCTCTGCTTCCTCACTGTTCCCACATAACTCCTTAACCCCACTCTGCCTCCTGACAGCCTCAGGATTTCAGTTTAAAGTAGGCCTGGGATTGGTCTTTAATTTAGATCTTTACCATCCCACACATTTAATCCCCACCCTGGCAAAAAAGAATTTAAGATTTGACACCTGGAGAGGCTGGCATTAAATAAAAGAAAGAAATAAAGTCTGGCACCTGCAGATCTCTGTCCTGAGATGAAATTATCTATCACTCCATCACTTGATCACTAGGGCTGCACTTTCTAGGAAATCTCCACCCCTCTCTGGTGATTTAATGAGCCTGGGAGATCAGATTTAGATTTAGATTTAGATTTAGATTTAGATTTAGATTTAGATTTAGATTCAGAGGAGTGGCAACACCTCAGGTTTTTTTTCCAGGAGTGAAAATGTCCCCGTTTCAGATCGGATGAGGAGATGGGATGAAAACCTTTCATAATTCTGAAAGGAATTGCTCTTTTCAGGCCAGTCTGTTATTAATCATAAAGATGGATATGTACAAAAGAAGATATTTTTACATCTACACTAAAATTCTGAAAATTCCACAGTGACAAATGGCTCTTAATAAGAGGAGGATAGAAAGGGGGAGAAAGAAAGAGAAATGTTAAAAATTATCCCTGTGGCAGCTCTGAGGGGGCCGAGGCAGAACAAAGATTAAAAATTCAAAATTCCAGTTCTTATCAATTAATTTACCAAATAACTGCAGCATATTTAACAAAGAATCCACTTTTTAGGTGTGTGGAGAGAAATAACTCCCCTGTGGGAGTGCTTGATTCCATTGCAAATAAATGTGCACAACAGAAACCTCTGTTTTGCAAAGTGGGAAAGAGTTTCCAAAAGACAGCACTAGAACCTGGGAAACTTCACACAAAGCAGGATTTTATGGGAATAAATAACTAACGAGGAAAATTTCCCCACAGAAGAAATACCCACTATTACACTGAAAAGAAATTCCTGTTTCTTACAGGAAAGAAAAATAAATTCCTGTTCGTTTCTTTCTCTGGACTACAGTCTCAGAAAAACTAGGACATGTGTAAAAGAAATATCTAAATAAAGAGGATTCATATCCAGGGAAAGGTCTGAACCTCTGTCAAAATAATATGAATAAAGCAGCAGCAGCGCTGATTATGTTGGCAGGGCAGAAATGCAGAAGATTTGCTTTCTACAAGAAAATACATCAAGATTAAGAAAATTCTACAAGAAAAGTCAAGAATTTCTTAATAAAGATTAAGAAAAATGTGCCTCAAAATCTCACTCTCAATTAATCAATTTTGTCAGACAGAAGTAAAATAAAATGTGGATCCACTTTTCTGAGAGGTGTTGCCACCAAGTAAGGCCAGAGCTGACTGAAAAAAGCTGAAGGTTCCAAATCTGTGGGGCCTGGAGAGCAAGAAATATAAAATATGTAGCAAAAGATGCATTTCTGTGTATTTTAGCCTCCCCATGGGCTGATTCCTCAGTGGAAGAGAAATTCTGGCAACCTCCCCATTATTATCCACCACCCACACCCCATTTTCCTTCTACAGCTCCATGGAATTTTCTCCTTCATCAGAGTTATAAAGCACCAGGGATCCAAACAGAATTTTTAAAATGTGGATATACAAGAAAATTTAGTTTATATAAGCTTAAGAATAGTTTCACTCTGATGACATTGATAAATACTCATTTGAGGCAGGTTTGAGATAATTACAGGCAGGCTGATGTGGCTGCTCTGGACCCTAAAAAAAATCACTGAGCTGATTCAAAAATCACTGAATATTTTCCTAAAAAGCCCAAATTTTAATTCCCTGCCTTTCCTCCTAAACCCAGCTCCCTGGACCTCACCCTAGGCTGATTTACCTCCCAGAGGCATCTCCTGCACAGCCCAGGTGCATCCTCAGCTCTTGCCCGTGGTTGCTGGCACAGCTGGGACAGGGAAGCGAGCGCACCCCGTCATTATTTTGTGTTTATATGATTATTAATTACCAACTCCCAAATGTCCTTTCGATGATTCCCTGCTGGAATGTTCCTTTGCACATTCCAGGCCCTGTGCAGCGTTCCCTGTGGTCCCAGCATCAGCTGGAGGAAGGTTTCGTGCTGCAGGGGTTTAAAATTCCTTGCTGCTCTCTCAGGAGCCTTTCCCATCTCTGCTGCAGCTGGGCTGGGTTTCCTGGCAGCTTTTGGGGTTCCCTCAGTGCTGGGGATGGAATCAGAGAGCTGAATCCTGCTGGAGAAGGGATGGAGAATTCTGGGGATGGAATCAGGCAGTTGAGTCTCTGGAAAAAGGATGGAGAATTTCTGGGGATGGAATCAGGCAGCTGAATTCCTGGAGAAGGGATGGAGAATTCTGGGGATGGAATCAGAGAGCTGAATCCTCCTGGAGAAGGGATGGAACATTTCTGGAGCGTGTTTATTCACACTGTTCACAACTTCCAAGCTGAATGAGGAGAGGAGAGGAGAGGAGAGGAGAGGAGAGGAGAGGAGAGGAGAGGAGAGGAGAGGAGAGGAGAGGAGAGGAGAGGAGAGGAGAGGAGAGGAGAGGAGAGGAGAGGAGAGGAGAGGAGAGGAGAGGAGAGGAGAGGAGAGGAGAGGAGAGGAGAGGGAACAAGAGGCAGTGGCAGGGAGAGGGAATGTGAGATCCCTGAGCACTGGAAAATCCCTGATTCCCATCCTGGGCCACTTTGCTGGGCTGTCACTTTTAGCAGGGTGTTCTGAAGGAATTTCCTGTGGATTAATGGCAGGAAGAAGAATCATTGAGCATTCCAGTGGGTTTGGGTTGAAGGGACCTTAAAATTCATCCAGTTTCATCCCCTTCCAGGGGCAGGGACACCTTCCATTATCCCAGGCTGTTCCAACCTGGCCTTGAACACTTCCAAGTGTACTTTATTTTCTTTAAAATCTCCCATAGTGTTTGACAGGCCTGTGCTTGTTAAGACTACAAAAAATTTCCTCTACAGGTGTAAAACGGTTATAAAAATGCTGCCATTTCTTTACTAGAAGCAGATAAATTTCATTTCTTACTGCTTCAGTCAGTTGTACAATGTGTGCTGAAAATCTGCAAGATAGCAAGGGTGGTATCACCCCTGATTCAAAGAAAAAATACAGAATGATCCTGGAAATTGGAGAACAGCATGGTCAGAACTTGGTCTCAAGAATTCCCAGTTTAATCAGCTCTTAGTCGCAGCTCATGGCATTGTATCTGTGCCATTCTGGATTTGAACCTGGTTCAGGCAGCTTTTCCTTCCCAGTTCATTTGTTTTGCCCCTGAAAGCAGAGCAGGTGTCAGGTGAGGGATGCCCCAGCCTGGGCAGCACAGGGGAAGAACTGAGGGGGATAAATATTGGTGCCAGCTCAGAGAAAGCAGAGCTCAGCTGAGCAGGTGTTGCCTTTTCTCCAGCTTGGAAATGAAACTTGAGATGGTTTTATTAAGGAGGTAATAGGAAAGGAGATCTTTATTTAAAGGCCTTCAGGGCAGTTCTGGGTTTCACAGCCGCCCTAATTCCCTGGCCAGCTTTTATGGGACACTCATTTGTGACACTGTCAGTGTCACCCTGGAGCTGACAGAGGCTGTGCCCCATCCTCTGGGCCAATTCCTTGCATATTCCATGCACATTCCTGTGCTTTAGCAGATCCCTGCTCTCACTTGGTTAATGACCTCTCTTGATGCAGAGCTGAGGAAGCTCCTGGACTGGTCTGGCAGGTGTGGGGAGCTGTGGGAGATGGGGTGACTCTGGCAGGCAGCAATGTCCTAATTAACTCTGGATTTGCATCCCAAACAGCAGCAAGTCAGCCCCAGCAGTGCAGCCCAGATAAACTCCTGATTGAGGCCCAGAAATTCCTTATCCAGTTTCTGTGGAGTGTTCTTGTCTTAGGCTGCAGTGCAGGATGGAACCAGGGGTGTGTATTCTACAGCAGCTGTTTAATCCAGGTGGGGCAGTGTTATTTGTGCCTTCCATGGCCCATCCCTCATAACTCTGGAGGAACATCCTCTGTTAATGGGGTTAACAGGAACATCCTCTGATAAGGGGGTTAACAGGGACATCCTCTGATAATGGGGTTAACAGGGACATCCTCTGATACTGGGCCAGCTGGGGCAGTTCTCTGCTGTTCTTTGGGCAGTTTTCTTTATCTCTCCCACAGCCAATCCTCCCTCCAGGAGACCTCTGCTGTCCATGGGCCATTAATTATTAATTACCTTCTGTTCATGGGCCATTAATTATTAATTATCTTCTGTCCATGGCCAGTGAGTGTCCCTGCATGGCTGATCCAATCCCACCATCCCATGGGGAGATGCTCCGCCCAGGGGAGGAGCCAAGCATTCCTACCTGGGTACAATCTGAGCTTTGGGACAGCACAGCAGCCTTTGCCCCCTGCACTGCCAGAGGAGCAGCTTTGTGCTGCCCTGCACTGCCAGAGGAGCAGCTTTGTGCCCCCTGCACTCCCAGGGGAGCAGCTTTGTGCTGCCCTGCACTGCCAGGGGAGCAGCTTTGTGCTGCCCTGCACTCCCAGAGGAGCAGCTTTGTGCTGCCCTGCACTGCCAGAGGAGCAGCTTTGTGCTGCCCTGCACTCCCAGAGGAGCAGCTTTGTGCTGCCCTGCACTCCCAGAGGAGCAGCTTTGTGCTGCCCTGCATTGCCAGAGGGAGCCCAGGCCCATCTGCAGCAGCCCTGGAGCTGCAGAGGAAAACTCCCCCCTTGTGCAGGATCCCTGTTTCTGATGCCTTGTGCAGGCTAGGCCCTCGAATAGAGTCCCAGAATAAAGCAGGGATTTATCCAAAGGATCTCCTCCATGGATCCACCTTGGGCAGCACCAGAGCCCAGCCAGGGCTGCACCCAAGATGAACCAAAATGGCCCCAAAATGCACGAGCGCTGCCGGGCTCTGTCCCTGGGATCAGCTCTGCTCCATTTGCACCTTGCAGTTCATTGTCCCATTGCAGCTTTAGCCCAGGCAGTCCCACCCTGCTTGTTTTTCTCTCTCCAGCCCACGGGGTTTGTGCTCCTGGGCTGAGATTTGGGTCATTTGTCCTTGGTGCCCAGCTGGAGCAGGAATTGTTTTGTCTCCCTGCTCTGTGCACACAGCTCACCATCCCATAATGTGAAGCTCAGAACTCCACACTAAAGCTGCACAGAATGTGAAAAATAGAAAAGCTCAAACCTGAGGCATCACTTCCACCCAACCATCCCAGGATTCTGTGAGAAGCACACTCAGATGCTGCTAGCTTAGCTAGAGTAGCAGGGCCTAAACCATATTTTATTTTTCCTTTTCTAATATCTCTACCTGTCTGCAGCATCCCACCCCAGCCCTCCAGACACCACAGAAAACCATGGCTGAGAAGGTCTGGGTGGAAGCAGGAATTCCTGAGGGACAAGGGTTGGACATGGAGAATTTGGTTGGAAGATTGAAAATGGAGCATTTCGACTGCTGCTGCCTGGGGCAGTCCTTCCCCATTGCTGCATTTTTTAGGGGAAAGGGCCAGTTCTTAAATAGAAAATTTGATTTTGTTGGAAAACATGAGGAGGAAAAGCAGAAGGCTGAGGGAGCAGGGCAGGGTTTGCTCCAGCTGAGCTCAGGCTGTGTTTGGGACAGGAGGGAGGGAAGGTGAGGCCCAGACATGGCTTGTGGCACATCATCCCCATGATTCATATTTGGAAATGATCTGGCTGCAGGCAGATAGTTTGGAACACCATCCATTATGCAGATTCTTACCTCATTTACTTGCCCAATTAGATCATTAAAGAGCCTCCAGCATTTGCGGCTTGCTCTAATTTTGCAGCTTTTCTGAGGAAAACTCACCCTCCTTTCCTTACACCAACCTGGTCCCCAAATCCCCTCCACCCTGGGGTTTCTGGATGAGATTTGGGAGATGCAGAGATTGGGAGCTGTTTGAAAATAATCCCAATCAGATGTTGCAAAAGAAGGTGGTGGCTTCACTGCAGGCCTTCCTGTGCCACATTTTTGTGGCTGCTTAACCCCGTAATTCTGTGGAGACACGAAATTGCCCCTTGTAGGAGCTCAGAGCCCCACGGGGGCAGAGGTGTTTTGGGAGGTTTGCAATCAGCCAAGGCATGAACTGTAAATATTTGTTTGCCTGCTGTGCTCCTCCCTGCAGAGTCCCTGAGCTTGGGCCCGGCCCCAGGATCCCGGTGCCGTGTCCTGAGCGTGGTGCAGGCAGAGCAGAAATTATTGCACAAAGCAGAGTCCTGTGGCCAGAGGAGATTTCAGCAGGCAGGAGGAGGGCGGGGAGTGGAGGACACGCTCTGTAATTGAGGATCAGACTCCTGGGCTCTGCCTCTCCATCCACACGGGAGCTGCTCCCTGCCGGGCTCCAGAGCATCCCCTGCCCCGCACAGGTGAGTGCTGCTTTTCACATCCCAAATTTTACCTCACTGTGATGCATTTGGTGGGAAGAGGCTCAGGTGTCACCCAATTTAGTAAAAACTGTGTGTAAGGGCAGAAATGGGGTGGTTAATGAGGATATTTTCACAAGCAATTGTTAATATTTCAAACTACAGAGGCATTTGTTTCACTCACCTGGCAGGAAGAAAAGAGGTGGAGGAGATATGGAAGGAAAATGTCACTAAAATCTCTGGGAAGTGGCTTTTTTAGGGTAAAATCCCACTCTGTTTGGGGCTGTGGAGTTAATGGCATGTCATTTCTGAGGGATAAATTTCTTTCCACAGATTTTGACACCAACAGGGGTTCTTTACTTCCTAATTAAAAAGTGGGAAATCAGAGGTTTTGATTTGTTGCCTCTTATTTACCAAAGGACAGAAAGTGTCAATAACTGAACTAGTCCTGTTTTCCCTTTTGCCCTCCAGTTCTGTGTCCTGCTGGTGCCATAATGCAACACTCAGTAACTACTAGCATTGATTTATTTCTTCTTTAAAAGAAATTTGTCTTTATTATTATTTTACATTATTATATATTACATACAACACAATATTTTATATTATACACTAAATATTATTATAATTAGTAGTAGTAGTTATAGTATTATTAGTATTATTAGTATTATTATTTAATTCTGGCAACAGATCAATTCACTCCCTGCTGCAGAAAAAGCTGGATAACCTGGATGTAGTTTCCTTTTATTGGAATTCTGTTTGTGTGGAGCTCTCCATGCTCTCAGTTTGCACCGGGAACTTCCAGCAGCGACTGGAGCATGAGACAAAATCCAGCCTGCAGTGGTAGGAATTGGCCTTGTAGCAAATTCTGTGTAGAAATCCACAGGTGGGGAGGAGGAGGAGGAAGGAGAGAGGGCTTAATGGGAGTTTTAATTAAGCTGCTCCAACAGAGCCTTGAGTAACCCAGTGCAAGGTGAAATTCTGGCAGAGCTTGGCCTGGGGAATGGAATTGCCACAGCTCTTGGGTGAAATGAGCTCTCAGGGAGCCTCCTTGGTGAGGCTGGTGCAGTGTGAGGTTCCCATTTCCATGATCCCATTTCCATGATCCCCCTCCCTTCATTTCCAGGTTCCCGTTTCCATGATCCCCTACTCTTCAGGAGCAATGTCAGGTTCCCATTTCCAGGTTCCCATTTCCATGATCCCCCACCCTTCATTTCCAGGTTCCCATTTCCAGGATCCCCCATTCTTCAGGTGCAATGTGAGGTTCCCATTTCAGGTTCCCATTTCCATGATCCTCCACCCTTCAGGTAGAACATGAGGTTCCCATTTCCAAGTTCCCATTTCCATGATCCCCGCTCTTTCATCCCACAGGGAGCTCTGGGACTGGGGATGGATGTGAAGAGCACCCCAAGGTACCTGTACTGGCTCTTCTGCCAGTTTGAGCTGATCACCTGCAGTTACCTGATGGAGCCCTGGGAGAAGGTGCTCTTCTACTCCTTCAACCTGGCCATGCTGGGGCTGCTGCTCTACACCACCTATGTGTGCCTGGCTTTCCACGCCAGCTCGGCCTTCCAGCTCCTCTGCAGCTTCCTGGGAAACCCACGGGAAAATTCTCTTTCTGTGGTGAAGTAAAACCTCAGCCTGCCTTGGGCATCAAAGAGTTTCCTTATCCCATTTTTGTCCAGGAGCAGCAAACTCTGCTTTATCCTCTCTTCGTGTTTTGCTCTGACAGGAAATTATTTTTGCTCCAATCAATCCCTGTTTTTACTCTTTGATTCTTCAAGAGCTTTCAATTTTAGTGACCCACTGGAATTACAGAGCTGGGATTGGGACAGGAACAACCCCCTGAAGATTTTGTTATTCCAGGGCACAGGAACAACCCCCCTGAAGATTTTGTTATTTTGGGGAAAGGAACAACCTCCCTGAAGATTTTATCCCAGGGAAAGCTGTTTGGATATGGGAAGTTTCCATCTGGAGAAACGAGACAGCATGGATTTGTTCTTGTCTGCCAGAAGAGATGTGCACACAAAAATCCTGGACGAGTGGGAGCTGCTTCCCTGAGCTTGCTGTGTTCTTATGGAATGATTTCAGGATTTATTCAGTCTCCTTGATTGTTTTATACAATGAATTACTTGGCTGGCTTGTTATCATGGTGCAAACAATGCCACTGATTCATTAAAAATGTGAGGATGTGCTGCTGTGAAAATTTCTGATTAAATTCTCAGATTCTTGGGCTTTATAAAACCAGATAGTCTTTAGAAGATGAGTAAATCACATGCATCATAAAGAGAATATAACACTACAGAGTCACTTGTGGTTGGGTTTCAGTTGAAAATAAACCCCTAAACATATAAAAATACAATGTCTCCTTTTTTCCTAACCCTTTACTCCCTTGTTTTCACCTTCTAAATTTTTGTTTTGGAATTTTTCCCGAGCCCCTGCGATGTCCTCTCCTTCCAGAGGATGGGTTGTTGCTGTAGGTGGCAATGCAGGGAATTAGGGAATGAGGCTTGATCACAGGAGGCATCAAAACAAAGTGAAGACATCAATTATGTCATTTGTCACCTCAGCTGCTTTCCCAGTTCATAATTATGGGGAAATAAGGCAGGAGATGAAAATAATTTCTCTGGGAAAATGAGGACAGCTGTGCTCAAACTCCCAAGTCTTGTAACAATTATCTCTAAGTTTGTAAAAAAAAAAAAATCTATTCAATACTTCCAAACTTGGATCCAATGGGATGTTTTATTCAAGTAATATAATGGTTGAAGTAGTAATTAGTGTAGATTTGCTTTCATGCTTAGTCTGCATATTATGTTTACTGATATTTATCAATATAATTTGTATTTACTGATGTTCAGGAAGAAGAGGGAGCACACAATATTTTAATTATATTGATCATTAGCCTGTTTATGGAGACAGTGAATTTTCCCCAGCCTGTCAGTCCCTAATACAGAGAAATACAGGACTTTGCATTAAAGGGGCAAAATCTATATATTTCTCAAGATTATGAAAATAACTATTGCTCAAGCTGTGCCTGGGAGTGAGCCCAGGGCAGGAGCAGGTCACCCTCAGTCCCTGCAGGACTCCACAGGGACATCCTGAGCATTTCTGGGCACTCAGGAATCCCAGAGCAGGCTGGCAGAGCAGGTTGTGTTATTGTATTATTCACCCTGCTGGTGTTACTGCTGCCCTTTCCCATGGGGGTTTTGGGGTGCCTCTTTCACAACACCTGGGCTAGGATTGGGATGGGATTGGGTGCAGGACTGGGGTGGGGCTCTGCTCCCATCCCCAGATCCCAGCTGGGCTGGGGGAACAGGACAGAGCCAGGAAAGCACCAAAATCCAGCAGAGGAAACAAGGGGGCCAAGGGGCAGCCGGGGCTCCCCAGAGTTCCTCATTCATTTTCCTCATCCCCCCCTTTCCCCTGCCTGTCCCAAGCCTCCAGGATTTACAATATCTCATCCCAGTTCAGTTCCCAGCCCTGCCTGGGCAGGTTCCTGCCTGGGGGTTCTGGATTTGTCAGGTCAGGCTCAGCTGGGATCGGGATCGGGATCAGGATCAGGATCAGGATCAGGATCAGGATCAGGCACAGGGTGGAGAGAGGGAAAGCTCCTTCCCCAGAGGCTGCTGGGCACTGCCCAGGCCCCCAGGGAAAGCCCCGAGGCTGCTGGAGCTCCAGGAGGGTTTGGGCACCACTCCAGGGATGCCCAGGCTGGGATTGTTGGGGTCAAACAGGCTCTTTCCACATTTCTCCAGATTTTTCCAACCAGCTGCTCTGAGTGGCCACAGCAATGAGTTTTCCCCACCTGATGCTCAGTGTTCCAAACCCCAATGGATGAATGGATGCATGGCTGGAGCAGGAAGTGTTCCCAGAGGAATGGGAAATGGAATATTCCCTGCACACCCTTCCCTGAGCACGCCGAGGGCAGCTGTGTCTGTCTGGGGGAAGTTTCTGTCCTGGCAGAAAGGAATGCAAGGTAACATTCAGCACCTTTCAGATCCCTGCCACGTGAAAAGGAAATATTCAAATTGCACAACTTAACCCACGCTGCTTCAGCAAGAGTGGAAACTAAAGAACAAATAAGAAGCAGCTGCTAAAATCCACCTGCTCGTGCTGCTCACAGGAAACCTTTGATGTTTCCAGCCAGAACACCCTGCTGGAATCCCAGCATCCTCCTTAGGAGTGATTTTATTGTAGGACTTTCACACCTTATCTCCCATGAAACTTTAATTTTATTGATCCAAAGAGTTTGCCCTTCCTAAAGGCACTAAAGATGGTTCTGCCCATGTGGAATTTCAGCCCCTCTGCTGCTGATCTCCTCAGGAGTTTTTAGAAGCTTTCTAAGATAATTTCTTGCTCCTTGTTCCTGTCATTGTTTTGCGCTCCAACAGCAGCACTTTGCTTCATTTCCAGCCACGTGTAATTGCAGTTCTTATCTCTGCTCTCCATCACCTGACCTGAAAATCCTGCTTGGAGAATGAACCTGTCAGCACTTCCTGGCTGTGCATCCCACAGGACATTTCCATGTGCAGGGTTGCTCAGAGCAGGGGGGAGTTTCCAGCAGCTCTGTTTGCTTTTCCAGAGCTGACCTGAAATCCCTCTGTCCTGCCTGGCTGGAAGTTTCTGCTTCGGTTCCCAGCCCAGCTGAAACTGCTTCATGCAACAGTTGAGTTCCAGTTTCTCTGAGACAGGAAACTCCTCCTTCCTCTGCTGCTGGCATTCCCAGCGCACAGCAGAGATATTACATTAAATAGATTTTTCTTAGATATTTTTCCAGGTGTTTTTTCCAGGGATCAAGGTGTGAAGCACCATCCTCAGAGCACACACTCTCAGCAGGGTGTGCAAACAGCACCAAATATTTCACAGCTTCAGGAGTTTCCTTCCATCTCACAGACCTCACTGACAGAGGTGAGTTTAAAATTGGCTTTCAAGGCTTTTCAGTCCTTGCTGGGGATTGTGCAATTTGAGTATTCAACTTCCTAAAATGAAAGCATCATCCAAAATGCTTTCATTTTAGGAAGATGAGTATTTCAATTGCACAAAATCCCTTCAGTTTCTTGCTTTACCATCAGGCTTTGGTTTTGTTTGGAACTGAAACCCTGACAAGTTTTAAACTTCATTTTCCGATTTGGCTTAACCAGGTTCCCATCCTGTATTGAGGAGGAAATGGAGATTCTGACAGCAACGAGATTCTTTGTTCCATGACTGTGTCCTGGAATGAGCTCCAGGAAACATTCCCAAATCCCCCTGGATTTCCAATTCCCCCACTCCTTTCACCTGCTCTGGGTGCAGGAACAGTGACACCAGGTGGACTCTCACGTTCAGCACATCCCGATTTTTCCATGGATTCTCCTGCAGGAGAACGGGGAAGAAATGGGATTGGATCAATCTCTGTCAGTCCCAGGGTGGAAATGGAGCCAGACTCTTCCCATTGGCATTTCAGAGAAATTATTCCAAATCCCAACAATCCAACAGAATTTGGATTGTACCCTTGTCCAGCTTTTTGTGGGAAACTCCCTGACACAACATTCCTCTGGAATTCCCTATTTTAAGCTGCTTCCAGTGAAATAACACTGATTTTGTTAAGTCCCCACCAGATCAGTGTCTCAATTCCTCAGCTTGCAAGCTCCCAGAATTGGCCCAGGAGCTGTCCCTGGAGGGCAGCCAAGCTCAGGCACCTGGCCTGAGGTTAGAAGTGTTTCCCATCAATATTTCACCTCAGCAATTTCCATCTGGGAAAATCTGGGAGCCCTGGAGTTACATCAGGCCATCCACTAACAGATTTTTAAAGCAGTTAAAAGTGAAATCATCACCTTAAGCTTTTCACCATCAACATACAAGACTTTTATCTAGGGAATAATAAATCAAAAATTAGTGTTTGCACATTCCAACCCCTTTTTTCTGTTCATTTCCCCCCTCAGTTATCCAGCTTTAGTGCTGTAAGCTCTGACTTATAAAACACATTTTTTCACCATTTTCTCTGAGCAAAACATAATTCCAACATTCTGCACACCTTCTCCCATGACTTCCAACTCAAAATCCATCAACATCTGGGTGGAAATGCATCATTGAGCAGGTCTGGTTAAAACCCTGAAGGATTTCTGTTGTATAAAAGGAGTTTTTTGTGGCTTAAGTCAGAGATTTTCAGGAAGAGCTGCAGGGACAGTGGCAGCTTTTATCCAAGACAATGAATACTTTGTTAACTTAAAATATTGGTGAATATTTAATTTGTTGGGCACTCCCTAAACCCCTCTGAGCTCCCAAAGGGGCACTGGAAGCTTGGGAACCTACAGAGACCCAGCTTTGGTTGTGGGGAGCTGCTCCAGCCAAAGAAATCCCACAAATCCAGGCAATGCTTGCATCCAAGGCCTCAGCAGCACAAGATCTTCTGATAAAAGATCCATGGAAGCTTTTCCAGGAAGGGGGGAAAGGAAGAGGGAAATCTCCAGGGATAAACAGCACAGCAAATATCCAACATTCCTGGGAGAGTCCAGCAAGGAAAACAGGGAGGAGGAAAAGGATTGATGGAAACAGCACAGTTTAAACCCAGATTTTATTACCCCCCCAACACCTGCCACCAACAGGGAGTTCATTATTCTGTCTTCTTTGGACTTGCAGAGGATAACTGGATTTGAAAATGAACTAAAAAATGATGAATCAAAACATCTCAAGAGGTTTTTAATCCTTTATAGCTGGTTTATTAATTAATTGCTGTGCATGTTGCTTTAATCCACTGATCCAGACATGGGATACAGTTCAACACTCATCACACACCACAGGATTTTCCAATCTTCCTGATCAAGGGCTTTGCAGGGAAGTTTTCTTTGTGTAAGGGAACAGAAATTAGTCTTGAGCTTCCCTAAATATGGATATATGGAATAATCTACAGGTATCATAAAAGGCTTCAAACCACTGTGCCAAAAATGGGGAAAACCTTCCCCATGTGAGAAATTAAAGCTGTAACAGTAGGTAGGGACTCTACCTAAAATCCAGGGAACTGCAATAAAATCTCTCCCTCTGGACATCTTTCCTTATTTTCTCCACTGCAGAAACTGCATGGAAAGATCCCTCAGGGATGGGAGGAACTTGTGGAATTTATATTGCAACGCTTCCACCAGAAATTGAGCTTTAATTGCTGATTCTCTGAGTATCAACCATAAAATATGAATTCCAGGCCATTATTTTGGGGTGCATGGGAGTTTTGTCACTTTTCCTGGCCCTGTGATGGTTAATGATGGTCTGGGGAGTTTTTGCTCCCCAGGGAATATTTATTGGCTGTAAGGCACTGTCCTCACTCTGTCAGCATTTCTGCTCCCTCCCCTCCTGTGGCGTCCTGGGAAATGTGGAGATCTTCCAGCATCTCAGCCAGGCTGATCCGTGGAGCTCCATCATCATCTGTGTCACTCTCCACTGGAATATCTGCATCTAACAACACACAGAAATCCCCCCAAAATCAGTTAAGCAAAGAAAACAAACATCAAACCACCAGAGCAACGCCAAGGGAAAATGGGGGTAAAAAATCAAACCAACAACACCAAAACAACCAACAAACCACAAAACAAAAAACTCCTCAGTCCCCTCATGGAAAAAAATTGAATTCTGTATCAAATCCTTCCCCCAGCAGAGATTTTGGGTGCAGGAGAAAAGTTCTCTTTCACTTAAAGGCAAGGAAACAAAACCCATCAGGTGAAACACATCTGTGAAATACTTTGCAGCATTTCTCCAGGCACGAAGAGTTTGGAGAATGTAAATAGAGAATTCCAGTAAAGTTGTTTTGCCTCAAACACAATTTAAACATGATTTAATTACACCCAGTGAGGGAGTTAGAAAGGCCTTACTTCTGTAAATGTTGACATTTTTCCTGATGGTCTCATCCTCTTCCAGATCTTCAAGGAAGTCCTGGTATTGTCTGTAAAAGATGTGGGATGTATTTACTCCCTGCTCCTTTGGATTTATGGAAATTCATTCAAAGTGAAATCACAGAAACAAAACCCCAGAGCATCCCCACATTTCCAACTCACCGCTGATTTACCCTCACCTATTAATTCCCAACTCAATTCTCTCTCATTTTCCCTTTTTCCCTCTCAGCTGGAGGTTATTCAGAGGCTGCTTTGTCACTGAACAAGGAGAGCAGATACTGAACCTTTCATCATCTGTGTCTGAGGCCTCCCTGTCCCTCTCCAGCTCCTTCAGTTTCCAGTTCCTGCGGCGCTGCCGCTTGCAGCGGTCGAAGCTCTTCTTGATCAGCACCTGCAGGGAAAAGCAGCTCCTTTTTCCACCTCCCAAAACCCCAAATCAGCTCCCAAATCCCCATCTGGGCATCCAGAACCAGCTGGGCTGCCACTCAGCAGTGTTATATTGAATTTACAGGGAGTTTGTTGGTTCAAATATGTCCAAACACTTGGGGAATGGTCCTGAAGGGACAGGCACACACTGGAGTTATTATTCAGCGCCCAGGGATTGGTAATTGGAATAGAACCAACAATTAATGTATTAGCTAACCATGGTAATTGGAAAAAGACCCAAACAATAAATATGTTATTTAACCATCACTCAAATATTTAAGGAAATAATCCTTCAAAATCAGATGCTGCTGAAATGTCACTGTTAATATCCTCTCTTCCTTCAGGCACTGCTCACTATGAAATCACACTCCCTCCTAGCCTGGGTAATGGAGGAACTTTGGACAGAGAAAGGGATTTTCTTACCACGTCAGGGATGTGCTGGGGGTTCATCTTGTTGGCAAATTCATCATTTAGGTTGCAGTTGGCCAAGTCAAAGCTAAAACAGAAACAGGGGTTTTATTCTGCTTTATAAAAACCCTGACCTCAGTCTATCGTGTTTGTGCTAAAGGGCAGCACAGGGCAAGGTGCAGCTCCTAAGGAACAGGAATATTTCCAGAGGAAGGGAAGCAAATAAAAATCCACATTAATGTGCAGCTCTCCTAAGTCTGAGCAGCTGCAGTTCCCAAATCCTGCTCTGTTGGCACTTTCCAATCTCTGGAATCCAAACTGCAACATCCACTGAGGTGCTGCTGGGCTCACAACATTCATGTTTAAACCTTTCTAAGCATCACCTAATTTGCCTAATCTTACAAATAATTCACATTTGTTATCACTGTATATGATATTCATTAGCAAACAAATAATTAATTGGAGTTTTAAAAATCCTTGCCATTTATTTGTGGCTAAGTTGTGACTCCAAGCTGCACTCTGAAGGCAATCAGCTCTCTTATTTCTTACAATTCTTACATGGAAACTCCTTCTAGAAAAGAGATTTCCTGGATTAGGACCAGGAAATTCCCCACCTTTTGCTGCTTTCATTTTGAGATCAGAGCAGTTCAACACTTTCTGATAGCACATGAATTCAGTCATTAAATAATCATTTAATAAAAGCTCAGAAAAGAAGAACAGACCCCAAGACCAGGTCGCCAGGGTTCAGGATGTGCCCCAGGTGAGTGCAGCAGAAATATTGGTGATCTGTGTCCAGCTCTGAGGTTTTCCTGACCCAGGCTTCAGCCAGAGTGTGCTGTGGGAATGGAAAATAAAACATTCTTTAACCAAACCCAGCTTAACCCCAACACTGCACTGATTTAAACTCCACTTGTCATTAAACTTGTGCTTCTGCATCACATCCAATGTATCCCTTGCTACTCCTCATTTCTCATTCCATAAAAGTAACGAAATGGACATGGCAACTCCCAGGAATTCCCAAAGGCTGTTTCTATAAAGAAACACCTATTTTAGCTTTTAACTGAGAAGATCCATTAATTCTAATTAGAAAGAAATGCTTTAACAAGACCAATTCAGTCATGAAAGCTGCAAAGTTAATATTTCAACACCCAGTAACAAGCAGAGTTTAAACTCTGCAAGCAGAATTCCTGGAAGAGGAATTCACCTCCTGCCTGTGCCATTTCCAAACCAAATGGTCCCAAGGAAAGCTTCTGCCAGTGGTGACACCCAGAAGAGCCCAGACTGTGCCAGGCACACCCAGCCCACGAGTTCAGCTGAGCAGGAGGCCCAAAACACCAATTAAACAGAGAAACTCACCTTGTTTGAGCGAGCCCCTGCCCCAGCACCTTTTTTCTTCTCATGGACCCTGTTGATGTCCATGATGATGAACTCCTCCAGCTGCTTGGGGTGGAACAGGCTGTTGAAGGGGTGGCGCCAGTAGGTGTTGCCATCGATTTCAGCAACTGCAAAATGATCAGGGAGAGAATTTCTTGTGAAAAAACAACCATTAACTAAAATGCAGGCAACTGCCAGACACAATCTGTTCATCTCTGTAAGTTATTTAGGACATGACCCACATTGCTGCAGGAGCAGCTGATCTGTGGCAGACTTTGCTCAAAGGAATTATTCCTGGATCCATCCTTTCAGAGGGATTCTGCTGCCCAAGCTCCCCAGCACACAGAAAGCAAAGCACAGAATTTCTGGTACTGAAGTGCCTGAAAATTTAATCCAGATGCCGTGTAATTGCAGGGGAATAAAGGTGACACAGCTGAATGTTGAGAACATCCAGGAGCTCAAACTGAGCCTGCACATTCTGCCCAGGGGATCAAGCTTGGGGAACTCTCAGCTCACTATGAAATTTCTACTGCACATTCTGCCCAGGATCCCATGGGAATCAAGCCATGTAATTGTAGAGGAATAAAGGTGACAGAGGTAAATATTTAGAACATCCAGGAGCTCAAACTGAGCCTGCACATTCTGCCCAGGGGATCAAGCTTGGAGAACTCTCAGCTCACTACGAAATTTCTACTGTACAGATCAATTTAACAATATTAAGGTCCAAAGATCCCGGATTTTATGGAAACAAAGCCACAGTAATTGTGCCAGCAGAACCATCAGGGCTGGGGAAAAGCCCAAACTCACTCTGCAGAGTCTTGGGGTCGATGAGGTGGATGGTGCTGGTCACCCTGATGCACACACAGATCTGGCTCATGTTCCCCAGGCTCTGGGCCAGCTTGGGTGACAGACACACAACATTGTCCTGCAAACCAACACAACCAATTGACATTCCCATTTCCTCCATTTTTTACCAAATCTTCTGAAACAAAATCTTAAACTTTTGTGGTTTTATTTTTCTAGCCCAGTAACTTCAGCATTTCCTGTGTGGATCCCTCCCTAACCCCCCAAACCCTACAACCTCCAAACCCCAACTCTGCCCACAACACCCCAAAGGTGAAGCAGAGGAAGCTCACCTTGCATATGGGAACAATTTCCACAGAGAAAGTGCTTTTGTAGTTGTAGACATTACTGTGAATGTCGTGGGAGATCAAACGTTGGGATGATTTGGATCTGTAAAACACAAAAATAAAAGTTTCAGGAAACAAGAGACATCACCTGGAACAGGAGATCCTTGGAACAAAGTGTCTGCATCAAAAATACAAATATTGAGGAAATAGAGGTTAATTTTATCATGGTTAAGTGGAAAATATGGGACTTTTGTAGAAGGGATTTTGTCTGTTTGGATTAAAATACAGATTTTGTACACTTGCACTTAAAAATTCTTTTAAAAGGAAGGATTTAAGACAGTTCCCCACAGTTCTGAGTGCTCAAGGCAATGGACAGGGGAGCTGTACCTGGATGGAACTGTGCACTGAAGGAAGTCCACCATCTTCTGGGCATGTTGCTTGGAAGAGTAATAGAAATCCAGGCCATCTGAAAAGCAAGGAAACCAATCTATTTCTATTCTATTTCATCAAATATAATTCATAAGCTTTTCTCTGCACAGCTTCCAGCACACAAACATGAAAACATCCATCACAAATCCAGGTTATTCTGCCTCCAGAGCCACTCACCATGGATTTCTTTGATCCTTAGTGTGTTTTGATGGAGCCTGTGCTTCAAAATCAGCTGCTCCAAATAGTAAAAAGTCTTCTTGTGCACAGTCTAAAGCCAAACAAACACAAAAGCACCAAGGTTGTTTAAGAAGCATCAAGTACAAAGCAGGATCTCTGAAGAATAAACATTTATTTGAAGAGATCACCTAGAGAAAGAACATCCAACTAAACAAAAATATTTCAGATTGCTCTACTTATACCAAATTATTTAAAGCTTCCATTTCTCATTTTTGTGTAACTGGTTGCTACAGAGATCTATTTCCTTTAAAGAAGAATTAAATATTTGCCCCACTGTTCCCAAACTGCCTTAAAATACAGGAGAGCATTAGTTATCCACACAAGATCCTCCTGCCAGCATCATTTTAAAGAATATTAATACTGGACAGCAGAAAGTTTTTCTAAACTGAGTTAGAAAAAATTCAACAACCTTGAACACAAACCATATCCCTGTGGCTAAATGTGAGTACATTTTTGTCTGAGAAACCCAGAAAATCACCCAATTCTTTGCCTGACTGTTCTGCCATGATCAAATAAAAATTCAGTTTGCCTCTACCTTCTGCCTGACTTGCACCACAGCTTTCCAGAAATCCTTGGCTTCAATCCTGTGACAGTCTTCACACATCTGAGACTGAACAACGTACTCCACCACAAACACCTGCTGCAGAACTGCCCCATTTATCACCTGCAAAACAAAATGTTCAAGGTTTAGGCTCTGGTTGGGTCACAAATAACTGCAAGATTTTCCCATCTTTACTGGAACAGACAAAAACTTTCTTCATTCTGATGAATGGCACTTCAGTGACAAAATATAGGCAGGATGAAATCTAACAATAGGAAAAATAATAATTAAAAAATCCTGCTGTTTGCCATAAAAGCTTTTTAAAAGCCACATGGAGAAGGTTGTGCTCCAGTTACCTCTTTCTGAACAGTCAATTTGAGCTTGATCCTCTTGGAATGTGGTTCTGTCCAAATGAATCCTGCATCAATCAGCCGCACCTGCCCGTGGGGAAGGACAAGAGCTCAGTAAAACCAAGCCTAACTCCACAAACACAAACAGTCTGTAGCGAAAAAGTGAATAATCTTAATTAAAAAAATATATATTAATATCCCAAATCCAATTAATAGTGCTTAGCTAGAACATGGAGGCTGATTGACATAAAATCAAGATGCTCAGTCTCAGGTCATTCCCTCTAATAATATTCTGAACCTAAGGGATGCTTCTTTCAACTGAAACATGTGAATTTGAGTTAAACTATACACAGACCTCTGCAACCCTTTCTCGTATCATCATAAACCAGTGAGAACAAATATTGCATAAGTAATTTCTGAAACGTGCAAAAACCTCTGAAATTGAGGTACATTAAAACCACACCAGCTTCCCTCAGTTCACTCTGCTCAGCTCCTATCTCTGCAGTAACAATTTTGCAGACCAGACTGTGAAATCCCAGCAGGATCAGTTCTCACCTTGCTCAGGGAAGCTTTGATTTTCTTCAGACACAAAGCCAGCAGCTCTCTCGATTCCAGGGCACACTGGATCCAGGTTCCTGGGGGCTGGAGGTACCTGGGATGCAGGGAGCATTTTACCTTACATCGCTCCAAGGACGAGCAGCTATTTCCAAAGCTTTCAGTTCAGTAACACCAATGCAACTACAACTTTTAGAATCACAGAAAATCATGGCAAAGTGGCTAAGGTGATTGAGTTCATACCCCCAGCACTGCTAAAGCCATCAATAAACCACATCCCCAAATGTCACATCCACAGGGCTTTTAAATCCCTCGAGGGATGGGGATTTCACCGGGGCCCCGGGCAGCTGTGCCAGGCTGGACATCCCTTTCCACGAAGGATTTTTCCCAATATCCAAACTAACCCTTCCCTGGCTGTCCCCTGCTGTCAGGATGTTCTGCCAGGCTGGACATCCCTTTCCATGAAGGATTTTTCCCAATATCCAAACTAACTCTTCTCTGGCTGTCCCCTCCTGTCAGGGAGTTGTGCAGAGGCAGGTTCCCCCTGAGCCGCTTTTTCTCCAGGCTGAGCCCCGCCAGCTTCCCCATACCAAACCTGTGCGCTTTTACCTCCTTAAACCACGAAAATGATACATTCTAAGTGCATTCTAAGTATATTTTGCTGCCCTCCCCAGCGATCTCGCGGCTGCTCACCTCTCGCATTGCTTGCAGAAGTGCACCGTGCCCTGCTTGGGGATGCCCTCGGTGATGTCCACCTGGGCCCGCAGGCAGCCCACGCACATGTTGGCCGGGTTGGGCGGGATGGGGACACCGCACTGGCAGCACAGGCTGGGACACGGGGACAGAGAGAAGCACAGTTAGTCATGGCCACGGTCATGGCCACCGGGCACCCCGTTCCCCCGCCACCGCTCACATGTGTCCCTGCGCCGGGGCCGCGGGCGCCGGCAGGTACTCCATGGCCGCGGAACACGCGGCGCTTTCCGGCCGGCAGAGGAAGGGGAGGAGACGGCGGGGCTGAGCACAGCCCGGCCCCGGGGAGGGTGGAGCGAGGGGGACGCGGAGAGGCAGGCGGGAACCGTGAGGGAACGCGGAAGGGACCGTGAGGGAGCCATGGAGAGGCAGGCGGGAATCGTGAGGGGGCTGTGGAGGAGCCCTGATGGAGCCCGGAAAGGACCGTGAGGGGCCATGGAGAGGTGGGGGAAGCGGTGAGGGAGCCGTGAGGGGATCATGACGGAACTGTGAGGGAACGTGGGCAGGACTTTCACGGGGCCATGGAGAGGCGGGCGGGAGCTCTGAGGGAACCGTGAGGGGGCCGTGATGGAGCCGGCATGGAGAAGCGGGAGGGAACCGTGAGGGAGCCGTGGAGCAGCCCTGAGTGAGCCCCGAAAGGGCGTGAGGGAGCCATGGAGCGGGCGGGAACCGTGAGAGACGTACGTTGTTAAAATTCATTAATTAAGAATTAAATGATATTTTTATTTACAAGGACCACCCGCACAGTCCGTTCGCTTTGTATTCCATTTGTAATGTACCATAAGCACCCTATGGAAAGGAGGAACCGCCGTGGCAGGGGGTTAGAATTAAATGACCTTTAGGGTCGTTTCCAACCCAAAGCATTCTGTCATTTGATGATTCTGTGACACCGAGGTTTGTTTGTAGATCAGCATTTGTTTCCTGCAGGTTACGCTGGGGAAAAATAAAGCTGAATTGCATCAACACGTTGTGTGGGATTTATTTAATGTGGTAACATCCTGATGGAAATGAAGAGTTCTTTCACTCGAGGACTGAAAATCACAGTCTGTCAAGCTGTCTGCCGTGTTTTTAAATCTTTGGCACATTTTTCTTTGGTGCGATGCTTGTGTTCACACACTTACTCACTTCTGCTCCTTTGAAATTAAGTTTCTTTGCAGACCTCTCTGGAGACTCTCTATGGACCATATTATTAAAACAATGAAAGGAAAATGCACAGTAAAAAATAAATGTTTCCCTGCTCTGAACTTTTGTTTCAGAACCTCTGCTGCACAAGTGGGTGTTACATAGTTTTTACTTTGAAGCCCTGATGAATCACTCAATCTTTGATTTGGGAAATAAAACATTTCCAGGCTGGCATTTGGAGAGTGGCATTGGGAGAGGGGTGGGACAAAGTGTGTCCTTTATGGAAGCCACATCTTTGAAGCCTATGGGAGGAGAACTGGATCCTGATAATGCTGGAAAAGTTTCCGTTGCAGATTTATTTTCAACTGCAGATTTATTTTCTCCACCTAATTTTGGTGCTAATACACCAAATCCCACCTCAGCTCAAGGCACAGCCTCAGTGAATATCAAAACTGGGTTCTTTGTAGTCATTGAGGTACTTTGTGCTGCCTGTGAGCTCTGGTTGTCCTCTGGCTTCTGTGGAAAATTTGTGTTTTAAACTGTGTTACAGCCACTTCTGAAGGATTTTGTATTTTTTAATATTTTTTTATTGCACAAAATGAGGTGAAGAGCACAGCAGCCTGAATTTCACCCCTAATGAAAGCCATATCAGTTTGTTCTGATTTCTTACGTGCTTTTCAGTGAGTATTAAATGTTATATTCATTTTAAATGGGTGTTTTCTGCCTCTACTGCCATATTCTTTCACAGCATTTAAAGGGTCTGTGCAATAGGCAAGGACAGTGAGCACACCATTTAAATACATGTCAAATTTAAAAATTTCACACTATTTAAAAACAGATTTCAATATAGATTTTTTTCTCAGGCTTTTTTGCAGGTGGCTGGGCCCTGAAGAAGTCCTTGTAGGTGTTTTTGGGGAAGCTCAAGTGCCAAGGCCAGAAAACCCAAAAGACTTTGTGCCAGCGACAGCAGCTCCCAGCAGCTTCATTTTCTCATTTTCAGCAGGAATGTCCAATGGAATGGTAAATTCATGGGAATATCCCTGTGATTAATGGAACAGACACCTGAGGTCACTATTCCCTCACATTCACTGGATGCAGGAAAGGAGGTGCCCCAGGAGCTCCTGGAGCTCTCCTGCTCTCAGCTTCCCAAGGAGGGATTGTTCTGGGCTGCTGTTTGCATTACCTGTGCTCATTTCAGTATAAAACTCCGGGAATTTAAGAACAGAACCAAACAGTGTTTTACATTTATTTTTTCCTGTTCACTCCCTTATAAACTGGGGATTCAGAGCAGTGTGCACAGCACCTCCACGTCACAAACAATAAAAACATCCTCATTCAACTGCAGGATTTCAGTAACAGCATCCAGATGGAAGCATGGGAACGGCTGTGCAATAACAATAAAACCCCTTCCTGATCTTTACTGGTGCCCAGTTTAGTTTTGAGGAGGACCCTGGAGACACCCAGTCTGTATTTCTTTACCAATCTATTCTAGAATTCTTTACAAATCTGTTTCTCACAAGCACTCACACATTCCCAACAATTTTGCTCCTCTTCCTATTGCAGGAAGCCACGATTTAGAGAAGTGGAGCAGTTTCTATTCTGACAACAGAGGAATTGTCAGGATTCAGAGAGGGGAATTAGCAATAGAAGAGTCACCAGAATTCAGAGAGGGGAATTAACAAGAAGAGTCACCAGGATTCGGAGAGGGGAATTAACAAGAGGAGTCACCAGGATTCGGAGAGGGGAATTAACAACAAAGGAGTCACCAGGATTCGGAGAGGGGAATTAAAGGCAGGGCTTTTTACAGGAGCTGTTTCAGCTCCCAGTGCCACTGGAGACATCCTTGGGCAGGAGCAGATTGTGCCTGGCCTGCGTGTGGGGTGGCGGGTCCCGGGTTTGTTCCAAGCCAGGATCCAGCTCCCAGTTTGTAATCAGACATCTCCAGGCTGTCTATTCCTTGGGAAAGCAGGGCTCTCCTTGCTTTTCATCATGGATTGCAGCTGGGAAGTTGCAGAGTGGTAATTTCAGCAAGGGCCGCTGCTTTAGCGTGTCCTCTGTGGTGTGAACAGGAGGAATAACATTCCCTGATTCCCCTGGGACACGGCACTTCCAGGGCTGCTCTCTGTGCATTCACCTGCACTACATTTCCTGGGATAATGCTCCAGTTATTTTCCAGTTCTTGCCTATTTCTTCAGTTCTTGTGAGGAACCCAATTAGCAATCCAATTTAGAGTGTGAGCCACCAGCATTATCACTGCTGAACTTCAAGGCGGGAACAAAAGGAGCCAGAAGAGCTCCTATAAAATAGCTTTGTGACAGGGCTGGGGATATTGTGACATTCCACTCCCAGCTGATGGAGGTGAAACTGTGTTGCATCACCAGCTTTAATGAGCTTTGTCACAGCACAAATACCCGTGGGTTGGCTTTCTTTTCATGTTGTGTGAAACCTGCACGTCAAACACGCTGGGTGCAGTTCAGGGATACCTCTGGAAGTGCTGCCCTGTGTCAGAGAGGGGGATAACTCCCAGCCCTGCTGAGGCAGCTGGCAATGGCTGCTGGGTGTGTGCAGTCAGGGGAGCCAACAGCACCCTCTGCTTCCTAAATCCCTGGAACCTTTGAAAAACTCCTGCTGGGCCTGTCACAGGCTTACAAGCAGCGGGATTTTGCTTTGTAGCCTTTTTAAACCAAAATAACCCAAACTGTATTGAGCTGCTCAAACAAGGAGACATCCCAGATTAATGAAAGTAGATTTAGATTAAATATGAGAGAGAAATTGTTCCCTGTGAGGCCCTGGCCCTGCCCAGAGCAGCTGTGGCTGCCCCTGGATCCCTGGCAGTGCCCAAGGCCAGGCTGGGCATTGGGAGCAGCCTGGGACAGTGGGAGGTGTCCCTGCCATGGCTGGGGGCAGGATGGGATGGGATTTAATTCCCTTCCAACCCAAACCATTCTGGGATTCTGTGAAATTGTGATAACTCAAACATCATGGCTTATCCTTCCTTGATAACCACAGACAGCCACGGCCAAGGTTTCACTTTAAGGCAAAGCACGGACAGGAGCCAGGGGGTGTTGCTTTAGTTGTGTTTGTTACCAGGCTGCACTAGGCATGAACCTCAGACTGAGAAATAATTGTTTTAAAAGGTAAATATTTGCTCATCAGAACACAAGAGGGACCTGAGGATGATTGTACAGGAGCTGTTTGCTTTCCACTTGCCTTTGGTGATCTTCTGTGTGCCAGCTAAAACATCTCATCCCATTAAAGGAATCCTGGTGTGAGGTGGGGAGAGCTGAGAGCTGCTGGGAGAGGACAGGTGTGGACATCAGGAGAGGTTCAAGTTGGATATCAGGAAGAATTTCTTCATTGAAGGAGTGGTTAAGCATTGGAATGGACTGCTCAGGGTCGTGGTGGAGTCACATCCTGGAAGTGTTAAACCAGCACATGGTTTAGTGGGTTAAAGGTTGGACTTGATGATCTTGGAGATCTTTTCCAAACTCAATGATTCTGTAATTCTATGATAGGAAAATGAGTGTATTTTCTGATGAGAGAGCGTGAGAAGAGCAATATGCAGGTGAAAATATTTTGCACATTATTCCTGCTCAAAGGCTGCACATAAAAATTATGGAGAGAGCTGACATTTCCAGATTCACTTTCCTGACTTTCCTTGCCTCACTCTGTCTGGCTGGAGACAAAACCAGGGAAAATGCCAAAAATACACTTCAGTGAATGAAGATTGCTTAAACAACCAGGGAAGGAAAGCATGGAAAAAGGAGGAGGAGTGGGAGGAGGAGGAGGACGGGGACACTCTGTCCTTGCAGGGCTTCACCAGAACACTGGGACATTTTAGCATTAAGCATCTTCCCACATCAACCTAAGATGCGCTGAAATAAATGAAATTTGCCAAATGAAATGACAATTAACTCCTTCTTGTTAACTATTCATTATTTCTTTCTGCTTGCTCCAGTCCTCTCTGAGGGCATTTACATGTTCCAGCTATCCAGCGAGATAAGCTCCCGGGGGGGAGATGTCGCAATTGCGGTGGGATGGATCCTTTCCCAGCGCTCCCACCTGCTGGCACAGGCACGGCACGGAGTGCTGACACATCCCTGGGAAAAGGTGTTGGTGCAGGTGCTGCTCAGCCTGAGCATTGCAAAACCAGGGCTGGCTGCTCGGCCCAGGGAGTGGAAACTTCCCCAGCTGATCCCGGGGCCTCAGCTCATCATTTATTTAGGAGTATCTGCATTTATATGAAAGATGGTACCAGTGATGCTCGTTTGGCAGCTGAGGATTTCTTGGGGAAAAGAGGCCATGGAGCCAGGGATGCTGGAGGGGCTGTTTCACTGCCAAGTCCTGGCATGGGTGGAGGGGATTGGAGAGGAATGGTTTGGGTTAGAAGGGACCATCCAGTGCCACCCCTGCCATGGGGACACCTCCCACTGTCCCAGGTTGCTCCAAGCCCTATTCAGCCTGGCCCTGGACATTTCAAGGGGTGGATCAGCCATCCTTTCTCTGGGCACCCTGTGCCAGGGCCTCCCCACCCTCCCAGGGAAGGATTTCTCCCCAAAATCCAATTTTATGCTGAACTGGGTGTGGGGCTCTGAGGTATTTTATATCGCTAAAATACATCTGTGATATGGAAGAGCTTTTAGATATCAAAACTAGCCAAACTTTGGATACCAATTACCTCAGATTATTGGATAGCACGTGAGGCACCTGTAGCCAGCTGTGGAAGGTTTGGGCACTGGAAGCACTTGGAATTTTTGGATGTGTCTCCACACCAGGCCTGAGGCAGCACGGACTGCTGGGTGTAAGTACCCACACCTCAGCACCAGCCTGATCCCACTTGATTTCACCTTTAATTCTCATGTGGGGAGAAATATTGGAATGGGAAATCAAAAATGTGTGGAGAAAATGTCTTGAGATGTATTATTTACCTGGAGTGAAATTCCAGATGTGTCCTCTGAGCAAGGCAGCGTCATGTCCAGAGCTGGATGTGCTGAATTAGTTTGCAGCATCTTTTTTGAGCTGTTCCTTCATAAATCACTCAATCTCTGTGCATTTGGCAGATAATTACTGCCTCAGCGAGGCTTCTCTCTTGTGCAATTTGTGGCTGTGGGAAATGCAAGGAGCTGCTGGAAGCCCTTTCCTCTGCCAGCCCCATGGGTGAGGCTGTTGCTCCCCATCTTTAATTAGGGTGCTGCAATCCCATCCCAGCCCTTTCCATGCCAGGTGCTTCATCCTGAGCCTGGCTTCTCTTGTTTTGTCTCAAATTCCCCATGATGAACATTTTACCTGCATTTTTCCCCTGTTCTTTTTTTAGAAGCACCTAAAGCTGCTTCCTTGAGTACGACCTTGAAATAAAGAGATATTTCTGATTTACTCCATGATTACAAAGCAGAGATAGGAGCTGCCAGAGAAAATAACGGGAACAGCACCCGGGCTGCCAATGGATCTATTTCTGACCCTGCCACAATTTACCTTCATTTCCTCCCTCTTTGCTCAGTCATTGTAAGAAAAGCAGAATCTGTGTTTTTGTTTTTTTAATATGGATTTGCCACATTTACCCTATTTTCTGACGTGGATATTTCTCCTCTCCTCTTTGTCTTGTTTCCTGATTTTTTCCTCTTGCCTGATTATATTCCTGCACTGAGATTCTTATTTTGATGCAGAGGGTGCATGGTTTTAATTTCTCTTTTAAACCCAGACTAATGTCTGTTGGTAATTGAGGAGGGCTCTAACTTACATAAAACAATTTCCATAGCCTATTTTGAGCTTGGACCTCCTTACTCCAACAAAAAGGAGGCCTTGGCTGTCCTGGCTGTCCTGAAACCCCAGGATCAGCAGAGTTTATCAGCTCTTACCTGTCCCGATGGAGCAATGCTGAAATAAGGGTGGAGCAGGCAGGGATGATGACAAGTGGGAATTTCTGGAGTTAATTCTGACCTCCACCCGTGAATCAGAGCCTTCCAGCCAGGGAGTTCCCATGGAAGTTGCCTGGAGATATTCTCAGGATTTGGGCTCTCAAATTCAGATTTATTGGATTGCTTATTGGAAGGAATATGAAGGACAGAGCTGCTGAAGCAAGGGCCTTTGTTTGGTGCAGGCTGGGTTTTCCCTGCTGGGTGTGAGGACAGAGTCAAGGGGAGCCCATTTCCTTTATCTGTTCTGGTAGAGTCGTGGGACAAGCTCAGATCCAGCCTTTGGAGCAGCTCAGGAGGCATCAGCCCTCCTCTGTCAGCTCACAAACCCTGAATTCTCCATTTCCTGGGATTATTTTCCCTGAACATTTCATTGGTTTCAGCTCCCTGATTCCCTTGACTACCACAAGTTTGCAGCAGGGCTGCTTTGGGTGGTTTGATGTTGGATCTGAGAATTTGCACTTTGAGTCCAGCTTTGCTCCTCACCTCCCAGATTTTCAGTTTGTGGAAGGATTTCAGGATATTCAGCTGTTGTTTGGTGTTTGAGGGAAAAATAACTGAAATTATTTGGGTAGGGGTTAGAGGAGAGAGATGCTTTTGCTGCATGAATATTGATCATTGTGTGTGACTAAGAGAAAGTTAATTATTCCACATTTTGTAATATTTCATTTGTAAATCTGCCTGTTCTGCTTTAATTTCAGTGCTCAGCCTGGCACGTGGCCACTTGTCCACGTCTGTGCCCTGGGGTGCAGCAATTCATCTGGGAGAATTGTCCCAGTTCTGGCTCTCACTGGTGCTGCACGACTGTAATTTGCTGTTTGTGTGGTTCTCCTGACTCTCCCACACCTGCTGGGCTTCTTTTACCATGCCTTAAGTAGTTGTGTGAATTTTTTTCCCTAACTTCCAAATAATCAGGGAATTAAATTTAGGACTGGAGCATCTGAAGTAAGAATTTTAGATTATGGCTGAATTACAATGATGAGAAAACTTAAAAAAAAAAACAAAACCAAAAACCAGCAACAAAAAACCAACCAAAAAACAAAAACAAAAAAACAAAAAACAAAAACAAAAACAAACAAAAAACCCCCAGCTTGTTTAAGATTTCAAAATTCCATAAGCACAGGAATTTTCCCTGGAATTCTGAGTAAATTGTACACTCAGACGTGCAGTGGCACTGGTGGTGATCCTGATCCCTGCGTTCCCTGGGGAGCAGCACTAAGGGGAGGGTCCTTGAGAAGCTGTTTTTGATAGTTTTGGGTAAAAGCTGCCCACAGGGACCTTGGGAAGCTGTTTTTGATGGTTTGGGGTAAAAGCTGCCCTCAGGGGCTTTGGGAAGCTGTTTTTGATAATTTTGGGTAAAAGCTGCCCTCAGGGTTTTGGGAAGCTGGTTTTGATGGTTTGGGATAAAAGCTGCCCTCAGGGCCTTGGGAGGAAGGTTCTGGAGGTTCATGGTCTGGTGTGTTGTGGCCCTCAGTAATGGATGTGGGAGGTGATCCATGAAATTGGCCAGGAAACTTTTATAGCAGGATAATTGAGAATTCTGATGAGATGAAATGAAGAAAATGAGTTTTAAACAAGAGGTGTATGGTGCTGGCCAGCTGAGCCCCAACATTTCTCATTCCTTAAATTAATGGGGCATTTGTACTTTCAGGGTCAATGCAGCTGGAATTGGATCATCTCCTGTTCTGCCTTTGTTCCCTTTTCCACTGCTGGATTATTGGTTCTCTTTCCTCTTTTTATTTGGATTATTTTTGGTGTGAACACTTCCAGCTGCTGTGCTACAATTAGCCCAGTGAAACAATTAACTACAATTAACATGGAACTGTAATGAAGCAGGAGAAAAGAGACTTTTATAAAAAGAGCCTGACATCACAAGAGAGCTGTCAGCCTGTACTGGGCATACTGGTGTTACTGGGAGCTCCAAATTTCCACCCTCCCACCTTCATGTGCAGCTGGGATCCCATGGAAACCTCTTCCCATTGTCCAGGAATGATTTTTTTTCCCCAGGGAAAAGGATTTTAGAGCTGGAAGAGTTTCCTAAGCTGTGGTGTGGTCTCAAGCTGTCAGAAGTGTTATCTCACCTCCTCTCTTTTTCAGCTGGGGGAAAAAAAAGCTTCTGTTCCCTGCTGAGTGCCAAAATCCTTTGAAGTCTCCTGCTGGAACCCAGTGATTTGGAATATCACGTAGGGAGGGTTATTCCAGCTTTTTGGATGCGAGGAGAAGTGCAAAGGTCTGGGGAAATCTCCAAAGGTTTCTAGCAGAGATTGTTTTCAGCTGCTTCTTTCCTTCCTAGGAAATACCTCTTGCCCAAACCCTTTAAAATTTAGTGAAGAAGGTGAAGAATTCACACAAAAAAATGAGTTTTTACTTGGTTCAAGCTGCAGGGACCCTCCCCAAAAGCACCTGCTGCTGTTTCCCTGCCACTCCCTGCACCTCCCAAAGCCAAACACAGGGAACAGGCACAATAAGGAAGGAAAATGCTTTGCATGGATCCCACCATGGCAGGGCAATGGAAATCCTGAACAAAGTCCTCCCCATGTTCTGTTTGCCAAATGAGATGTTTAAAGAGCAATGTTCCACCGGGTGTGGGCTCCTGCAGATAGCAGCTCCAACCTTTGCATTCCTGGACAAAAAAACTTTTCCTTGTGCTCTGAAAGTTGAGTTTGGTGGCATGGGGAAGAAATCCACTTTTGGAGGAATTAAAAATTAATGGGAACAGGACTGATGAGGAGGAGCCCTGGCACTCACACACATCATCATATTTTCTAGATGAGCAGAATCTTTGGAGATAGAATTTAAACCCACTTGGAGACAGAATTTATACCAACTTGCTGAGTAAATATTCTCGCTTTTCACCTCCAGCATTGGGATTATGACTTTTAGTCTATTTTACAGACACTTTCAAGAGGAATGGCCCCAGGTTTTGCCATTTTTCATCTCCTCCAGTGCTGTGCTCATTACTCGAGGTGTGATTACAGCTTGGCACCTCGTGTTTGCAGTTCCCAACTGTGATAAACTGTCAGGACATCTCCTGTTGGAGCCCAAAGCTCTCAGCACACTCAGCTACTTGATAATGCCTTAATTTGAAGCAGATCAGAGGGGTTTTTCCCCTCCAGAAACAGGAGAGCTCTTGCACTGAAGTTCACTCACCCCAGATCCATTCAGAGGATTCTCCAACCTCTCCCCAAAACATTCACCACAAAATAATCCTTCTTACACGGTGCCAGCCTGGCCCACACACATGCAGAATATTTATGAATGAGTGGAAAACACAGAAGAGCTGAGTCATGCAGCCAGAGATCGTTTGTGTAGAATAAAATTTTATTTTATTTTTTTTGGCTGAAAAAACTGCATACACATGTTCAGATCTGGGCAACCTTCACCACATGTCTTCGTTTCCAAACAAATTTGTGCTCTGAAGCATGCAGGAGCCCACTGCAGCTTGAGAAAGGAGTTTAGAGGGTTTTCCCTTTAATCTAGAACTGTGCAAACATCATTTGAAAGCTATTTACATTTTGCACTTCTCACTTCTACTAACAGGAGCATCAGCTGGTAGAGACGTGCAGAGTGCAGCTGTAATTTATGATTTGGCACCCACGTTTGATTTGTGTACAGTGAAAACCAAACAAGCCTCCCATTGTTTCAAAACCTCCCCACAGGCAATGGTAATAAATCCAATTTCTTCTTTGTAAAGGAGATCTCTCTAAGCCTTCCCTGCAGGCATTAAAATATTATTTCCACTCTGGATCCTCTTCCCCTGGTGCTGATTTGCACTTTGCTACCTTGGAGAGTGGGAGCAGCAAGAAAAGATTTTGATTTTCATCAGAGAAGGCAGGAGGGCGCTGAGACAGAGCAGGGCTGCTCCTTCCTGTCATCCTCACTGAGCTGCAAGATGAGGTGGAGAACTTTTTTCCAAAAAGAAAATATTTTAGACCATCTGAACTCAGACACAGGAACTTAGACATGAAAAAAGCTGGATTTGAGTTCATCCTCGTGTTCCTTTCTCTTCCCAACTCCTCTCCCATCCATTGAAGCCTGGAAGTCACCAACCAGCCAGACATGAGCTCTCCAATCCTGCTGGATATCCTCATTTTTTATCTCCTCTAACCTGGCCCCTGCACTGTGTTGGTAGAACTTTGGGTGTGAGGAGCCACCGAAACAACCTCTGCCAGAGTGATTGGATGCAGCTCATTTCCAAAGGAATGAAAAACGTTACAGATTAAAAGAATATTTAACGGAAATTACAAATCTAGGAATGATTTTCCTCCTGGGTAATGCCTTTATGCATTCATTGTTCCCAGCTCCACTTGGGAAAGAAAATGGCTGAGCAAGAATTAAACAGCAAATAGGGTTTGCCTCCACTGTTCATTGTTAAATGTGCTTTTTGGCATTTGAAACAATCTTTAAATGCAGGCTAAAAGCATCTATTTAGAGAAAACAGAATGATAAGAAAGTGTTCAAGGCTTTCCAGAGGGATTCTGTTATTTTGGAGTTTGAGGACTTTCCAAGCAGATCAGTCCACAGGGAATTCACAGATTCCCTGCTGGAAAACCTCCCAATGCCCCATTTTCTTCTACACTTGTGCTGCCTGAAATGCCAGAGCAAAGAGGCTTGGGCACATCACAGCCCTCCAGTGTGGTGTTCACAGTGAGTTTGGGGCAGCAGAGCTTTGCTGTCCCTCGAAGCAGCAGATCCTGAAGCAGCACTGGGACAGAGAATGGCTGACAAGGATGGATCAGGAGATGGGGTTTGCTGCTGGAGGTGGGAGCTGTGTGGGTCCTGTGCCATTCCCAGAGTGTCCATGGAAGAGGGGCCGTGCTCAGCGCCTCGCTCCGCTCTCCATCCCCGGAGGTGAATCAAGCAGGGTTTTCCTCAGCAGGAACCATTTGTGAGCCATTCCACAGCGCTGCTGGGCCCTGCTGGGCCCGGCTCAGTTCAGCACTGCCCCCTCAGGCTGGGAGCCGAAGATCTGTGAGAAGAACTGCAGGGCCAGGCGGACGTGGATGGGCACGAAGACGTAGGCGGTGTAGACCACCATGGCCAGCACGGTGACCGTGATGGTGTGGAACATGGACTGCTCCCAGGGCTCCAGCACGTAGCTGCACGTCACCAGCTGGTACTGGTAGTACAGCCAGTACAGGTAGTCCTTCACCCTCTTCACGTCCATCTTCAGCTCCAGGGGGCTTGGAGGGCGCCTGGAATGACAGGGAAATTGGGATTACAGCGGGGGGGCGTCCCGTGGAAACACTACACAGACTCGTTCTCTGAGGTGTCAGTGCCACCAGCTCCCCTGGAGCAAAGGGCATGGATGGGTTCTGCAGCTGCTGCTCAGTCATTGGAGCTGCAGCAGTTGGGCATTCCCAGAAAAGCTGATCCATCCCTGGAAGTGTCCAAGGCCAGCTTGGAGTGAGCTGGGATAGTGGAAGGTGTCCCTGACCATGGCAGGCCTGGGACTGGTGATTAAACTCCCTTCCAACCCAAACCTTCCTGTGATTCTATCAATTCCCACATTCCAAGTGGGTTTTCCTATCCTATTCCTTGTGGAAATCAGGGAAATAGGCATTTTAAAAGAAAGGCTTTGTGGTTCTATAAATCCCCACATTCCAAGCATGTTTTCCCATCCTATTTCTTGTGGAAATTGGGGAAATAGGCATTTTAAAAGAAAGGCTTTGTGATCCTATCAATTCCCACATTCCAAATGTGTTTTCCTAACCATTCCCTGTGGAAATCAGGGAAATAGGCATTTTAAAAGAAAGGCTTTGGGTCAGCTTCCAGGAATGTTCCAAAAATTCTATAAATGTTCTATAAATTCCATAAATGTTCCATAAGTTCCATAAATGTTCCATAAGTTCCGGGCATGCCCCGGAATAAAGATAAGACTAAAACAACTTCCCTGTAAAAACTGCTCTGCTTACTTTTGATAATGGTTTTTATTGGTCTGCAATTGTTGGGAGGAAAAACCAAGTTATGAAAGAGAGAGGGAGAAAAAAGTAATCTCTGATTGCAGAAGGATTTTTTTTGCAGTTCATTCCAAAGAAATGAAAAATGTTACAGATTAAAAGAATATTTAATGGAAATTACAAATCTAGGACAGATTTTCCTCTTGGGTAATGCCTTTATGCATTCATTGTTCCCAGCTCCACTTGGGAAAGAAAATGGCTGAGCAAGAATTAAACAGGAAATAGGGTTTGCCTCCACTGTTCATTGTTAAATGTGCTTTTTGGCATTTGAAACAATCTTTAAATGCAGGCCAAAAGCATCTATTTAGAGAAAACAGAATGACAAGAAAGTGTTCAAGGCTTTCCAGTGGGATTCTGTTATTTTGGGGTTTGAGGACATTCCAAGCAGATCAGTCCACAGGGAATTCACAGATTCCCTGCTGGAAAACCTCCCAATGCCCCATTTTCTTCTACACTTGTGCTGCCTGAAATGCCAGAGCAAAGAGGCTTGGGCACATCACAGCCCTCCAGTGTGGTGTTCACAGTGAGTTTGGGGCAGCAGAGCTTTGCTGTCCCTCGAAGCAGCAGATCCTGAAGCAGCACTTGGAAATTTGTACCTGGAATTAAAATAAGAATGGGCCACTGATATAGGTGAAAAACATTCCAATATTCAGTGGTTTCCTGCTCTGTTCTGGGGGGATATAGGATTCATGAAAATGAAATTTTCCCTACTA
The DNA here is from genome assembly GCF_035770615.1 of Melospiza melodia melodia. Classification (NCBI taxonomy): domain Eukaryota; kingdom Metazoa; phylum Chordata; class Aves; order Passeriformes; family Passerellidae; genus Melospiza; species Melospiza melodia. The sequence goes on along the minus strand of NC_086205.1, from coordinate 26,598,945 downwards.
ATGCTCCCAAAGCATTTCCTTCACTTCCATCTTCCCATATTTCCTAGAGCAAGAAAGTTCCTAAACACTTTTGGGGACAGACCAACATTTAAACATAGCAGTGGCTGTGTCTGTGACCAGCTTTCCTTGCAGGGGTTCAGCCTGGGGAGAAAGGCACCACTGCTCTTGGCCAGCCATGAATGGAAGCTGATTCCTTTCACATCATCTACTGGAAGGCACAACTCCAGAGAGAGAGGCCTTAAAGCCTTGGAAATATTGCAGAGCCTTCAGAGAAAGTGGCACAGCTGGCAAAGTGGGGCTCCCTGGGAGCCAAAAGTGCCTCTGGTCAGACTTTCTGCAAAAAGAGCAGGAGGAGGAGGAGGAGGAGGAGGAGGAGGAGGAGGAGGAGGAGGAGGAGGAGGAGGAGAAGGAGAAGGAGAAGGAGAAGGAGAAGGAGAAGGAGAAGGAGAAGGAGAAGGAGAAGGAGAAGGAGAAGGAGAAGGAGAAGGAGAAGGAGAAGGAGAAGGAGAAGGAGAAGGAGAAGGAGAAGGAGAAGGAGAAGGAGAAGGAGAAGGAGAAGGAGAAGGAGAAGGAGAAGGAGAAGGAGAAGGAGAAGGAGAAGGAGAAGGAGAAGGAGAAGGAGAAGGAGAAGAGCCCCCTCCCAGGATTATGGGGTTTACACTGGGGTTAGGGCTGTGCTGGTTAAACTCATCCTTTCCATGGGTAATCCCTGGTTATCCTGACCCCTGCCTGGAGAAGCTGCAAGGCTGGAGCAGTGCTGGGGGTGTCTGAGTGCCCAGAGCTGCTCACACCCTGTGCATCTCCATCCAGAGCTGCTGAAGGACAGCCACAGGCAGGAAAAACATCCCCCAGGCTGTTTTTACTGATATTCCAGGCTGCAGCCTCACCATCACCCCTTGGAGGGCCACATGAATAAAGGATGAGGCAGTTGAAATGATGAGCAGCCCTTTGGGTTTAACCAAAGCCCTCGGCACCTTTTTTCCAGCCTGGGGATTGCATTTCCCTGCAGCCCCAGCACAGTAATTCCATCCTGGCAGTAATTCCATCCCCAGGCATTCTGGAATTCCAGGAGGAACACGAGCTGCCTTCCTGCTCTGTGGTCTCCTAATGAATGCTGCAGGTTGGGATAAGTAAAAGGCAAAAGCAAATTACAGCCTGTGCCCTCACCACTGACACACTTCTGCACTTCATGCAGCCTGAGAGCAGGGAGCTGTGCAGGGATAACACAACTCCATAATTGATAAAGGAAAACACAGGAGGGGAAGGGGAAAAAGCCATTTGCAAGCAGCTGAGGCCATGAGAGATGGGGCTCCTCTGTGGCACTGTCGCACAGATCCCCTGGGGAAGGCACAATTTGCATCCCGTTATGAGGAATGAGGAGTGGCCCCAAACCCCACACCTGCAGAGGTCTGTGGCAGCTCTACCACCCAAATTAACTGTAGCAGCAATCAAAAGGAATAGCAGATTACTAGGCAAACTTTAGAGGCTAAAAATCTGTATTTTAAACAGGATTCCTCCTAGAGAGGCTTCACGTCCATGCTTGTGCTTTATTCTATTCCAGCTGGCACTCCCACTTGAAAGGGCCCTGAGTTATTCACTCATCAGTTCCCACTATTCCAGAGCAGGAGATAATTTGTTCTTATGCAATTTTAACTCAGCATTCATTTGTCTACAAATTTGGATTGAAACATTCCGAGGTGCTGGGGAAATGCCTTCCTGTTCAGAGGCCACGGGACTGTTACAGCCAGCTATGAGTGAAATGAGGAGAATTCAGCTCCTGTTAAGCAATATTCAGGTTATTTTCAGCACTTGCACCTCCAAGAGAAAAAAAAATGCAAGAAGAGAAACCTGTAAAGCAGCTTTTAGTGTTTTAAGTGGCTGCCCGATTTTCTTGCTTGTTGACACATGTCTGTGATTAGGGCAGCTGAAAAGATAAATCATCATCCAGATATCAAGGTTCCATTTCAGAGCACGCTAATTTCCCAAATTTCCTTACTAATGACCTTATTTTGTGGAGTCAGAGCTAGCTGGGAGTTAGAAGATGCCAATGTTAGGTCCTTTAATATATAATTTCTGCACTGAGCAGCTGGGATTTGGGGAATTTTGGTCACATTTTCAATCTGCAGCTCTGACCCGTGGCCGGACAGCTCCTGCTGGGAAATTCCTGTGGAAAGAAACATTCTTGGAGGGGAACTGGGAGAGACTGGTTTCCAGAGAATGCTTAAAAAACACCTGATGCCCTCAGCAGGAGGGGTTGGCTGAGTTACACATCCAGGGAAAAAGGGTTCCAACAGATATTCAGGAAAAGTTCATCTGGAGTGGGCAAAAACAAAGCCTGGAGCTGGAAATGGCCTCATGACCATTCAACAGGTGACCTCTGCTGCTTTAAATGGAAAGAAGGGATGAGATGAGGAATGAAAGCAGCAAACAATCAATCCATCCCAAAAATACAAATATTTAATTGGCTAAAAGTGACCATTTGCTGGATAATTGCTAGAGTAGCCCAGCAGCAAGAGTGGATGGGGTTTGGAGCATCCTGAGGGAATCCTCTGGTTCTGGAGCTTAAATAAAATCCTTGCACGAGTCCCTGAGGGGGTTCCAGTCCCACCAGCACCCACATGAAGGCAGGTGCAGCCAGGCAAAGTGCCAGGCTGAATTTAAACTTGTCTGATCTGTAAATAATCTTGGATATTAGAAGCTAAATGGGCAATCACCTCCTTGGGATTGGAATGGAAATCCTGTCTGCAAGTTATTGATGTGGAGCTGTTCTTATCTGTAACTTCATGGGTTTGTCCTGCTGAATATCCTCATTTGTCCAAGGCGCCATCTTGTCCCTCTTAATGCTGACAGAATTCTGGGATGTGCCCAGGGATTTTATTCAGGCTGACAACTCCAAGTGCAAGCACAACCAGGAAGGGATTCCCATCCCTATCCCCATTCCCATCTCCATTCCCATTCCCATCCCCATTCCCACCCCTATCCCCATTCCCATCCCCATCCCCATCCCCATTCCCATCCCCACTCCCATTCCCATTCCCAGGCATTTCCATTCATGTTTTATTCAGTGAGCACCAAGCATGGTGCACAAGGGATCAAGGGATGAAATGATCAGTGCTTGGGCAGAAATTGAAATGAGGCAGCAGATTCCAGGGAATTCCACATCCCAGAATTTCCTGGGAATGCCACCTTTACCTTATTCCAAAACATCCAAATCCCAGAATTTCCTGGGAGCAGCACCCCAGCCCATTCCTCTGTTTCATCCCTGCAGCTCTGATCCCGCACGGAGCGTGTCCATGGAGCAGCAGCCCAGCCCTGAGACCTGCCTTCCCCTCCTGGCAAGCAGAGCCCTCAGGTTCCTGCAGCTCTCCCACATGGATCTGTAAATTTAACCTCCAGCTTGTTCTCCCAGGGAGGAAATCCCAGGAATGAGAAGAACACCATCAATCCCAGCACAGCTCCCACTGCGGACAAGAACGCACCTCAAAAACCACCTTGAATAAAGAACCACCCCTGGGATTCTGGAGTGCACTGAAAGCAATGAAAGAAATATGTATTTCTTCCAGGAGTGGAAGGGGCAAGGCTGAAAGGCAGGGCTACACCTCAAAAATCACCTTGCCTTGCAGATTTTAATAAATAACCCTTCCTAGAATTCTGGAGTGCACTGCAGAACCTGTGGGGATTGTTGGAAGAAATATATATTTCTTCTAGCAATGAAAGAAATATATATTTCTTCCAGGAGTGGAAGGGGCAAGGCTTAAAGACAAGGCTACAGCTCAAAAATCACCTTGCCTTGCAGATTTGGATAAATAACCACCCCTGGAATTGTGGAGCGCACAGCAGAGGGAAGCAATCCTGGTTCCTCTCCCTCAGCACCCTTGGCCATCCCTTGCAGAGCCCCAGGAGATGTGGATCCCTTCCACATGTCCTGTGCAGCACAGGATGAGGGTCTGAGCTGGGAAATGCTGGTGCTGCTCATGACTCAGCCATTCTGCACGTGGGTGAGCGTGGCTGGGCTGAGCCCGTGGGCTTTGCTGGAAATCAAATCTCCCAGGAGCGGAAGGGTGAGGCAGGAGGAGCAGTGGTGTTTGCAGCCCTGTTTCTGCCTTACCTGGCTCAGGAGAGTGAATTCCAGCATCTTCCTAATCTTTAACCCCAACTTCCTTCCTGCTGGCCTCAGTGGCAGCACGCAGGTGCTATTTTGGTTCTTTGAAATGCTGCTCAGTGCACACCAAGCCCAGGAGCATTCCCTGTCCAGGAAGAGTTCCTGTTACCCCTGGGAACCTCAAACCCCTCCTCGAGTGGCTGTGCCACGCCTGCACAAAGTCTGAGAGCCGACTTCCTCGTCTCCACCTGGACCCTGATCCGTGTGTGTGCTCCTCCTGCTGCAGTTCTGGGCTTTGGGGCTGGAACTCAGCTGCATCTCTGCCTGGAGCAGAGGATTCTGCAGCAGGGGACTCCTGTCAGCCTGCCTTGCCTGCTGCAGGGGACAGCAGCCAGAGCATGGCTGAATTTTCTCCTTCAGTTGAGTAGAGTACACAGATGGAGTTTATGGTGTCCTACAACCATGTGGAAAAGTCCTTTCAAATGAGATCCACGAATTTTTCACGCTCAGGAAAGCAGAGGCTGCTCTGCAGCACCCACAGGGATCTCCTTTGGAGAGAGGCCTCTGACCGTGCAGTACCAGCCCAGCAGCTGAATTTGGGGCTGATTTCCTGCCTTACCTGCCCCTGACAGCTGGAGGCTGCTCCCAGCAAAGGCACAGCTCTGAATAACTCAGCAGCCTCTGCCTTTGCAGCCTGGCTGATTTATCAGTGCCCAATCCCCTCCTTACTCAGGCACAGGGAAAAGAGAAGATGCAGCTTCTCTGTACCAACAACATTCCTGGAGCAGCTCTGTCCCATTTTCTTCCAAGGCTAAATTAATTTTTCAACAATTTTCCTGTTCTTCCCTCCCCTGAAGTTTCCTCAGTTGTTTCCTTACATAACCAGCTGCAGTTTTGGTACGGATCCCTTCCTTTCCAGCTTTCCTGGGCTGGGCATGGTTTGGGCTCTGGATTTGTACCTTGGGGCAGAACAGGTGAGCAGCTCTGCCAGAGGAGATGGGAAAATGGCAAATTGAATCCCAGGGAAAGGGAAAAAGGGAAACCTTTCCCTCTATTTTGAGTGTAAGTATAGTTTAGGAACATGGTATTGAACAGAACTATTCCCAACCAAAACCTCAAATTTGGGACTAGAGAGCAGCAGCAGGTTTAAGCTGGAAACACTTAAAAATTGAGAGTTCTTAAAGAACTGTTCCAGAATATCTCAGAGAGGTTTTGCATTTGCTCCTGGTGACAAACCCCAGTTCCTTGTGAGATTTGGGACATCGTCTACATCCTCTGAAGGCTTCCAAGTTCAGGAGGTTGTGTAAACACATCAATCTACCAACAAAATAACCGAGATGTCTGGGCTCTAAAATAAGATTTACTTGCAGTTGTAGCCCTTATTTTATTCAGACTTCTTTGCTTTGCTCTGAGTCATTTCTGAGGCAGCTGAAAGTAGCAGCTTGGGTTGTGTGCAACGTGAGGAGGTGAATATTGTCACAGCTATGACAGGTATTGCTGGAAAATGGGACCAAACTCTTGTGCAAGGGCATCTCCCTGAGATCTCATCAAAGGAAGCAGAGTTGCACCACTCCAGTCACTGCTCCAGAGGGGAAAAGCAAAATTGGAGCGAGATGCTTGCAACAGATAAGAAACAAAAAAGGAGATGCACTTTTTTCACAGATTTAACCCCATCTATGCAGTGAGGAACAGCTTCCTTTGCAGGCTGTGAGCAAACAGATTGGGACACACAAAGCTGTTGATATCCTCCATAAATCAAATGCAAAGCTCCATAAAATGTGGCTTGGCAGGAGCCAGAGCAGAGCCCTGGCTGCCTCCCAGCCAGCTGGAGTTCTGTGTCCTGGTGCTGTGGGTGCTTTCTGGGCACAGAGGGGTGGCACAAGCATTGCCATGGGCCCAGGCTGCTCCCCAGGCAGTGTTTCAGCATCTCCCATTCCAGCTGCAATCTTGGAATAACATCCATGCTCCACGCACAACTTCCCTGCTTCTCCCCACCAGAAATCAATCCAAGCACTCCTGGAACTGCAGTTATTTGTACCATACTTGTGATATTCATCAGAGAAAGAAAACCCAGCATCCCAATTCCTAAAGCATAAAAATCCACATTAAAATCCCCCAAAGTGCCTTGTGCTGACTAAGCAGAGCCACAGCGTTTATTGCAGGGATTCTCCTCCATATTATCCAGCGTTTATCCAGCAGGGAAGGCAGGGCTTGCACCTGCTTCCCTCTGAAGGCAACTAAGAGAAGCAGAGAAGAAAAATCTGCCGGCGATGAGCGTTCCCAGCTCAGCGGTGTGAGCAGCACAGCCTCCTCCATCCCCCTTCCCTCTCCTGGCCGTTTTACTGTTTTTAGGGAATCCCTAAGGCAAACCATCCTCCTGCCACCTGGAAACGAACCCCCGGCTGCAGGGCTGCAGCAACAAGTCCCGGAATCACGGCACGGTCTGGCTTGGAAGGGACCTCGAAGGCCATCTCAGGACGCCCCGAGCCCTCTCTGGAGCTGCAGGTGCGGCAGGAGAGCCGGCATCTCCCTGCGGGGAGGCACAGCGCAGCAATCCCGGCTCCTGCGGCTGCCAGCCCCGCTCCTTACCGGGCCTGCCCCGCTCCTTACCGGGCCTGCCCCGCTCCTTACCGGGCCTGCCCCGCTCCTTACCGGGCCTGCCCCGCTCCTTACCGGGCCTGCCCCGCTCCTTACCGAGCCGCCGGGGACTCGCCGTGGCCGCGGCCGCGCTCGCCAAGGTCACCGGCCCTGCTGGGGATGCTCCGGGACGCGCCTCCGCCGCGGTGCCCTTGGGCGAGCCGAGCTGAGCCGAGCTGAGCCGAGCGGGGAATGAGGGCCGGCACCGGGAGCTCTGGGATGCGGGAACACCGAGATGTAAAACACCGGGATGCGGGAGCTCCGGGATGCTGGAATGCCGCGATATAGAACACCGGGCTGCAGAACACCAGGATACAGAACACCGAGATGCAGCGCACCGGGATGCAAAACCCCGGGCTACGAGAACACCGGGCTGCAGTGCACCGGGCTGCAGAGCACCGGGATGTAAAACACCGGGATGTAAAGCACCGGGCTGCAGAACACCGGGCTGCAGAGCACCGGGCTGCAGAGCACCGGGATGTAGAGCACCGGGATGTAAAACACCGGGATGTAAAGCACCGGGCTGCAGCACAGCGCGGCGCCGCGCCTCCCTCACCTCCGCTCCGCGCACCGCAGCTCCCCAGCCCGGCGCTGCCCGCGCTTAAATCCCCACCTTTGCCCCCTCCCTTCCTCCCTCCTCCTCCTCCTCCTCCTCCCGGCGCTCACCTCCCGCCCGCTCTGTCCGTGGGCCCGGGCCGGTCCCCGCGCCCCGCCCGCTGCCGCAGCCGCTGCGCCCGGAGCGGGGGAGGCGGAGCGGCGAGCCGGGCTCGGGGAAACCCGTGGGACGGAGCCGGCTGGCACCTCGGGCACGCCGCCTGTTCCTGCAGCGCCGTGCTTCCCTGGCTTTTCCCGGGAAAAAGCTGGCGTCGTGAGCTCGGCGGGATGCGCCGAGGCTTCTTATCGCAGCCCTCTGTCGCGATAGACAGCCTTCATACGGCAGCCCTCCATCGCGACAGACGCCCCTGCAGCGCGGTTATCCTGCCGAGGGTGCCGGCAGGTGCTGCGAGCATCCCGGCTCCAGGGGGATGGGTGGAAGGAGCCGGAGCTGCAGCGCGGTGTTCCAGGGGGAGGAAAGGGGGTTCGGGGTGGTTTCACACCGATCAGGTACCCCCAGGTGTCAGGTGAGGGGTCTGCAGCTCCCCAGCCCGGGGATGGACAGGAATTCACAAAACTTAACCAGAAATGCCATGGAATGCAGCACGACCCTGCCAAACATGAGGCTCAGCTTTGTGTAGCTTGTTCTGTCCCAGAGATAAAAAAGCTCAATGTAGTGTCCTGCTCGCTCCCAAACATCTACTTCAGGACATAACTTTGCAGTTGAAGTGAGGAATAAAAGTGTCAGAAATGCTTTTTCCCGGATTTTCCCCTGGAGCAGCCGGATTCCAGGCACGATCCCCTCACTGAACAAAGTGTCGCTGCTCCGGCACCCACCGGTGCCTTCCGACCTCAAAGAATGCAAACCTTTGCAGGGCCAGATGTAACAGCTGGGGTTAAAGCTGTTCTTTTCCTGTTTGAACACATTTTAACGATGCTTTAAATCTGCTCTTTCCACGGCGAACGCCTTTAAGAGGCGCTTGCTCAAACAGAGCAGGGCAGGTGACAAAGGGGCCATGAGGATGTGAGGCTTTCATTCCCAACCCAGCAGTGCCCCTTTCTGCCGCTGCTATTTTTATGGATGTTGACTGTGGAACTGATGCTTGCTTAGCCTTTGATAGGAAAATATTCACATGCAAAGGCTTTGTTCAAAATTTACAGATGGTTGTGTCCCTTCCTAGCCCAGAGCAGAGCTCTGCCTGTCCCGGAGCTCGGTGTTGTGTCTGGGGTGGTGAAATCCCTGAGAGGGCAGAGCTTGAAAAGGCCAGAGTGGTTCTGTCAGTGATGGGTGGGTGGGTGTCACCCAATCCCCTAAAAGTCCTGGCAAAAGCCGTTTGGGTTATCAGGGCACCTGCTCTGGTGCCTTGTGCAGGCTGCCCTGGGGCAGAGGCTGGGCAGAGTCCCAGAATAAAGCAGGGATTTATCCAAAGCATCTCCTCCATGGATCCACCTTGGGCAGCACCAGAGCCCAGCCAGGGCTGCACCCAAGATGAACCAAAATGGCCCCAAAATGCACGAGCGCTGCCGGGGTCTGTCCCTGGGATCAGCTCTGCTCCATTTGCACCTTGCAGTTCATTGTCCCATTGCAGCTTTAGCCCAGGCAGTCCCACCCTGCTTGTTTTTCTCTCTCCAGCCCACGGGGTTTGTGCTCCTGGGCTGAGATTTGGGTCATTTGTCCTTGGTGCCCAGCTGGAGCAGGAATTGTTTTGTCTCCTGCTCTGTGCACACAGCTCACCATCCCCTCATGGGAAGCTCAGCCCCACACACTAAAGCAGCACAGAATCTGGAAAATATAAAAGCTAAACCTGAGGCATCACTCCACATAACAGTGTAATTTAGGGTATTTATTCCAAGGCCTGAACTTTCCAGAGAGGAGTTTACAGAAAGCTGTCCCACAGTCTCATCAGCACCCCGATGAGCTGCTGCTGCCTTGCTTCTGATGGGCACAGAATCCCTGAAGCTTGGAATCATTTTGGTTGGAAAGGATCTCCAAGATGATTGAGTCAAAGTGTTCCCAAAGCCACCACTAAACCCTGTCCCCAAATGTCACACCCCACAGCTTTTAAATCCCTTCAGGGATGGGGACTCCAACAGTCCTTGGAGGTCCCCAACACCTCAAGACCAGGAGACTTGGGCGGCTGTGCCAGGGCTGGACAGCCCTTTCCAGGAAGGGATTGTTCTCAAAATCCAAACTGAGCCTCCCCTGGCCCAGCCTGAGGCTGTTCCCTCATCCCTGGGCTAAGATCCCAAATCCCCCCGCTGTCCCCTCCTGTCAGGAGCTGTGCAGAGCCACAAGGTCCCCCCTGATCCCCCTTTTCTCCAGGCTGAGCCCCTTCCCAGCTCCCTCAGCCCCTCCTGGTGCCCCAAACCCTTCCCAGCTCCCTCAGCCTCTCCTGGTGCCCCAAACCCTTCCCAGCTCCCTCAGCCCCTCCTGGTGCCCCAAACCCTTCCCAGCTCCCTCAGCCTCTCCTGGTGCTCCAGGCCCTTCCCAGCTCCCTCAGCCCCTCCTGGTGCTCCAGGCCCTTCCCAGCTCCCTCAGCCCCTCCTGGGGCTCCATTCCCTTCACTGCCAGGCTGCAGAGGAAGGTTCAGTGCTGTGTAAATGCCTCAGTTTGCCTTTGGCCCACTCTGGCTTATTAAACGGAGAAGGATTTGCCTCACAATAAATTTCAGATTGGCTGATAATCGAGTTTTGTTTGCCTTGAGACAAGACAGTGCTGAGGGGCCCTGCTGGTGTTTCCAGAGGGAAGAACCTCCCAAGCCAGAACTGAGTGAACTCAGGATTCTGAATTCTGAGAAGTAGGACAGGGTTTAATTGAAAGGAGGCTGTGGTTTGATTTATCAGGCCCTGCTGCTGATAGGCTCTGCTTCCTCCTGAGCTTCGTGCTCCTGCTGCTTCCTCCCCTGACTCAGGAGAAGCCTCTGGATTGTCCTTGCAAGGAATGAAAAGCAAATAAACAAAACAGAAAAAGAAAAAAAAAAAGGGAAATTAAGAATTAACTTTTGAATTAATTTTCTGTTACAGCAGGGTTTGAAAAGGAGAGACTTCACGTGGTTAAATAAATTTATTTATAAACCTAACCCATGCATTTATCAGCTGCAGGCTGACCCTTTTGCACTGAGCAAAGGAGCCCCAGAATCTCCCAGTGCTTTACAATCAAAGATAAAATAAATAAAATAAAAGATAAGGAACACAAGCACATTTAATTGCCAACTTCCTCAGGGTTACCATCCTCCTGCTCCAGACCTGCTTGAACTTCAGCCTTCCCTAAGAGCCCTTTGCTTGTCATGGTAAAATCAGACCAAATTTCTGCATAAAGCAGATAAAAGTACAGGAGTTTGTTTCCTTGTCTGCCCAGGGGCTGCTGCTCTGGGAGATCTGATCCCTTTCTGCTCTGGCCCCTGGGGATTTGCGTTAATTATTGCTGGGGACTCCAGCGTGGCTTTGGCTCCTGCAGGAAACGTCCAGCTCAGCCCCTGGGGACAGGAATAAAATCCCTGCCCTGCCAGAGAGGCCAGCATGGCTTTTGTAGAGTCTGGGAGTATTTCCTGAGCCTTTGGGCTGCCCCAGCCCTGCAGGAACACAACAGCTCAGGCTCTTCCCAGCCTGGATCACCAGAGGAGTTCCCAGAAAATCCAATTTCACAGAATCCCAGAATTCCAGAATGGTTTGGCTTGGAAGGAACCTTAAAATCATCTCATTGCACCCTGCCATGGCAGGGACACCTCCCACTGTCCCAGGTCACTACAAACCCTGTCCCAGGTCACTCCAAGCCCTGTCCAAGCTGGCCTTGGGCACTGCCAGGGATGGAGCAGCCCTGGGTGCTCTCCCCACCTTCACAGGGAGGAATTTCTCCCTAAAATCTCATCTAAGCCTCCACCTCAGCAGACTTGAGGATGTTCCTGCAAACCCAACAAAGCCACAGCCTGAACTCTTCATTTTCCATCACTGGGAGATCTGGATGTGTCTGTTCAGGTTTTGTCTGGCTGGTGAGGCTGTTCTGATTAAAGGAAAGGAAATTTCCAGGGTCAGCAAGGAAATCTGGCAGAGTCTGCAGAATATTGTGGGCTGAGGTGATGCTCTGGCTGAACCTGAGATTATCGTGTTGCTAATTGTGCTCCCAACTAATTTGGTGTGCGGTGATCCTGCCCACAGCCACCCTCTGCTGACAAATTAGAGAACAACCCTTTTATCAAATTAGAGAACAGCCCTTTTATCTAATGACAGGGCAGGCTGCACAAAGCCCTGTGGGGTGTGGTGACAGCCCTTTGTGGGTGAGCATCTCTCCAGGTGCCACCACAGCTCCTGTTCTGGGGGTTGGTGGCAGCAGTGACCGGGTCTGACCCTCCCTTGTGCTGTGATTTCCTTGGGAGCTTTGTGCCAAATGAGTTCCGTGGTTCCTTCTGAGAAATTCTGTTTTATCTGTTTTATGTGGAATTGGGATTATTTATCAGCAGCCTTGTTCTCTTCAATATCAAAAAATCAATAGCAATATCAATTAATGTTCTGGGTTAATTGGCCTGCACCCAGCTAGAGGAGGTGCTGGGTGGAATTTTGGGATCAGGAACAAGTTATTAATTAGAAGGTAAAGGAATAATGAGAACAAGGGCTGGGCAGGATCTCCAGTGCCGGGTTAGTCACATTCCCACATCTCTGCTTCCTGCTGTGTCCCTTGGCCAATGCTGAATTGCTCCAGCCAGGCTGGAAGAGCAGAGTGTGTGATCTGCTGGGATAACTGGGATAACTGGGATAACTGGGATTTGTTCTTGACCTGCAGATCCCAGCGTGCCCATCCTGCCACCCTCACTGGGACACTGTGCTGGTGTTCACAGGACGAGGGAAGAGATGAGACTCTGACTCCATGGTTCACAAGGCTGATTTATTATTTTATGATATATATTATATTAAAACTATAGCAAAAGAATAGAAGGAAGGATTCCATCAGAAGGCTAGCAAGGAATAGAAATGAATGATAATAAAATCTTTTGACTTTCAGAGACTCTGAGCGAGCTGACTGTGATTGGCCATTAATTAGAAACAACCACACCAGACCAATCCCAGATGCACCTGTTGCATTCCACAGCAGCAGATAACCATTGTTTGCATTTTGTTCCTGAGGCCTCTCAGCTTCTCAGGAGGAAAATCCTGATAAGGGATTTTTCAGAAAATATCATGGCTGCAGGATAGCAGGTGGGGATCCCCACGCAGGGAATGCCTGGGTTGCTCCCATCACTGCTTCCCAAGGGTTCCAGAGGAAAATCCAGTTGCTTTGGGAGGTTCAGGTTTCCCTCTGGAGGAGGCAGCTGAGTTTGGGGTGCTCTGGGAGGAATCACCCATTGAACACATCCCACCCTGGGGCTGGAGAAGATTTTCACCTGGTAGAAGGCCCAGCTTTGAGAGCAATCCTACTCATTCTAAAATCAGTTCTCCACAGGAAATTTCCATAAAATGAGGAATTCTTCCCACATCCAGGTTTTATTTTTTTGCTTGTTTCCCCCTATATAGGTTACTGCTCCCAATGCAAACAGGTTTGAACAGTGCAGGTCTCTCAGAAAATACATTTTGTGTTCAAAAAATTTCCATTTTGGGAAGTTATCCCAGGAAAATGTTCTGTTTGGAGCTTTGTGCTTGTCCTGGATGGATCAGGATGGCTCAGCGTTTGTGGGTCATTAATTCTTAGGGCTGGGATGTTGGACAGGGTGGGACTGTTGGGGTGTCCTGCCCAGGAATTGGGCTGCGGGGCCGTTCCAACCGGGATATTCCCTGATTTTGGTGCTTCAGCTGCAAACCCGTCCCTGGCCGGGCTCTTGGGAGCCCCTGGAGCTCCCTCTTGTGCCGAGCCTCACCTGGAGCAGCAATTCCCGTGCTTCCCAAAAAACCTCCTGGGTTTTCCTTCTCCATCCCACTCCTGCCCTCCATCCCGCTCCTCCCCAGCTCCACCTGCCAGCCTGGAACCCTTTTTAAAAGCTGCTGTCCCCAGTTCCAGCACCGGGTGACATCTGGCACAGCTGCCACCTCCATGGAACGGAGGAACCCTTCCCACCTCAGCACTTTTGGCTCCTTCTCCCTTTCCAAGGGAAAAATGCGAGCTGGAAGTGAAAAATGAGTGCTGAAAATGAAAAATAAGAACAGGAAATGAGAAATAAGAACAGGAAATGAAGTCACTCTGCTCCTGCCCTAATCCTGGTGGGATTCCTGGTGGGATGTCCTGTGCAGAGCCAGCAGTTGGACTTCAATGATCTGCTCCAACTCAGGATATGATTTGAGTCAGGAGATCTAACAACTACAATATATTTTACAATTACTTATAATTCATTGCTGTTTACACCCCCCTGTTTATTTTTTGGAGATATTTTGCTGCCTCTGCTGTTTCTGGGTGAGTTGCAGAGGAGGTGGAGAGTTTTAGGCATCTCTTCCAAAGAAATCAGTGGGAATCTTCCCTCTGATTTTAGTGCACATCCAAAGCCCTTGCAGCGAGTTTGTAGATCAGAAAAATAAAATTCTCACTCTCCTTTGCTTTTTAATTCCCAAAATACCATAACCTCCCTGAATTCCTTGACTCCAGCACACAAGAGACAGTTTTATTCCCAGATTTTTGCTTCCTGCTGTGATTTGAAGGTGCTGCAGCACTGCCCTGTGCTGGAGCCCTGGATTTTATTGCACGGCCCGGATTTGCCAGAGCCAAGAAGAATTTGGGTGAAAGGAAACCAGAATTTCCCATTTCCTTCTTTCCAAGGAGTGTTGCAACACCTGCTGGGCTGAAATCACCTGCAAAGGGACCCTGTGCCACAGGATCCTCTCCTGAATTAAACCTCCAAGCCCTTTATCTCATAAAATATTCATTATTGTGGGGAGCTGGGTGCTGGATGGATTTGCCAGGATTAAATGATGACTCCAGAGGCTTTGCTGGGGTGAGGGAATGGCAGCCCTGCCCCAAAGGAGCTCCTGACCCCCTCATTTCCAGCCTCTCATTTTCCCTGAAATCTGGCACTGGCCACAAGGCGGGCAACAATGCCAAAAAGGGCTCTTGAGGATGGTTTTGTTTCCCAAACACACAAGGAAAACAAGGTTTCCTGGGAATAAAAGGGTGTCCATGACATCCCGGGGCTGCCTCACAAAGGGACCCCTGGGTGAAAAGGGGAGCCAGGGAATTTTATCCCTTTTCCCTTTGGTGTCTCCAGTTTCCAGAGCAGACAATGGATGCTTTTCTCAGCCCAGAGCTCCCCACAAAGGAAATCCCGGGGCAGGGTTTGGGATAACACCTGAGGGAATATGTGGAATATGTTTTACATCCCAAAAGGCTCTAAAACCCAGCCCAGAATAATTCCTGAGCTGTAATTCTGGTGGCTCCCATAAATAACTGCGTGTTTCTGCTGCTCTAAATCTGCATTTCGGGGCTCTCAGAGGGATTGACTCCATGAGGTTCTCAAATAACTCCCCAAATGGTTATTTTTGGGAAATAGAAGCTTTTGGAGCTCCTAGCCAGTAAATTTAAAGGACAATAAATCCTTATTTAGGTGCAACTGCAGATTTAGGGGATTTGGACCAACATTTGGTGCAGGGGCAGTGGGATGCTCTAACTGATGCAGGTTTTCCCCATCCCATCTTCCCCCTGATATCTGAATTTTAGTAACACCAAATTTAATGAGACTGAATTTACAGGGAGATCATTTTATTCCTCTCAATCCAAAGGAATCCCTGTGGAGGGGGATATTTTCTCTAGTATGTATTTTCTATATATTTTCTAATTTTCTATGTATTGTCTTTAGTCAAGCATTTAAATTCCTACACAAACCATTGCTTTTTTTCTATGTAAATGAAATAATTTTTACCCCATGCAGCATTTAAAGTTCTCATCACAAATGAATCCCCTCTACTCCCAAATTTAAGCTGAGAACAGAACAACTATAAAGGCAAAACCCAAGGATTATTTTCTCCTTCATTTTCAGGTTTTATTTCTCTCAAGAATTTAATTCACAATTTGATCAATTGGGGGGAAAAAAAAGGAATTTAACATGTGTTGCTTTCATGATCCCATAGAGCTTTTTTATTTTTCCTTTACCCCTTTCCACACTCCCAGCTCAGGAAGGGGATTGTGATGCCAAAAATCTGCATTTTAAATACAG
This sequence comes from Melospiza melodia melodia, assembly GCF_035770615.1. Lineage (NCBI taxonomy): Eukaryota > Metazoa > Chordata > Aves > Passeriformes > Passerellidae > Melospiza > Melospiza melodia. The sequence continues at coordinate 26,583,486 of NC_086205.1, read as the reverse complement.
AGTGAAGTCTGGACTTTGCAGGAAGAAATGGAGAAATCCCACTGCAGAAATAAATGGACCTTGCAGAAATAAATGCACAAATTCCTTCTCCTTTGGGTCCTCAAATGTCAAAACTCTCCTCAAAACTGTCCAGGCAAATTCCTGCTGAGTCTGGTGGTACCCAATGAGATGAAGGAGGAGCATCCCTAAAATCCCCTAAAAATCTTTGGGGTAGAGCCAAAACATCCCAGGAGCATCCCAGGGTTTGAGGGAAGGGTTGGATTTCTGGGATTTTCCTGGGATTTCAGTGTCCCCTCATTCCTTGCAGGGGACTTTGCCAATCCAAGGATGAGGGAAGGGCTGGATTTCTGCCATTTCAGTGTCCTCTCACTCCTTGCAGGGGACTTTGCCAATGCCAGGGTTTGAGGGAAGGGTTGGATTTCTGGGATTTTCCTGGGATTTCAGTGTCCCCTCACTCCTTGCATGAACTTTGCCAATCCCAAAGTTTGAAGGAAGAGTTGGACTTCTGGCATTTCAGTGTCCTCTCACTCCTTGCAGGGGACTTTGCCAATCCCAGGATGAGGGAAGGGTTGGATTTCTGGGATTTCGGTGTCCCTGTGCTCCTTGCTGCCAATGCCAGGGTTGGATTTCTGGGATTTCAGTGTCCCCAGCTCCTTGCAGGGATTTTGCCAATGCCAGAGTTGGATTTCTGGGATTTCAGTGTCCCTGTGCTCCTTGGTGCCAATGCCAGAGTTGGATTTCTGGGATTTCAGTGTCCCTGTGCTCCTTGGTGCCAATGCCAGAGTTGGATTTCTGGGATTTCAGTGTCCCCAGCTCCTTGGTGCCAATGCCAGGGTTGGATTTCTGGGATTTCGGTGTCCCTGTGCTCCTTGGTGCCAATGCCAGGGTTGGATTTCTGGGATTTCAGTGTCCCCAGCTCCTTGCAGGGGACTTAGCCAATCCCAGGGTTTCAATGAAGGTTTGGATTTCTGGGATTTCAGTGTCCCCAGCTCCTTGGTGCCAATGCCAGGGTTGGGTTTCTGGGATTTCAGTGTCCCCAGCTCCTTGCAGGGACTTTGCCAATCCCAGGGTTTCAATGAAGGTTTGGATTTCTGGGATTTCAGTGTCCCCAGCTCCTTGGTGCCAATGCCAGGGTTGGGTTTCTGGGATTTCAGTGTCCCCAGCTCCTTGGTGCCAATGCCAGGGTTGGGTTTCTGGGATTTCAGTGTCCCCAGCTCCTTGCAGGGACTTTGCCAATCCCCCCTGTCCCCCCTGCAGGCTCTCATTGGCCACAGCAGCAGCTGGGACCAAATAAATGTGATTCTCTCCCAAAATAAATTCCCTTTTTGCAGGTGCCATGGAGGGGGGGTCCTCCTGGGAGCAGGGGCGTTTATAAGGTAGGAGAGAGTCATACAATTTAAAATAATAGAATTTATCTGCAGAAAATTTCCTGTCTATAATCAGTGTATAACTGCATGGGGATTAGAGTTTTTCTTTCCTCACACATCTAAGAACTAGGAATAATTAAATAAGATAAAGTGCAATCATCTCCCTGATATTTAAAACTGATGGATTTGGGTTAAATTCCTCTTGTGAACTGGAATATCTGGAATTTCAGGAAGCATACACACAAAAATGTGTATTATTACCATCTTATTATGGGAAATATGTTAATAATTAGTAGATATTTAGATCAAATTAAATGTAGATTAATTTATGAATTATATGGCACTGCAGCAAAGTTTAATTCTTCCTATTTTGTGTTCACTGTGAATTATAATTTTAGTGGGGGGATTCCAATGAATGATTTTATATTCAGTGGTGGTGAATTAATGTAATGAAGAAGCTCAAAATTTCAGTTTTATTTAAGTGCAATTATTTAGAATCACAGACTGGTTTGGGTTGGAAGAGACCTTAAAGATCAACTTGTTCCAACACCCTGGCATGTAAAAAAAAATCCTAAAATAATTATTTAAGGATAATTAATCTAGAAACAGTCTTGCCCATTGAAATGAAAATTTGTTTAGTGATTCCTTGCTCTGAGGATTTAATTTTTTCAGGGTGGTGAGGTAAAATTTGGTTATTAATTATGTTTATCCAGTGTTTGACAGCAATCAATCAATCTGGCTGGGTTTGGGGCTTGTGATGTGTGACAGGAAAACTCAGGAATGGTTTGGATTTGAGAACTGATTTAAGATTTCCCCATAAAGCTATTAAATCCCTAAAGTCTCTGAGGGGTTTTTGGTGTAAATAGTGGATTTATTTACTTATTTCCAGCTGGTACAGGGCTCTCCTGTCTGAGGATATTGCTCAAAAGGAGAAATTGGGTTTTTTTTTTCCAGGTAGCAGATTATCCTTTTTCTCCATTTTTTCTCCTTTTTTCTCATTTTTCTCCTTCTTCTCTTTTTTCCCCTTTTTCTCTGTGGCTGCAGCTGCAGGCTCTGGCTGCTCCCTGCCTGCCCGTGCTGAGCACCTCCCTCCACACCAACTTCCCAGGAAAACTCTTCATGGTAAGGGAAAAAAATCCCAGTTTTGGATAAAAATCTAGCCCTGGAATCCCATTCTAAATAAACTCACCCACAGGGAAGGGATAATTTATCCTTATGGATTGAAGGGTCCCAGTGGGCAACTGCTGAGTTTTATTTTCTTTTTTGTTAGGGTTGGGGTTAAATGTGTGAGATAGTGGGTTTTGTTTGGATTTAGGTGTTTATTAGTTTTTATTTATATTATAGCTTCACAAATTGTGAGTTTTATAGTGTTTTACTCTAACAAATTCAAAATGGAGTTGTATCTTTGTTTTTATATGTTTTTATAAGGATAAACTGTTTTATTAACAAATGGCACAAATTATTTTTATTTTTAATTTAATTACTAACTACTTGTGGCTTGTAATGTGGATTTTAAAACTATACATATAAAATTTAATTATACAATACTACTTTAATGAAGAAGAAGGTGAAGAAGAAGGATTTGCTTCTGCCTTAAATTTTTTATCTTGCTTTATATATATTATTATATTCTAAAACTGTAAGTTTTTTACTATGTGATATTACACACTTTTATTTCAAGCACACATTTATAATCTTAGTTTTATCATTTAATTGTGGAAGTTTTTTCCTACAGCCTCAGGTTAAAAGCAGTGTTCTCTTGGAGGTCAGTGCTAAATTCTAAAATTCTCAGCAGATTCCAACATCCAGGAGTGACCACTGGGGGTTTTATGTGGGGAATCAATTTTCCATTCAATGATTTCATTTTGTTTGAAAATGGTGAGGGGAAAAAAAATTTTAAAATCACTTTTTTTTTTCTGAAATGAATTTTTTTAAAGATGGAAAAACGCCTGGTGTGGGGCTGGATCTCCTTTTGCCCTCTGGCTGGCAAGGCTGGGGGGTCTCTCCTGGAGGTTTCCCATGCTCTGGAATGCTGTGGCTCCTCAGGAGGGTTGGGTTTCAGCCTCAGCAAGAAAGGGGCTCTGTTCCATCTGCATTTACGGGGGGGACCCTGCTTTAACAAAGGAACAAAGGTGCTTTTTGTGACGGGTCACCTGAGAGGCAGCACCTGGCCTAGAGGAGAAACTGGGGCCTTTGCCCTTTCTCCCTGGCTCAGCTGAATCAACACCTGAAAAATAGAAAGAGCAGATGTGAAAGGTTACACTAAAAAATCCAGAAAATCAGGCAGAAATGGAAAAACATCAAGATAAAAATTTTGGCGCACTTGATACTTTTGATACCAAACTACCTGAGTCTGGAAAACTTGATGTTTCATTTTGCTTCCATTTATTCTTTTAGAGAAAGAGCTCTTTATTGTGTGTAGTTGTGTTGGGCTCTGAAATCATTATGGAATTCTCTCCACATCCTTCTAGGACCAAAGGGGGGCATTACAAGAGAGCTGGAGAGAAAATTTTCCCCAAAAGCATGGAGCGATGGGAATGGCCTGGAGTTGGAGAGGGGCAGGGTTGGGTGGGATTTTGGGAAGGAATTCCTCCCAGGAACTCCCTGGCTGCCCCTGGATCCCTGGCAGTGCCCAAGGCCAGGCTGGATGGGGTTGGGACAGTGGGAGGTGTCCCAGGGATGGAACAGGATGGGATTTAAGGTCCCTTCAACCCAACCTGGCCTTGAGCATCTCCTGGCATGGGGCAGCCACAACTCCTCAGGGGAAGCAGAGCCAGGGCCTCACCCTTGGCTTCAGGGAAGTAGAGAAGAAACAAGCAATTGACATTATTATTATTATTATTATTATTATTATTATTATTATTATTATTATTATTATTATTATTATTATTATTATTATTATTATTATTATATATAGTAATATATAGTAATATATAGTAATATATAGTAATAATATCAATTTATTATTATCATCATCATCATCATCATCATGCAGGGAATAATGTGCCCTGACTCCATGATTCAGAATGCTGAACAATTGCTTTATTAAAACTATACTGCATTACATTAATACTATATTATAACTATACTAAAGAGATACTATACTACAGAGATACGATACGATACGATACGATACGATACGATACGATACGATACGATACGATACCATACCATACCATACCATACCATACCATACCATACCATACCATACCATACCATACCAATTATACTATACTAAAGGTACTAAAAAAAAGCCATGAGTGTCTGAGACAGCCAGGACACAGCTTTGAGTGACTGGCCAGTCACTCAAAACAACTTTCATGATGTCCAATTAACCAAATCATTTTGGGCAAACAATCCCCATAACACATTCCACACGTGCAACAACGGGAGCAGCCAACAGAGACACGAATTGTTTTCTCTTCTTCTCTGAGTTTCCCCCTGCCTTCCCCAGGAGAAATCCTTGGGAAACTACTGCCTGCTGCTCTCTGTGAAGGGCAGAGGGGCGAGGCAGAGGATGCAGGAGGGTTTTGCTGTCTGTCTGTCTGTGTGTCTGTCTGTCTGTGTCTGTCCGTGTGTCTCCCACAGCCGCTGCCATGCCGGGCTGCCCGCGGCCCGTCCCGCTGCTGCTGGCGCTGGCTGTCCCCGCGCTGGCGGCGCTGAAGGTGACCCCGGCCGTGCTCTACACCAAGCCCAGACCTCCCCAGCCCCCGGCAGCCCCTCCATCTGTGCCGGGGAAAATCCCACTGCCAGCGGCGCCGGGCAGGGCTGAGCTCCCCACGCTTCTCCCCTTGGACAACTCCACGCTGGACTCGGCCGAGTTCTTCTTCAACTGCTGCGACTGCTGCCCGCCCGCGGCCGGGCCTCGGGGCTGGCCGGGCCCCCCGGGACCCCCAGGTGTGCTGGGCCCTCTCTGCTGGGCTGGAAATGCCAAAGCCAGCGGCTTTTCCCGCAAGAAATCATTGGGAGTGTTTGTGCAGCTGGTGGGGGAGATCTCAGCGATCTGCAGCTCTGGTGCTGGGTGGTTTTGGCTGCTTTAGGGGCTCCTCACCACGACAGCTCTGCATTCTTCTCTTTCTTATCACAACAGCCTTGCATTCTTTCATCTGACTTCTGCAAGCACAGTAAATGTTAAGTGATACACAGTGTGTAGTCAGCTACCCCTAATCAATCTCTCTGTAACCCCTAAATCTCCGGCCTCAGCTCTTCCTGAGGGCAGCTCTGATCGCTGCTCCCTGGGACAGGGACAGGAGCCAGGGAATGGCTGGAGCTGTTCCAGGGAAGGTTTGGGGTGGATATTAGGATTTTAGGGAAAGGTTCTTCTCCTTTAATCCAATGCACTCCAGGGATTTTCACGTTCCCATGGCTTGGGAACAGTTGGCTCATGGAAATTGTGGTAGGTGTAAAGCGAGTTTGATCTCTCATCTCTTGATGGAAGAGTCCTTGTGGTGATTGAAGGTACCATAAATCTACTCCCAGACAGACACTGGAACCTCTGGATTCCCAAGGGGATGGAAAAGGGAAATGATTTCAATCCCTCCTTTCTGCAGTGTGGAGCTCTTGGCCAGGTTCCCCTTCTATACTGGCAGAATTAATTCTCCTTAAGGAAAGGGACAATTCCAAGCTCTGGCAGCTCCTCAGATATTGAAGGCAGATTAATTTCTGATGTTTTGTGAACCTCTGAGCTCCTGTGGCTCTGAGGCAGCTCAAAGTTGGTTTTAAAAAGTCTTTAACTAAGGGCCAGAGTGAAAGGCAGAGCTGTGAGATTTGATGATGTCAAATAAAACAAGCAGCTCTTCCCAAGGTGATGGAATCATCTCACATACACTCCTCAATGCCACACTGCTCAGGTATTGATGAAAATGTTATTTAGAAGTTAAACCTTGGAGTTACCGAGGTAATTTTGTTGATTTTACAGGTCCCAAGGGGGAGAAGGGAGATGCTGGGCTGCCAGGGCTGCCAGGATCCCCTGGCCCTCAAGGTCCAAAAGGCTCTAAAGGAGAAAGAGGTAAACCAGAGTAATGGAAAATGCTGCTGTCCTCATAAAACACCACAAAATTATAAAAAAACCTCATATTTTTTAAAGCAAAAGAAAAATTCTGCCAGGGATTGAGCCCTGGAGGGGTTTAGCTGGCATCAGTGCAGGGACAGGAACTCAGGTGGTGGCAGTGTTTGTTCAGGTGGAATAGGAGCAGCTGCTCATAAAGATCTCACTCAAAAATTCTTGTTCTGAACAGGAGTTCAAAATCTGGGCTCAGTTTGCTTTGGATGAAGGACAGAAGTGAAAAAGCCGCCATGGAAATCGTGTGCAGGTGTAAAATCTGCATTTCAATTTCAATCTCTCAGGCAGAAGAGCTTCAGTTAAGATGCTGAGCCATCATTATCCATCAGTATTCCTGAAAGGAAGCCCTGCCCTTCACCTGGGGGTTTATCCTGGCAGGATCCTGCTGCTGCCTCTGGGAATCACGCAGGGTCCCAGCAGAGTCTGGTGCTGTTCAGTCCCTGCAGCCCCTTAGGCAGCGATTCACTCCTGGAAAAGCTTTTTGGCCATGCTGGAATGAGGAATGCAGGGCTGTCACCTTCTCCGCCTTCCATGAAACAGCAGCAGCTGCCTGGCAGAGGGGCAGAAATCTCAGAGTGAGGTGGTGCTGGGGGCTGTGGGATCCAGCTGAGGCTCCTGGAGCTGTTTCCTCAAAACCCACATTGCTCACCTCTGTTTTACTAACGAAGTGAGGGACAGATAGTCCCAGCGGGATGTGATGTTTGCTGTGCTGCACGCACCAGCACCAATTAATTCATTAATTAATTAATCACCGCTGCAATGTCCTAGGAGGAAAAGGAGAGCAAGGAGAGAGAGGAGCGAGTGGAAGCCCCGGTTATCCAGGGAAACCTGGGCTGCAAGGTAGGTCTGGAAAATCCAGGATTGCTCTGGAAAACCCAGGGTTGCTCTGACCTTTCCCTCTGCTCTGGGTTTTACAAGAGCCTGGAAGGACCAACCCATTTGGATGGTTCTTCCACCTCCAGAGCAATCCAATTTTATTGGTTTTAACTTTCTTTTTTATTGGTTTTAATCTTCATTTTTCCCCCAGGTGAAGCCGGAGCCAAAGGCAGCAAGGGCAGCTACGGCTTCCCTGGACTGAAGGGACAAAAGGGGGCTAAAGGGGACACCTGTGACAACGGCACCAAAGGAGACAAAGGGGACAGGGGGGATCCTGGGGAGCCAGGAGCTGGCGGAGAGCAGGGGGACAAGGGAGAGAAGGGGGACACGGGGGAGAAGGGTTACTGTGGGGAGCCGGGGGGCAGAGGGGCCAAGGGGGACAGAGGGGAAGGGGGCACCAAGGGCGAGAAGGGCAGCAAGGGGGACACGGGCACTGAGGGCATGCGGGGGGTGGCCGGCAAGCAGGGGGAGAAGGGCGAGCAGGGCCACAAGGGTGACAAAGGGGACGTGGGCCCTGTGGGCATGGCGGGCCCCGGCGGGCCCAAGGGCGAGCCCGGCGCCAAGGGCGGCCGCGGTGCCCCGGGCAGGAAAGGCTCCCGCGGGGCCAAGGGCGCCCGGGGCGACGTCCCCAGGGCCCCGCGCTCGGCCTTCAGCGCGGCGCTGTCGCGGCCCTTCCCTCCTCCCAACGTGCCCATCCGCTTTGACCGCGTGTGGTTCGACGAGCGCCACGACTACGACCCGGCCACGGGCAAGTTCAACTGCAGCGTGCCCGGGGCCTACGTGTTCTCCTACCACGTCACCGTGCGCGGCCGCCCCGCGCGCCTCAGCCTCGTGGCCAGCAGCAGGAGGGTGGCCAAGGCCAGGGACACGCTCTACGGCCAGGACATCGACCAGGCCTCCTTCCTGACCATCCTCAAGCTCAGGGTGGGCGACCAGGTGTGGCTGGAGGTTGGCAAGGACTGGAACGGGCTCTACGCCGGCGCGGAGGACGACAGCGTCTTCACGGGGTTCCTGCTCTACCCCGATGGTTTTGAGGTCCTTCTGTGAGTTTGTAACCCTGAGGAACAGCTTTTCCCTCTGGGTGTGAGAGGAGAAAAGGGCAGCACCTTGGTTTAGCTGTTATTTTTGTGAGGTTTTAACAAAAATGTTGATATTTCAAGACATGGATTAGTAGAAGTCACACATCCTTTGCCCATTGTCCAAGCACCAACAGGACCAGTATGGGGAGGGCATTTCCCAGCACAGTTTGTAATTAGAACATTCAAATCATGGAATGAAACTCCTTCCCAGCTCCTGCAAGCCTTGCATGGCCCAGGCTCCCTCTAGGAATCAGTTCTGATCATCTCTGATTTTGATAAAAATGCCAGGGTTTGAATTATAGAGCTCAGCCAGATGGGAACATGAGCAGTAGGTTCCTTGAAATCACCTGAAAAGATTTAAAGCTCTTTTATCCTTGAATCAGTATTATTTAGTGCTTTAGTCTTGGTCTAAAAGAATATTAGATCAATGTAAAAAACCCTCCTAAATCTTGTTCTTAAACAAAAATAAATCTGAGACTTTCAAAAGTAGCTGAGAGGTGAATATTTTATTTTATTGGCCTATTCAGACCACCAGGTTCTGAGACTGATGCTGTGGGATCATCCTTGGGATCATCCTCATCTGATGCTTGGGATCAACCAGATGGGAACATGGGCAGTAGGTTCCTTGAAATCACCTGAAAAGACTTAAAGCTCTTTTATCCTTGAATCAGTATTATTTAGTGCCTTAGTTTTGGTCATGAATTATGTGAAAAACTGTGTAAAAGAGAATTCAGTCAGCGTAAGAAACCCTCCTAAATCTTGTTCTTAAACAAAAATAAATCTGAAACTTTCAAAAGTAGTTGAGAGATGAATTTTTTACTTTAGTGGTCCACTCAGACCCCCAGGTTCTGAGCCTCTGATGCTGTGGGATCATCCTCGGGCTGCTGGGAGGAGGAGGAGACACCAAGGACAGACTTTGAAACTCCCTTGAGGTGTTGTGACGGCTCAGAGGATTTGTGGGAATGTTTAAAAAGCCTCACAGAGACCATTTGACCAGAAAACCTTAATCCAAGCTGGTTTCCACCTTAAAAATATTGAAGAATAAAAAAAAATTCCTCATTTTTGAGCTGTTTTTCCTCATTTTTCACACTGTGGCAGAATGACAATGGATTGATTGAGGGTGTGCTTTGTCTCATGGTGGAGCCCTGCTAAAAAAAAAAAAGCCAAAATATCTGTTCCCTTTCACTCCTGCTTTTATTTTCTTTGGTAAAATTGTCCCCTCTTCAGGCTGCAGTGAAGCATTTTGACACAGGTGGAAGAAAGTAAATGCTCAGGGTTCCAAGCAGGCCAGCAGCTCCTGTCAGTAATTATGAAAAATTACTCCAAAGCCATAAAAACACCTATTTTGTGGTGTTTTCCATGCTTTTAATCAAATATTTCACACATTAGCACTTAGTTCTGTGATTTTAGGGGCAGGGCTGTGCTTCTGAGCCAGAGGAACATCAGCAGCAGAGCTTGGTGTCTGCCTGTGCTTCCTGCCCTGGGTTTTTCCAGGTGTCCCCAAGCCACTGCTGCCATCAGGAGTGTCCCCAGCTGAGCTGTGTTTGCCCCAGAACAAATCCCACCTGTGCAGCCTCAGGGCTGGGAGTGGTTAATTACAGGGATAATTGGGGCCAGGTGGGCATTCTGTACTTATTTGGGATCAGGGAGCTGCTCTTGGCTGGATCCTCACTCAGCTCCTGCTCCTTCCAGGCTGGGTTTCCATTCCTTGTCCCAGGTAAGCCCCTGGTTCTGTTTTACTCTGATTTGGATGGAAATGGATGGATTTCATTGATTCTGACCAGGGTTGCAAATACAATATCCTGCTCCAAGTTCCCATATTTCAGCTAAAATGTACGTTAATTTTTTTTTTTTTTAAGTTCTGTGGCTTTGTTTGCAGCTGCTTGGCTGCTGAGAGGTTTTCCCTTTTGAAAGGAAGACAAACTCCTTTTGATGGGAATTATTGGGGAAAACACCAATATATGGCCTTAGATGCTACAGACACAAATCCCCTCAGTGCTTGTCAGAGCAATCTTTATTTCCTTGTGTTATAAATATGGCCCCACAAAAAAATAATAAAAAAGAGCATTTAGCGGAGTTGTCTGTGCTTTGTGTGGCTCTTTTCTCCTCACATTCACTTTATTTCTCCCCTCTGCAAACTCACAGCCTTTATTTTTCTTAAGGTTTTATTTTAGCTCCATTGCTATCCAGATTTTTCATCTCCCCAGGGCATATCCATTTGTTTGGATGACTAACTTGCTTTTCCTGTGGAAATCTGAATTTCTAACTTGCTGATCCAAGTCTCTCCCATGATAAGTCATTGTCCATCTGTTGGCTCCCTCCTGAGCTGCTGCAGGGAGGATAAATGTCTGTGGAGCAGGCTGCAACTTAGGCCTGGCTTAGCAAGGACAGCCTTGTTTTCCTCATGTTCTTATTGGTGCTCCTGAGGAAAGAAAAAAGGGTTCGATTGATTTCTAAATTTTGTTTTTCACTTTCTATGCCTAGAGAACTTGGTGGGATTTTACAAGAATATTTTTTTCCCCCCACAATCATTAAGACCCAGGCTCCAGCTGGCTTCATCCTGCCTTAAACCTGTGTTTGATGGACTTTCCTGCAGGATTTTAGGAAGAACTGTGGAGGGTGCTTGCAGGGTTTCAGCAGAAAGGTGAATCTGCTGCAGAGAACTCAGGGCAGCACCCCAGGAGCCACTCAAAAACTCATGCTGGGCGTGTGGCTGATAAAATATAAGATGTTATGAGCCGCAGGGCTGGGATTTATGGTGCAGGACTGAGCTGTTTGAGCAGTGGTGCAGCCATGCACAGCTCACCTGGTTTTTGGGACTCTGCATCCCACTGTGTCCTTGTGGGGCAGGGATTTGGGAGTGGGGGGATTTCTCTGCCAGGATCTTCCCTCGTGTCCCATGGAGCCAACGGTGCTGGATCTGTTGTTGGACAAGTCTGAATGTCTGGGATAAAGATTTTAGGAATTCTGAGGAGAAATACTAGAGCTGCAGAGAGCAGTGTGGATTTGTGGGAGCAGCAGCCCCAGAAGGAGAGAGTGGAGCTGAGATCCCTTTGGAATCCAGTCCATGGAGGAGCACAGATCCCTCTACTGACCCCACAGTGCAGCAGGGCAGAGGCTGAGATCCCTTGGGAAGCTCAGCCTGGATCAGCTCTGGGTATTCCCGTGGAAATCCACTCAGGATCAGCCCTGTGTGATCCCATAGGAAGAAGCAGGAGCAAGGAGGGCAAACCTAGGATGAGCTGCCTGCAGCCCCCATTCCCTGATCCCTCTGCCCAGGAAGAAATGAGGAATAGGTTTATTCCTATTATAATTAATTTTTTTTCTCATCACCCAGTTCTGGTGATAAATTTATTTCCTCACGTGGACTCCACACTGCCTGTGACCCTCCCTGTCCTTCCCTCACCCCAAACCGTTCCTGGGTTTCCCTCTGAGCAGGGAGTGATGGAGCAGCTCTGGTGCCACATGGAGCTCATCCCTTGTAACTCAATTAATTAATTAATCAAACCCTTTGTGTGCAAAGCGCTGTCTCGGGGTCTGTTTGAGCTCGGGCTCCGCTGCCGGCGCGTTTGGGGACGCGGCAGGGACAGCAGGTGGCAATGTGGCGCTGCGAGCCGACCGAGCCGGGAATGCGCACGGAGATTCCCTGGGAAACGGGAGCAGCCGGCCTTGGGACTGGGATGGGCTTTCCGTAGGGATGGATGGGTTGTTTCCATGGGGTGGGAAGGACGGATGGGTTGTTGTTTTCATAGGGTGGGCATGATGGATGGGTTGTATCCATAGGAGGGATGGATTGTTTCCATGGGGTGGGAAGGATGGATGGATGGGTTGTTTCCATAAGGTGGGAAGGATGGATGGATTGTGTCCATAGGAGGGATGGGTGGATGGGTTGTTTCCTTGGGATGTGATGGATGGAGGATTTCCATAGGCTGGGGATGGATGAATGGATTATTTCCGTAGGATGGGATGGGTGGATGAGTTGTTTCCATAGGCTGGGAGGGATGAATGGATTATTTCTGTAGGATGGGATGGGTGGATGAGTTGTTTCCATAGGCTGGGAGGGATGGATGGATTATTTCTCTAGGGTGGGATGGATGGGCTGTTTCCATAGGACAGGGTGGATGGGTGGATTGTTGTTTCTATAGGCTGGCATGGACAGATGGATTGTTTCCGTAGGGTGGCATGGGTGGGTGAGTTGTGTCCATAGGCTGGGATGTGATGGATGGATTGTTTCTATGGGATGTGACTTTTTCCATAGGGTGGGATGAATGGGTGGGGTTTTTTTTCCATAGGATGGGATGGAGGGATGGATTTTGTCCATAGTCAGGGATGAGTTGCTTCCATAGCATGTGAAGGATGGATAGGTTGTTGTTTCCAAAGGATGTGATGGATGGGTTGTGGAGCTGCTCAGGAGATGCTTTGTCCCCATCCTCAGGTTCTTTGTGTCCCCTTGGAGCTGGGCTTGTGGGTTTTGGCATGAGGGGACACTCCCAGCCTTTCCCTTCCACTTAGGGAAGGTCTGTTTAAGATTTGATGCCCTTAAAAGGCCAAGCTTGGGCCCACAATGGGGTGGCTTGTGTTTATTGGGGGCTCTCTGTGTGTTTATTTTGATTTAAATGTTATTTTATCACAGAGAATCTGTGTCCACGCTGAGAGCTCTAGATGCAGAGAGCTGGAGCACAAACCTCAGCTTGGAATTTGTGATTATTCCCCAGCTTCAATAATCCCAGGAAGTCTGTGACCACATGGGGAACTCTCTTTGCTGGTTTTAACACAAGGCTTGTGGTAAAACTGACCAAAAATCTGAAATTCCCACATTTTTGGTGCCTCCACACTGGAAAATGAGGAGGCAGGGAAGCTGTAAATGCAACAGAAGCTTGGCCATCTCCCTGATTTGTGGTTCTCATCATTTAATTAGGCAGCCAAATGCTGTTATCTCCACCTGCAATTGATTTTTGGCTGGCAAATTAGTGGTAGACAATTAGAGGTGTTCCTTAAAAACAAAAAAAAAAAGTTTCATGAGGCTTCCTGGAATCCAAATCCTCAATAAATCCATTGGGTTTGCAGCGAGAGAGAGGCTCCTGCTTCCCTTTAATGCCTGCACAAGGAGGAAAAAAGGTTTGTGCTGGTGATTGCCAGGTGCCTCTTTTGCTCTTCAGCAACTTTTGGGTGGAAAAATGGGAGCTTTGGGAGTCATTTGGAAGAGCAGGGTTGTTGTGGTTGCCAGGTCAGGGCTCTCAAATCCATTCTACTGAGATCTCTTCTCCGTATCCAGGTTATTTTATTTTTCAGATGTAAACTGGACTTTGGGAGCCTTTTTGGACAAATTAATATGCAAATAATTAATGTTAAAATTGTTATTAATATATTAATCTATCACATTTCTTACATATTTCTATATTTAAATTCCTTCTGTGTCTTGTGCAGTTTCCCAGCTGAGAAGCTGCAGGAATAACAAAATCTGTGTAAAATCTGGATTTTGGGCTGAACTTTGGCCCCCAAAAAAGCTGTAAATTGGAGGTTTAACTCCTAATACTTCACTCAAACATAACCCCAAGAATGTTTAATAAATAATAAATATTTGTTTAAAATAAAGAATAAAATGAAGATTTTTGTTCATCCCTCAGGTAGAATTTGATAGAATTTAATCCTTATCACAAAGGTGATTTTAGGGGGGAGGGTATTGGTGTCACTTAAATGCTTAAAAACTGAATTTTTGTGATGAGCTCTGCTTTTTCTTTTTGTCAGAAAATTCAGTTTGTGCTTTTAAATGAGTTTTTCCTGTACAGGTGAGTTCCCCAAACCTCCATCCCTAATTTATTTGACAAGGAATTCCAGGAAATTCTGGAAAGCTTCAAGGCTTTGCTGGTAGATTGTGACTTGGGTTTATGAAAAATGTCATAAATTTATTATTTATAAACAATAAATTTATTATTTAAAGTTACTTATAAACCCTCCTCCCATTAAAAAATATGAAAATAATGTTGAGTTGTGTGAAGGGAATTGGAATAAAAATATTTGTGGGATCAGCCAGAGCAATGAACCTTTGGAACTGTGGTGCTGAGGGATGGGTTGGATATTCCAGATCCAGCTGTAGACACAAAAATGCCACCAAAACTGTGCAGAAAGTCACAATATTCAGGTGTTTTAAGCTCCAGGCTGTTGGAAAGGTAATCAGAGTTCCAAACAGCCACACCACAGCTTTTTCCAAATTTATCTTCCCATTCCTTCATCACTGTTGTTATCCCTGTTTACCTCCAGCTGAAATCTTTCCACTCTATTGGTTCTAATTGACTCAGTCACTTTAAGGAAAATAACTTGGAAAAAAAAAGGGCCTAAATATATATTTTTTTTCCTCATAAAACCTTCCTAAAAGAAAAAGATAAATCCAAATTATGAGCTGCTGTTCCCAATGGAGCCCAAATTCATCTGCGACATAATTGGAATTACAGCATCTCTTGGCAGCCCAACAGAGTAATCAAGGAGAAAAACTCAACCCGGGCCCTGAAAAGTTATTTTAAAACCAAAATGATGCACTTGAACAAAAAGTGAGTGGAAATAAAACCAGTTTTAGTGAGTTTATTGAGTAAACAAGATATAATTGTAAATACAGGTATATCAACAACTCCAGGGTTGAAATGACCTCACAAGCAATATCTGGAGTTCTGTGAATTCACAGAAAACATTTGGATTTTAGCTCCATGTGCCCATATTACTCTGTAAAAAGACACAGGAATATTGGGTAAGGAAATGTCCTGCTCTGCTCTGTTTTCATGGGAAAATGGTGAATGTTTTTTCCTGTTTTCATGGGAAAACGGTGAAATTTTTTTGCTGCTTTAGAGAAAAGCTGAATATGCATCAGGCAAAATGTGGTGTAAAATATTCTGAATATTCAGAAATATCTGCTGAGTGCTGGGACAGGGTGGAATCCTGGAATTAAGTTGGAAAATCCCTCTAAGGGCACTGAACTCCCCCAGCACAGCCCTGCCCCATCTCCCCAGGCGCCAAGGAAAACAAAATCCCTGCAGAGCCTCTCCTGGGAGCTGCTGTGGCCAGGAGCTGCTCACTCCTCCCTGATTAATCTAAGCAGAGGAATATTTGCTGCTTGCAGTAACTCATCCTCCCAGGAGATCTCTGGGGCTCCCAGGCCTGCTGAAGAATCCCCAAACACTTTTATCCTGAAGGGAAAAAACGCTCCCATTGGTCAGGTGCAGGAGATGCTTCCTAGAGGAATCCAAATAAATCAGCATTGATGGGAACATGAGAAGCTTCAGTGGGGCTGAAAGAATTTATCCTTTGGGGAAATTTGTTTTTTTTTTTTCTTTCTGTGCTGCTCTGCTGGAGCCCGGGGCGGATGGGAATGGGATTGGGGTGCTGGAGCCACTGCTGGGCATTCCCAAGGGATTCTTACAGCCAGGATTGATGGGAATCACTTTTCCTGGAGATGGAGCTCCTTTGGAAGTCACTGCCAGCTTTGAAAACCTTCTGCAAGCCCATCCTCACCTGTGGGTTTCTTGTGGATGTTTTGTGTTTGAAATCCAGGGAATGGATTCCGTCCCCAGGCTGGATTTATCCCTGAGGGTTCACCCAGCAATCCAGGAATCACTGGAAAACCCAGCAATGTTCAAGGTCTGGCTTGGTTTTTGCTTTTCAATCCTGGTTTGAGCCAGGATTACAGAAAGAGAGGAGCTCAAAATGCTTCTCAGTTTGGACCCCCCCATTTGTAGCTTATCAAAGCCCAGCTCTAGGTTTTTATTAGATAATCAATAAATCTAATCAAGTTTTATGGGAAGGGTGGTTTTATTTTATGCTGTCATAAATTCTCCTCATTTTGCCTATCAGCATTTACAAGGGATTTGGAAAGCACTTGGAAAAAGAAACCCACATCCAGTTTCTCAACAGGACTCTTGAATTTCTGTCTGTGCCACATTAAAAGCAGAATTGAAAATGTTTATTAAATCCGTGCCCCTAAATTGACCCATCCCAGATGGAAGCTCATCCTCATAAACAGCTTCAGGTATGGATAGGGATGGATCACTGAAATAAATTGAGAAGTATTAAAACCCCAAATATTGATGTATGAACTCAGCTCTTCATACCCTTGTAGCTGCTCTGGCATTAAACAGCACTGGGATGGTGCCTTTGGAATTTTCCAGGGAAGTTGGAGTTGTTTCAGCCACGAAATGTGAAATCCCTCAGCTCTGGGGGTGTCCGAGTGGTTGAGGGTCAGGGATGGTTTGTGTGGAGCAAGGAAAGCCAAGGGATGCCCCTGCTTTCCATGGTGCTGAAATTCCGAGGGAACTCAGGCTCATAAATATCAACTTCTTGAGCAAAGTGCTTTAGGGATAATGTTCTTTTACAGTGAGACTCAAGGCACATCAATTATTCTGGGGGGGAAAAAATTAACAATTTTTAAGTAGTGGAACCTGTCAGTGTTTCCTGTGAGAGAAATGTTTAATATAAAAATGATTTCAGTGTGTAATAGAATCTGTGGTGTCAGTGTGCGGTTTCAAGGTGTTGTTTCTCTTTTTTTTTTTTAACAAATACTGAGTTAGGTTGGGCTTGAAATTAGAATGGTTTCAAAGTAATGCTGGGGAGAGGAAGAGTGGGAGGACTCAGGAGCTCAGCTTGCACCTGCAGGAAATTTACCCCAGGGCTGAGGCTCATAAGACAGACTTACACCTGGTTTTTATTGACTTTTTCACTTTTCCACTGGACATCAACCCCCCTGACCCTGCCCTGCTCCCTGGTGGGATCCCCCTGGCACTGCCAGAATCCTGCAGCTGGGCCTTTCCTGGTGAGATTTGCCCAATATCCACATTTTGAGCACTGATTCAGTTCAAGGACAGGCTCGGGGAGCATTGCCAGGGGATTTCAGGTGCCCTTATGCTGTGTCCCATTTTCCCAGCCCTCAGAGCTTGCAGACACCTCAGCTTCAACAGCCACTGCGCATTTTAATTTCTTTTTCTGCTGTAATTTATTTCTGGCCAAGAAGACATGGCTGGGTTATTTATCCTCTCTTAATTGCTGTTTTCTGGGAGCATTTTGCCTTTTGTGGCCGAGCAGGAGGTGGCAGTGACAGCCAGGCTGTGACCTGGGATGATGAGACTGCTCTGATCCCGACCTTAAAACCAGGGCAGGAGGCCTTTATTCATATTCATGCTTCTTCTTGCTCAGGCAGCTCTAATTTTAGAAGGAATTGTACTTATTCAGAGGTTTTGATGATGCATTTTTATGGCACAGGGGTTTGGAAAGGTCTTGGCTCTGAGGAATGACAGGAGTGGGGCCTGTGGGTCACCCCTGAGGCCAGGAGGGTGTTTGAGCTCTGGAGTTTTGGCCTTTGGAGGCAAAAACCGTGGAAAAGCCTCATAAAATATCCATTATTTGCAGTCTAAATATGAAACAAGTCAGCATTTAATAGGGGGAGACAAAACAACAGGAATCTGGTAAATGGGGGCCTTCAGTTCTTGTGTCCCCTGTGTGCTTGATGCCCAGACTCAAACAGAAATCACTTTAAAATCCCTTAAAACTGAGGAGATTTTGCCTTTTTTCTCCCCCTTTTCCTATTGTCTCCATCAGTTTTTGCCCTGCACACCTTGATTTCCACCCTATTTCTGGCCAGAAGGAGTTCCTGCTATTAATGATGGGGAGACTTCCAAAAGATCCTGGATTTAGATTTTAAAGCAACTTTGAAGGCAATTTCCTATAAACTCTCCTGAAAACTTGTCCCACTGTAATTGTCTCAACAGAAATCATTAAAACCATGCATCTGTATGATCTTGTGCTTACCACTCTCTGCTCTTGTGAATTTTGGGATGTTGTAGCTCAGGTGTCTGTCCCTAAATAGATGCCATAACCTAATCCTGCTTTGCCATGCAGAGAAATAATTAATATTTCCTTGAGGGTGTCTCCCTTCTCTGCTTTATGTGGGCTCAAACAGAATAAATTTAGCTTGAAAAACTGATGCTCATGCCCTCACAAAGTCAACATTTCAGAGCAGCTGCAAGAGGGGGACATTTAGAGGGTGCCACCATCCAGAGTGATGTTTTTTAATCCTTTATCTCTAATTTGGGTCAACTAATGTGGAATAATCTTGTTATCCGTGACAACCTGGCTGGGCAGGGTGACATTCCCTCACTTTGTGCCTCTAACTCATCTCCAGCCCCATCTGTGTCCCTGGGTGAGCAGGGATAGCATGCAAAATGTGGAATATTTTTAGCAATCCTTCAGTAAAAGCCATGAATTCCCAGATAATGGAGCTCGGGTGTCAGGCAGAGTCATTCCAATTACACAAAATTACACAAAAATCACACTTCAGGCACCCAGAGAGCTGGGAGGAATAATTGTTCTTTCCTTATTTATGGGGCAACTAATAATGAAAAGAGTTTTTTCTCTCATGACATGATTTAGTCTCATGAAACAGTGATTTGCTTCATTTTTACAGAGTGCACAGTGCTTCTGCCTGCTGCTCTCTTGAGATGGCAACAAGGGAATTTTGGGTTTTTTGAGTGGAATAAAGATATTAAACAGAATATAAAGAATCATATATCAAGGAAAAAAATCCTAAAATTAAGGCCACCAGGTGACACTTGAATGCCATTGTAGGAAGAGTTTTATTTTGGGGAAAAATGATTGAAAAAGGACAATCTTGACCAGTCATGGTACTTGGTATTAAGAGGTACTCAGACTTGAGGAAATAAATCAAAAATCCCATTTTAAGCAACATTATTATCGGAAAATTGTGTGCATTTGCATAGATCTGAATAAATAGCAAATACTGAATGATTATTTTCAGAATTCAGTCATAACTACTTGTTATTTTATAGTTAAAAGAATGAGTTATAAAAATTAAATTAGATGTTCAAGACCTTTTTTGTTGTTGTTGTTTCCAGCTCGTTCTCCTCAATAAGCCGAGGTGAATCAGCTTGTTTAGAATTGTTTATTGCCAAAAATAGGCTGCAGAAATGAGACAATACCTGAGCACACATTTAGGATATTTGCATTGGCCTTCAAAGGGAGCTGATGTTGCAAACAAACCCCACAGAAACAGCAAAACAACAAAAAGCCAGCTGGGGGGTTAGGGTTAGACAGCAGATTATTTATTTTAATTTTTTAAAAATGAAGTGCTGGCTTCTAAAAGATCTAAAATGCTTTAAAAAATATTTCATGGCCCTTTTAGTATCTCCTGTAGGTCCTTTTCTTCTTTGACTTTGTCATTGGGGATGAATTCACTCAAATTTGAAATTTTTCTGGTTTTTAACTTTTATGGTTGGTTGATCTCTGCTTCATCTCCTTCCTATGGGTTAATTATGGAAATCTTCCCTTCCCACCTCCCTGGAACTGGTTAAACTGATTTTTCACAACAATTTTATTTATTATTTTAGGATCCAACCTAATGCTCCATAAGACCAGGGGTTTAAATTATTTAAAGTACGTTGGAGCTTTCTGCACTGTGTCAGTGCGAGTTGTAACCAAGATAGATTTTGAAATATATTTTTCATGAGGCAATAAAATAACCTCATAATTCTGTTTGTCAGGCTTGAAGTGTGTGAATAAATATGGCAGGCAGTGGATATATGGCATTAATACTTTCAGCTTTTGGATATTGGTGAATATATATTTTATTTTATTTTTTTTCTGTGTGTCTTCAAGATGAAGAGGAGCAGGGATGAAATAAATTATTAATTATAGAGTAGTTTGGTTTGGAGAGGACCTTTAAAGATGCTCTTGTAGCCCCCCTACAATGAGAAGGGATTTTAAGAGAACCCAAACAACCTGACCTTGATTGTGCCCTTAATCAAGGCTGTAATAAATGAATTAATCAAACTTTCTAGTGCTGGGTTTGCAGGACTTGGCTGCGGTTGGGGGTCAGAGCCCTGAGAGTTTGAAATTCCCCTGGGGCAGCACCAGGGCTGGGAGGGATTCCAGGAGTTGGGGAGGCTGTGCTTGTGTGCTCAGTACCATAAAAAAAAATAAAAATTAAAGCTTCTTTTTCAACTTCTTTTCTTTTCTCACCCTGTTTGGTTTGGGTTCATGCCTGGAGCAGGAATTCTGTTTTTTGGTCCATGTGCTCATCATTGTGGATGGGCACAGGAGAAGGCAGTGAGGGAAGGAATTTGCACTATGGTCAGGGAAATGAGGATGAATTAAAATATCTCAGGGTTCCTCAGCAGCTGAGCTCATGTGGTGAGTGAAATGCAGAATGGGATTTTTACCTGACTTTTGTGCTGGAACCGATATTTACAATATTCACGATAACCCATCTGCCTTTCACCTTACACATGGCTATAGGCGGATGTAATTGTGCTCTTTTTGGCTTTATTCTGAAAACAAAGCATAAGAAATTAAGCCAATGAGATAAAGAAACTTGTAAAATGCTGATTAAATATCTGGCCCATGCATAACAAATCCTTTGCTGGGGGAGGTCTGTGCCAGAATCTGTCACTCAAAGTCCTGAACTGCAGGGTTAGGCTTTGCCACAATAATATAGATAATAATGTAGATTTCTCCTGTTTAATATTGAGGTGAGCCTTGCCTTCCATCCATTGGGATGCCATTACTCAACCCCCAGTGCAGAATTAAACAAAGGAAATCTCCAGACTAGAATTTATCCTGCTTTTATAATTCTACTTTCATTTAGACGCAATAGGACCCCCTTAACCTTGCATATCCGCAGTCAAATTCCTGCCCAGAATATTTGAATTATTTTCCAAACTATGCAGGAAGAGTTGGAACAAGACATTATTGTGGGATAGATTGGATATATAGATTAAATTTTTTTTTAAGTGAAAAATTGTAATATAATCACAAAATGCCTCAAAAATCTTTTGAGTTTTGCTTGTTTTACTTTGTTTTTAGTGGGGATCTTAGTTTGGGAACCTGAGGTGATTTTGAGGCTGCTGATGGGTTTTGTGCTGTAATTTCCTTGAGGACATTCCCAGTCCTGTCCTGTGGAGTCTTTGCTTTTTTTTTGCCAAGGTTGGGATTAAATATGTGAGATTTCTTGTTGGGACTCAGATGTTTATTAGTTCTCATCCATGCCACAGTCTCATAAATTGCGAGTTCTGCAGTATTTGACTTTAACAGGCTAAAATGGAGCCCCATCTCTCTCTACAAGGCCTTTTAAGGATAAACTGTCCAATTAAGAGATGACACCTCAATTATTTTTACTTTTAACCCAATAACCAACCACCCATGGCTGCAATGTGGATTTTTAATCCAATGACACAAAACCACCCAAACCCATGGAGGACAAGGTGGAGGAGAAGGACAGGAAGGAAGGAGAACAAGGCCCAGCCTCCACCCCAAAACCTCCACCTTGCTTTATATCTATTACTGCATTCCAAACCCTTAAACTCTGAGTTTCTCCCCTGTGATATCACACATTTCTATCCAAACCCCACACCCACATTCCCAGTTCCATCATCCCACACCCACAATCCCAGTTCCATCATTCCATTTTGGGATCCTTCTCCACGGCCTCAGGTCAATGCAGTGCTCTCTTGGAGGTCAATGCCTGCCAGCACAGAAATCCAAAATTCTCAGCATCCAGGGAATATTTGAGTTTTACAAACACCTCAGCCCATGCTCTCCCTCTGCCCCTGCTCATCAGTCTCGACCCAGCAGCTTTTCCTCCATCATCTCTCTCTTCTCCTGTTTTAAAGTGATTTTTTGGTAATTATGAGGGACAAAGTTCATTGCAGGCTGAGCAAGGGAAGGGCTGTTCCAGGAATGTTCCCTCTCACAGCTCAATTTCTTCCAAAGAGAGGTGACAGCCATGACCTGGGAAGTGCACCTAAGAAAATGAGTAACTTTTACAATAAAAAAGTGCTCTGCTTTCCAGATACTTTAAAAAATAACAGAACCTTAGAAATAATAATTGCTGGAAAAATGAGCTGTGTATGTTTATTTTACAGACAAGAAATAAGGTTTCTTGCTGGTTTATTGCCTGCCAGGACTCAATTATTTGTTGAAAAATTTGAGTTTCAATATTGAATTTTAGTGTTTACTCTTTGCAATGATCTCTTGAATTATTCTGATTAATCACCCTTTTAAGTTACCTTATGATTATTTTAAAAAAACCCAAAAAACCATTGGTGTTTGCAGCTCTTTCCTTCCATTAAAATCAATTTGTCACTTTGATGGATTCCACAGGAATTTCTCACCTTTTTAAGGCGGAGGTGCTGATTTTCTTTGGAGAACTTGGAGCATTTGGAGTTTTCCTTCAAGTTCTGCCTCAGTGCAAAGATCTTTTCCATTATTGCAGGGAACAGCCAGAGACGGGAAAAGATTTGCTGAAATATTTTACTTGGTTTTACAGAATTAGTTGGAACAAAACCTGGATCTCCTGAAATTTTCTTGGTTAATGGTTGGACTTGAGGAATTTAGGGATTTTTTTCCAATCTTTATGGTTCTCTAATTCTTTGATTGTGGCTTAATTTTACGAGGGTCCTGTTGCATTTTGAATTTTACACTGTAATAGGTCATAAGTTGGGGTGTCTTGTAGGATTTTAAGTCAATATTCCACTGGACTATTTTAAGGAAATATTTGATAATTATTGAAATTCAGTATTAAAATCTGAACATTTTGTCTTTACCCAAACTCTTGTAAAAGTTTGCTTTTCCTCTTGGAGATGAACTTGTTAATGCCTATTTAGTTCTTTGATTTTCAGAGCATTTCCTTTTGTGCAGGAACTCTTTCTGTAGAGTTTAATTAAATTTAGATGCAGCAAGGTTTTCTTCTTCTTTTTGTCTTTTTGAGGGCCAGGTGGGAGAATAAAAATCTGATCCCCTGAGATCTTACTCCCAAAAATGCTCCAAAAGTGGGTAAAAATGGATTAATTTCTGTTTCACAACCTCACACCCTCTGAACTGAAATATTGGTGTCAGATCCCAATTGGAACCACTCAGGTTCTCCTTTCTGTGAGAAATTAAGCAAAATACGACTTAAAAGCATTTAGGAATTGGGATTTTGGTGCGTTCAGAAGAAAATGGCGAACGTCACATTTGAGATGGGATTTTCACTCTTTTAAGGATTTTTTGGGTTTATAAAAAAATTTCTCAGGAATTAAATATATTTGAATGAAAGTCCAAATATTGCTCAAGACTTTTGTGGTTTTTTTAATGGTCTTAGGAATTAAATATATTGGAATGAAAGTCAAAATGTTGCCAACTTTTCCAAGCAGAAGCATGGCTTTGCCTCTGCAGAGAAATGAGAAATAAAACTCCTAGAAACTGAGGTCTTGAGGGGGGAAAAAAAGAGAAAATCTCCTTCCAGAATTCTGCATTTTTACCTTTCAGTGATTTTTTTCCCAGCCCTCAGTTGCTGCCTGCTCCGTGGTGAAATGAAGCCCACAATGACAAATGCCAAGGCTCAGCCCAAATAAATCAGTTTATCTGCACTGTGTAATTGGGAGATGTCTCCCTGCCGAAGGGTGGCAGGCAGTGATTGAGGCGCTGCTCATAAATAAACCTGGCAAAAACTGAATTTTCTCCTTTTCCCCAGGAGCAGCATCCAGCCTTGGATTCCATTTGGGCTGAGGGCTGACTCCAATTCCAGCCGCATTCAGGGATGATTTTCCCTCTTCCTGAATTAATTTTTAGGTGTCATCCATGCCCTGCTTGGCCAGGAAATATTTAGGGAAGAGCAATAAAGGAAATTTTGCTGCTGCGCAGTGTGGAACTGTGGGAAAAGGGATTTCCCTTGCTTTAAAAGCTGGATTCCTCCAAAAACCTCGGGAAAAGCAAGGCCACGCAATCCTGCCTCTGCAGCAGGGGAAATGCAGAATTTAAACTTGCTGCAACACAAACCCACTTTCATTCCTATAGGTTTGGTTACAAAGAAATAGGTCAAACTCTTATTTACAAATAAATAGGTAAAACTTTTATTTTCCCTTCACTGGGGGAGCAGCACTGTGATATCCTGCATTAATTTCCCATAAAATGTGAGTTGAAGGTGCTTGTGTAATTTCCTTGGAATAAATAACATTTTCTAGCGCTAACAGCAGAGAGGCGCTGGTTAATCCATTGCTTTGTTATTTTGTCTCAGATTTTACGGGCAGGAGATAAAAGTGAATTAATCTTTGTTAAAAGAAGACCTTTGGAATGGGCTCCCTGCGGAGCGTTTTAATTATTGGAGCAGGTACTCACAGCTTGAGACCCAGGAAACATTGATTTGTGTGGAGTGCCTCGAAGGGAGGGGGGAAATGAACCCATGGTGTTGCCTCAGTGAAGTCAGAGCCACCTCTGGAACAGGAAATCCTGGAAATATCTGTTTGGGAATGCCTATTTTGACATGGGGAGTCTGCTGGGAAATGTCTCATAATCATATTTCAGTCGTGGGGATTTTGCTGTAGGAATGTTGTTGATTATTTGTTTGGGTTATTTTTGGGGATTTTTTGGTGTGGTTTTTTTTTTTTTTTTTTGCTTGTTTGGCTTTTTTTTTTGTTTTGTTTTTGTTGGGGTTTTTTTGTTTGTTTTTTGTGGGATTTTTTGGGTTTTTTTGTGGTTTTTTGGGGTGTATTTTGTGCTTTTTTGTGGCTTGTTTCTTTGTTGTGTTTTGTCTTTTTCTTTTGTTTTTTTGGTTTTTGGTTTGTGTGTTTTTTTTTTTTTTGTTGGTCTTTTTATTAAAAACGCTTTTAATTTCTTTAAATAACATGGGTTTAGTAGATTTAGACTGGGTATTGGGATGGAATTCCTGGCTGGGAGGGTGGGCAGGCCCTGGCACAGGTGCCCAGAGCAGCTGTGGCTGCTCCATCCCTGGAAATGTCCAAATCCAGGCTGAATTGGGATTGGGACAGTGGAAACGTCCCTGCCCATTGCAGGGGGTGGCACTGGATGGGTGATTAAGATCCCATTATCTGATTAAAAAACCCCAATAACTGAGAAATGTGGTTCTCCATCGAAGAATTGGAGATTTTAGACCACGCTTGGAGGTAAAACTCCCCAGAAATTTCAGTGCAAACGTGTCAGTGTTTTTCCCTCTGGATGGCATAAATCAGGAATTTTCACCTCAAACTGTCGCCCTACTCACCTAAAAGATGCTTTTCCATCCCTCCCCTGGATCTGGGCAGGAACAGGCAAGGCCAACTTCACCTCTCCACACTGAATCCTGGAACAGAGTTTCTGTGGAGCCAATTATTAGTTAAACAGGGGATAATTGGATTTATTAGGAAAGCTCTGCAGGGCCTCAGAAGCCTGGGAACAACGGGCTGTGAGGGAAGAGGGCAGCTGCCAGTGGAGCTCTCAGGGACTGGTGTTGGACCAACATTATTTCATATTTCCCTTAATGACTTTGGCACCACGAGTCAAAACGTGCAAATGAAATTTGCCGATGACACAAAACCGGGAGTCAGCCTGGCCGCCGAGGAGGATTGGATTCATTAGGCAGGATTAGGTGACCTCCAAGCCTGCAAGAACAGAATTAGGGGGAAATTGAGTAGTGCGAGCTTTGGGCCACGCCCTGGAGAACAACGAGCTGAATTCCAGCGGGATGAGCAGGACTTTGGGGCTGGATCACAGGAAGCTTTTGAGTCCTTTAATGGTGAGAGGGGCTGGTGAGGCAGCCGAAATGTGGGATTGTGGCTCCCTGTGCTCAGCTGGGATGGAAGAGAGGGATGCAGAAGCTCTGAGCTGGAGCTGAGCAAAAGCAGGGTGCAGAAGGAACCCAGGACATCCCTCTGGCTGCCCTGGAGTTTCGGGAAGGGTGAAAGTTTGATAAGAAAGTCTCACAGATGTGTGTGCTTGGCAGAAAGATTTTCAAATGTAAAATCTGAAGAAGGAATAGAAATCAAATTGAGTTTTGATATAGAAGAAAATTGTTGAGTCAGTCCTTCTGGGTACCCTTTGCCTCCTTGGTTATGTTGGTTAGAAGGGGTTTTCATGGCTTAGAGCAAAGGATAAACCCACCCCAAACAAGAAGATGTTTTTACCAAGCAGAAAGAAGCACAGGCAAACAAGGCAGCAAATGCTGCAAGTAGAAAAAAGGTCTTAGAATTTTCCACTGCAAGAAAACTGAAAAACAACTTCTAGCTTAAACTGTAATGTACTGACTTTAGTGATTGGAGAACACTAACATGAATATGGCAATTCTAGCAGTTATGATGGGCTATAGATAATAGTTAAGGTATAATTGGTTCTGCTGTATTGAGATGCTCAGCAAAGTATATAATGCATTGTAACCAAAAGAAAAGTGAATAATAAAAATGCATTTATAACCTAAACCAAAGGGTCTCCAGGCCTGCAGCTGGAGCTGACAGCTGTGGGCACAGCTCTGTCACCCACAGCCCTGGGCTGCTGAAACCTCTTGGATGGAATAACCTGCATTTTGTATACAATAACCTGCATTTTGTATACAATAACCTGCATTTTGGAGAGCCCCTGGAGTCCCACATCCTTCATTTAGGCTCTTACAGTGAAGGACTTGAGACTGGCAGGGGCTCAGAGACCTTGGCACGGAGTCACAGACACTTGTGCCTTGGATTTTAACCCATGGAAACAATCACCAACTTAGTGTGAGGAGTTACAAGCCACAAGGGTTTGAATAGAATGATAGTTAATTTGTCACAGGGTGAAAAAGTAAAATTTTGGGGTTTTAGAATGGGGTTCAGGAGGCAAGATGGAAAAATCTGGGTGTGTTCTGTCTTTCTCCTTCTTCTTGTCCTCCATCTTCTGCTGTGAGGGTGGCACTTCTGGATTGGTTTAGAATAGAGACAGAGTGTCTAATGTAGGTGATAGGTGTTGGAAAATTATTGCAAACAAAGTACGTGTAGTTTATAGTACAAAAAGTTAACACCACCCCAAGGCAGTCTGTGTGCCTCAACCCGACCTGCTGAACACATCTCAGCAGGTCAGAGAAAGAATGGAATAGATAAGGAAAAATAAACAGCCTTGAGAACCAGAGTCAAGAAACTCCATCTTCTTCAGTCTTGAGGCTGGGAAAAAGAAATTTTTCCAACACCTTGGGGTCATCTCCACACCAGAGACCTCACAGAAGGGAGGTGTCCGCTCCCCATCAGGACATTGGGGCATAAATAAGGAGGGGAAGCTGCTCGGAGGATGTTTTTGTGGGCTGGACAAGGGGGTGGGAGCCAGGTTTGACGAGACTGAAGGTGGAAATTAACGGGAGGTTTGGAGCTGCAGGGCACTGGGAATGCTGGGCAGGGAACTCCAAACTTTTCTGTTTGTTTACCTCAGGAAATGAAATTTTGGGCTGCTGAGGTGGTGTCAGGATAAAGGATTAAAGGATATTACTATGATTAAAGGATGACCCTTTAATAATGAGTGCAATGCAGATTTGCCTGCTTGGGATCCACTTCCTGAGGAAAACCCACGAGTCTTGGCCTTTCCCAAATAAAGCCACTCCAAGCCTGTTTTTCTGGAGTGCTTTACAATGATTAGTTGATTATTTCGGTGTAATTACATTTCCAGAAGGAGTTTTGGCTCTGCTCTTCCGAGTAGGTATTATTTGCTTTATGTAATTGTGGAGCTCTGGTTGTCGTGGCAACGGGACAGTTTTTAAATTTAGAAACTAATTTGTTTTCTGTCACTTTGCTCTTTGCTGTTAAGGAGACAAGCTGTTTGCTATTAAATAAAACTTAAAAAGGAGGAGAGATTAAATGTGGATAAAAATATAATGCAGAAAATATGGTGTAGCGTTCGCTTGGAGATGAAGGAGAAAGCACTGGCAAGGCCAGGAGGGAAATTCCTGAATTTCTTGGGAATTAAGGGGAAGTTTTGTGCTGCTGAGGGGAATATTGTGTGTGTGATTTGGAATAAACCCAATGGGGCTGCTGAGAAGGATAGGAGGCCTGGAATCCCAAATTCCTGAGTTTATAATTCTATTTTTTTGTTCTCTACAGCAGTGGGGTCACTTGGCATCTTTAATTTTTGGCTAAAATAGTGATAACGTGCAAATGATTTAAGCAAGTTGTGGAATTAAGCACCTGGAAAATCTCAAAGTGATTTTTTTACCCCTCTTCCCAACAACTGAGGGATTTCCTGGTGTTTGTCTAAACTGTTCTAAAACCTCTCCTGATGGAGATCCCTGAATAATCTGTTCCTCTGATCAGCTCTACTCAGGTATAGGATAAAAAATATCCCATTTCCTGTTTAAATCTCCTCTGCTTCTCTTCAGGCCCATTTTTTCTTGCACCATTCCCAATGGATTTGTCCTTTCTCCCTTTTTGCTGGAATTTTATCTGTCTCGAGGCCTTTCTTGGCCCCTTGAGGGGGTGTGGAGTGCAGGAAACACCAAAATTTGTGGTTAAACGTAAATCAGAGGAACAGACTTTATTCTTATTTGAATGCTTTGTCCACAGTGGGTTTTGTTGGAGCTTTTTAATTCCCAGGCTCTTTCTGGAGCTCTGGATTAAGCTGGGATGTTCCCTTGGAGACAAAGGTGGTATTTTAGATTATATAATACAGGCTGGCTACTTTTCTCTAAACAACATCTAAATCAGCCTGGGATCTTTCCAGAAAAGGGAGAATATAAAATATTGATGTTCCTGCCGGAAAAGTAGGTCTTTGAGATTAATTTTTGTTCATGAAATAGAAAGCCAAGGATTTTTAAACGACTTTGAAGAGCCAGGCTGGGGAATTTAGCCAAGGAGCTGCAGGTTTGTGTTGGAGACGATTTTTTTTTTTTTTTTTTTATTTTTACTCACATAGGTGGCCTCAACTCGAGCTGGTGAAAACTGAAATTCAAAATTAAAACTTTGGAATAATGGAATGGTTTGGGAGGAACCTTAAAGCTCATCCAGTTCCAGCCCTGCCATGGGCTGGGACATCTCCCACTGTCCCAGGCTGCTCCAGCCTGGCCTTTGAAGAGTTTTAGAATTATTTTAAATTACTGGTGATACAATCAAAAACCAGGAGTTGAGTTGCTGTTTCCTAGAGCTGGTTGAGGAGAGCTCTGGTAGTAGCGGAAATATTAAACCAAACACAAATATAATAATATAAATTCACAAAAAAATGTCTATTGTAAGGCAAAATATCTCCTGGAGATGGAATTATGCCTATTTGGAGAAAAACAACTCAAAATTTAAAGATTTATTCATTCTTTTATTGCAGTCCAGCCCCAGGGATGCTCATCCCCATCCTTGTTCTTAACACCCCCAGAACTTCTCTCACCCTTTTCTCTGGTATTTCCAGTGCTGAAAGTTTGAACTGGGCCTTCAGCCAGAGCTCTTTTTCATATTATATTTATATCTAATTATAGGTTTATACTAATATTATAGTTTATACTTATAGTTTATACTAATATTATGGTTTATACCAATAGTTACATATAGTTTATACTAATATGTTATGTAACATATAAATATGCATATATATAATTATATATGCATATTTATACATGACATAATTATATATTTATAATTATATATATAAAAATATATATTTATAATTATATATATATCAAATTATATAATTATGTATTTGTAATATATGTAAGAAAATATTTTATTTTTCCCTTTGGGTAATGAGAAGAGTGCTCAGACCCATGGAATTCCCTGGATTTTCCTGTTCCAGTTTGCTGGGACATGAATTTAGTAATCTGGATTATGCAAGAGTGAGAGAGGCCTGCTGGCAGTGTGGATCTATTTTATTGAATTGCCACTGGGATATATTTCTCTTGGAGTCACAGAGGGTTTGTCAGCACTTTGTTAGGAGAGCCCTGAGCAGCTCCAGATGCTTTTCTGGGAGGGAGGAATCAGCAAAAGGCACTGACAGCTTTATTGGCTGCTGACGTGAGCTTGGATCCATCCCTGGAGCGGGCTTGGAAGGATGATGGAATTGCAACACACACAGCCCTGAGGTTCAAATCAAATTCAGGGAGCCTTTGGTACATCTTGGACGAGCATTTTTGGCCAAATCTTCCCGATGTTTCTCCTCCTTTGCCCATTCCAGTGATCCATTTTGCTGTGAAAAACGCCGAGCCTGAATGGCCAACGTTGGCAGAGCAGTGGGAATCCCAATTTGCAGGGCTAATTGATGTCTGCAAGGCACAACCTGGCAGAATTTCTGCAGTGCTGGGCTTTAGCTTTTTTAGCTTTAGAATTTTTGTGTGCCCACTCTGTTTCCTTATCAGCTCCGTGCCAGTGCTTATCACATCATTCTCTCTCTCACTGCTCAATTTACTGCAGCTGCCAATGGCACCTCTCCCTTTCTCAAAGCATGGGGCATTTCCAATTTCCAGGAATGTTTGCAGGCTCCTCCTCATTTGGAGCAGGTGTTGGAGCCTCTCTGCTCTGCTGTGCAGCAGAAGGTTCATATATTTTT
This sequence comes from Melospiza melodia melodia, assembly GCF_035770615.1. Lineage (NCBI taxonomy): Eukaryota > Metazoa > Chordata > Aves > Passeriformes > Passerellidae > Melospiza > Melospiza melodia. The sequence continues at coordinate 26,552,821 of NC_086205.1, read as the reverse complement.
CATTATGGGTGGAGATAAATCCTGGTGCTTGGGATGGCCATCTGTCAATGGGTTTGTTCTCCTGGGCTATAAATAAAATGGTTTGGGGTTTGTTTTGATTTATTTGATGGTGAGCCTGGTGTTGATGAGGCGTCCCACTTCCCACGTGGAGTTTTATGGTTGGTCATTTCCAACCTGCCTCATTCTGTGATGGGACTTATTTGTATTGGGATCATTCTGGTAAAAATCAGGTTGTGGGAGTGTGAGCCAAAAATTCTTGGGGTTTCATGTCCCTGTTAAAATGGATGGAGCTCTCCTATGATTCAGAATCGCTCTTGAGTGATGTGACCCAGAATTTCTGAGGCAATAAATAATAATAAAACCTTGGAGGAGGCTGTCCAGGGAAGTGATGGAATCACTGTCCTTGGAAGAATTAACAAAAATGTGCAGATGTGGCACTTGGGGACGTGGCCTTGGCAGTGCTGGGGAATGGTTGGACCTGGTGATCTTGGAGGACTTTTCCAACCTCAGTGATTCTGTGATAATGGGAGATCTCGGAAAGGGCTTTTGGTCCTGCTGGAATTGTTGTGCTTTCCCAGGGATTACATTAAATACTCTGGGTGTCCCTCAGTGCTGAGCTCATTATCCCACTCTGCATCTCAACCCCTTCCTTGGAGAGAATAAAATTCCCAAACTCATCTGTCCAGCTCATGGCATCCCCTCTCTGCTGCTTTTTGGGTAATCCTTTGATTTTTTCCCAGCATCTTCATCACCTTGTATGACTATTTGCAGGGCAGGGCATGGATTCTGCACTGAGCAGGACTGGAGATGTTGTGGGATTTGGTTGTGAAACCAAATGCTTGTGGGACCTTCGTGATGAGAAAAAAGAGAGCTCCTGATGGAAATCAGGCTGTGGGAAAGGGCTTGGAGGTTCAGAGCTGGTGCCATCAGCCAGCAGAAAGCTGGGGTTCTGCAGGGAGTCTGAAATCCAAGGGATTTTGGCACAGTTTGCTCTTTTCTTGGACTTGTTTAATAATGGAGTGTCATTAATGTGCCTCTGAGCACGTTAACACAGCTGCAGCTATTGTGTTTTCGGGAGGGAACAGATCTTCTATCCCTGCCCTAAGAAATCTTATGGGAAATTTTCCAAGAGCTCATTAATAGCAGAGCCTAAATATCCATTCCCCTCCAAGAATGAGCACTCTGGGCTCTGCTTAATTGTTCTGGCAATTAATTTGATACAAGAGCACTTCCAAACAAGCAGGTGGGTGAAGGCTGTGGGGAGCTGAGGTTGTATCAGCCTCCAGCCACTTTCTGCCCTCACCCCACCCAAAATAATCCATGCAAACCTGCTGGAGAAGGACATGGACCCTGCAGGACAGGTCCTGGTGGGTTGGAACAAAACCTTTCCCATGGCTGTGCATTTGAGGGCTGTCTTGGTTTGAAAAGCCAGGTGTCTGCTGAGGAACACAGGAGCTTCTCTTGAAATGGAAAACGTAAATCCCATCTCTCTGGATTATTAAAAAAAACCCAAACCACTGCCAGAGTGAGAGCAGGAGCTGCCCCCTGTGTGTCAGGGGGTGTCCCAGCCCCATCCCGTGGGGGCTCAGCCCTCCTGCAGTGCCAGCTGTGGCTCTGCTGCAGCAGGGATCCTGCACAAGGGGGGAGTTTTCCTCTGCAGCTCCAGGGCTGCTGCAGATGGGCCTGGGCTCCCTCTGGCCATGCAGGGCAGCACAAAGCTGCTCCTCTGGCAGTGCAGGGAGCACAAAGCTGCTCCTCTGGCAGTGCAGGGCAGCACAAAGCTGCTCATCCCAAACCTCAGATTGTACCCAGGTAGGAATGCTTGGCTCCTCCCCTGGGCGGAGCATCTCCCCATGGGATGGTGGGATTGGGTCAGCCATGCCGGGACACTCACTGGCCATGGACAGAAGATAATTAATAATTAATGGCCCATGAACAGCAGAGGTCTCCTGCAGGGAGGATTGGCTGTGGGAGAGATAAAGAAAACTGCCCAAAGAACAGCAGAGAACTGCCCCAGCTCTGACAGATGGGAATTGAACACACACACACCCCCAGCCACAGCTTGCATTTCCAGCCCAAGACAAGGGGATGTTTGGAATGGCTGTCTGGAGCTTGCAGGTAGAGAAAACTCGTTTCTAAATCCCAAGTCATCACGTTGCCTTTCCATAGTTTATATATGGACAATTACTTACCTTTGGAATTACAGCTGGTGCTGATGGCTCCTTTTACCCAGAAAAAAATAGCACAGAGAAAAGGTGGAGAAAGGTGTGGTCTGGTTTTCAGGGAAGATTCCCCTCCTTGTACCAGGAGCTGCCCAGGGAAGGGTCTGCCCAGGTGCAATTCTGTCCTTGCCATCCCTGGGGGATTTTTTTTACAGGAACAGAATAAATGTTGTTTTTTTTTTTTTTTTTTTTAATGTAATTTAAGAAGTTTTTCAGAGCTTGTCTTAAAATTTCAGTCCAAAGTAGGATTTGGGAGATGTGTGCTGAAATGAAGGGATCTGGGCACATGGAGCACTTGGGCAGATTTGAGGATCTCAGCTGCAGAAGGAAAGAAAATTTATCTCACCCAAGTCCTTGGTGTCATTATCTCAGGGACTCAGGAACTGGAGTTTGGCTCTTTATTCCTCAGCATGTCTGATTCTGATCCTCTGGAAATAAAATAATTATTATTAGTTCCCATAACTCCAATGTATTTCAGTCAGATGAAAAAGAACAAGTAACATTTTTGACTGCTTTGACTGATGGATGCTAGGAAATAAAATATAACTTCTGCAAGGAAAGGATAAAAATAAATAATAGGGTTGTTCTTCCTCACAGATTTCTGGGGTAGTTCAGAATAAATAACTTGGAGAAGTTTGGCACAGAAAATCTCAGGAGCAGACCTCCTTTTTGTGCGGTTTTAATGCAGTTGAATCAAATAATTTGGTAATTAACTTTTTTTTGCATTTTGTGGTGAGATGGACACTAGTGGTCTGAAAATTTAAATATAACGACTCCTACAAGAGATACTCTTGAGGCATTCAGAGAAAGTTGTCTGAAGGATTTTTTTTCGTTCTTGTGGCTTCTTACTCAATGAGGATTTAGTTCTATTTTCTTTAAAGTGCAAGATCTGCTTAGGGAACTAAAACTTGGATTTTTTGACATATTCAGTCCTTTGCTTCCCTTGACATGGTGCCACCATCACCACTGAAGTAGAAGGTCTTCAGATCCTTCAATGTGAAGTAAATCTTCAGTTTCTGCTGATTTCCTATCCAAGGGTGACAATACCCTGGCTGCTTTTGCTTCCTGGCGTGCTCAGAATTTGTGCATTTTGCAAGAAACGTCAGAGTTATCTCAGCCTGCAGCTGAGAGCATCTCCCTAATATTAAGCTCTAATTTGGGAAAGTGTTCCAAAAAATAAGGCTTTACAAAAAAGAGGGATAATGGACGGAATTGAATTCTGCAAAGATTGACTCAATTCCTACCAAATTTTCTAACACCTCAGAGGAATGGAATATTTCTCCTTTTCTACTGTGATCTCTGTTTTGAAGTCTGATTGTTTGAGTGCATTTAAACTTTTTTTCTTTAGGGTTTTATTCTCTATCTAGACACATCAGGAAATAAGAAATTTTCATCAGAAAATAAGAAATTAGCTAGCTGCCTGCTCTTCAAGTGACCAAAGGGGCAGCTGGAGATAAATTACGTGTACAGTTAAAAATTTAAACAAAATCTATGCCTGGCCTCTCCCAGGTAAATTCTTGTTTTTTCCAGCCCGGTTCCGTCATAAACAGAGCTCCAGTGATTTGGAACTTCCCACTTTACCTAAGCCCTCATATCTTGTTTTCCTTAGCATTTTCTTAACCTTCAGAGAGGAATGGATTAAGTTTTTAAGCAGGACTGTGCTGGCAGCTATCAGGACTTGTGTTTACCACCCAGAAAAAAAAAAAACAAACTTGTCAGGAGAATAACTTTAGGAGAGGAGGGAAATGAATCCTTGCTTAATTATACATGTAAAAATGGTAAATTTATTCCTGCAGATTATTTCAAACAAATTATTCAGTCACCCTTAGGGAGCAGTGTGAAACTGGGAATGCTTGGGCTCCTCTGCTGGAACAGAATCCTCCTCCCCTGGGTTGGGGTGAGGATTTGAGCTGGGAAAACTGGGAAAGGATCAAATCAGCTCCTCATTATCACAGTGCTGCTAAGAGAGGCCTCACCTGCAGTGAGTGTGCTGCTCCCGTGCTCATCCCACATCAATTAAAGCAGGTTTCCCCCTAATTGAAGCTTTGTGTGACGGTAGAAGCCCCCAAAGTGCCACCATCTGTTGTGGGGGAGAGCAGAGTGGGAATAAAACACCCTCTGGGCAAGGTTTGGGAATGATCTCAATGTTATTTGTGACCTTACTGTAAATCCCATTTGTTTTGAGAGTCACCTCTTGCACTGACCTTGAAATTGGGAAAATTTGGGATGTGGTGCAAGCCTGGTAACCCTCATGGATGGGCATTTTGTGTAGGAAATGTTCTCATGCCACATTTTCCAAAAAACATTGCATATATAAAAACCAAGTGATTTTTTTTTCCTCTATAATAAAATATTTCTGTCATTTTAAAGTTCCCAGGGGGGAAAAGTATGGAAATTGTTCTCCAATAATAAGTTTGCCATTTTGCTTTATTTGGGGAATGACAACACTGAGTAATCACAGAACACTATTTACAAAATTAAACCAACACCAGTGCCTGCAATTCAAAGAATTAATAAATCCACACAGTAAAAAAAAAAAGAAACTCAAACAAATTAGAGGGAATTAATTTGTTTGACAAGAATGTTATTTTTGTTTTGTAGAAAATATATTTATATATAAAATATAATGTATGTACAATATATATAACATTATGCATATCTATTAGATATAATATATATTATATACAATATTATATATAATATATTACATATAATTATATATAGTATATATAATTATATATAGTATAATGTTTCTATTATTCAGTACAAACTGAATAATAAAATGGAAAAAACATGAGTTTGGAGTTATTTGGCTGAGAATAATTTGAATAATTATAATTTCCAATAATTTGAGACTGGAAGAGAGAATGTAGGAGGAGGAAGAGGAAAGGAAAAAAACCAGTATTTGAAATTAAATCCCAGCTTGAATTGGTGGATTCTTGCGGGATGAGCTGCATGAGGTTACAGGTGTGTGAGTTTTTAATTCTTTGCTGTATTTCCCTCCTAATCCTTTCCATCATCTCCTAGTTTTAGGCAGAATGTGGTGATGGAGGGTTTTTCTTCTGTGTGAGATTAAAACTTTGTGTTTTACATTTTTGGTGCTCCTTGGCAGGGGGAAAGTGGGAGCAGTGAGGGATGAGCTGCACCCCTGGAACTCTGAGAAGGGTTTTGGTTGCTCCCCTTTTTGAGGAGAACAAGTAGAAATTGGGTGATTTGGTAAAATGGTAATTAAATTTTGATAATTTGGTAATTTATACTATAAGATACGTTTATTTCTATGTATTTTGGTGAGGACTGTGGATTATGACCATTGTGAAAGTCAGGACACTGCACATCCTGAGGTTTTAATGAAGTATTTTCTGTGTGCTGATTTTTATGTCCTCTTCCTAATAAATGCAAATATCTGGATTTTTTTTCTTATCCAGGCTTAGCAAGGGAGGCATTAACACTTCCCTGCATGGCTGGAGCCACACACATGCACCAATTCCCACCTGGATTGTTGCTCCCAGTTTTCCAGGGGTGTTTTTCTCTGCTTGCGTTTCGTGAAGCTCAAATCCCCTCCAGACTGAGGCACTTTGTGTGCCCACATCCAGAGGTCCTTGATGAGGAATTGCTTTCGAGCTTTGCTTGAGAACTTGGGAATTTCTTACACTGGAAGTTTTTATTCCTCACTTCTTTTATTTTGTATTTTTCCCCCCATTTGCTCTACTTAAAACTGGCGTAACTCAACACTTTTCTCAAGTTTTTTTACTGACTGTGGACACCAAGATTTACAATATCACCGGACCAAAAGGCAGAATTATTTCTCTCCTGACTATTTGGATGTTGCCATCCGACAATTCAGTGAGTGGGGCTAAAACCCTGCCAGCTGCTCTTCAGGAAAGCCTGGGAGTGCTGCAGGCTGAGGTTAACTGGAGTAGCTTTTCTCTCTTTCCTGATTTTAATCAATGCCTCCGGGCATTGCACTGGGTTCAATCAAGCAGCAGACAAAATGCGATGCACCGCGAACCTCCCAAGTCTGTGCACAAAGTTTCCTCATAAAATATGCATGCAGAACACAGAGCTGTAATGATAATGATCCTCTCTAGGTTATTCCATAAAAAATTCAGCATTTTAGGGTCTGTAGGCTTTGATTTTGAGGTTTTTTCTTTTTTTTTTTTTTCTTGTGAGGAGTTCCAAGGATTTTCCTTTTGTATTTGTTTATTTTTAATGAACTTGCCATTAGCATATGAAAGTCATATTAACATCCACTGTGCTGAGCACTCACTTTAGATTTCTTTCCACTGCTGGGACTTATTTAGCAGGGAAAAATGTGTAACAAAGGCCTGCAGATGGCATTCTTGGTCAGCTTTAAACCCAGTCCTTTGTGTGCTGATGTGGGAGATAAATTGGGATTTGGGATGCTGCCTTTCCCGTGCGCATTCCGCCTGGAATCCATCTGGGGCCCCGGCGCTCCCTGAGAGCCTGAGGTTGATAAGAGGAGCAGGGAGCTCTCCTGATAACTCCTGCAGTGATTTCTGTGATTTCTGCTGCTGCTGGGGCTGACACCGACATCATCTGGAGTTAAATGTGAGCTCCCTGCTCGAGCCTGGGGCACCCAGGCAGAGCTGCTGCTCCACTGCTCCAGCTACTTTTATTTTATTTTTTTCCCCCCAAATAATGCTTGGTTTTTTTTGGGGGGGGGGGGGGGTTGGCTTTTTTTTTTTTTTTTTTCTTTTTTTATTGTTTTGTTTTGGGGTTTTTTTGGTTTTTTGTTTGTTTGGTTTTTTTTGTTTGTTTGTTTTTTTGGTGTTGTTTTTTTTTTTTTTTTTTTCCCCCCCAGGTAGCAGAAGCGTTATTTCTAGGAAATATGGCTGCTTTCTGTCTGCACTCCCAAATTTCCAGCACAGTCGCTAAACAGACCGGAGGAGGAATCTGGAAGGAGGATCTCAAATCTGAGGATTTGGAAAGGGAAAACCCTTCCCAAGTGAGGAGCAGGATTGTGCAGGGGAGTGGGGATGCAGCGGGTGTGGGATCATGAAGTCATTTTGGTTGGAAAAGCCCTCCAAGAGGAGTCCAGCCTTTGACCAAATACCACAATTCCCACCAAACCACATCCCAAAGTGCCCCTGTGAGAGCCAATTCCACACAATTTTTCCCCAAAATGCTTCATCTGCGGGCAGTGCTCTGTGGGACTATTGCTTATGGAGGATTTAACTGGGAAGTGAATGGTTTTCCCAAACATTTAGAACTTCTTTCTGGCAAAAAAAAAAGATATTTTAGCCTGACACTTGCCATAGTTCAACAGCTTCCAGGGAACATCCCTGTCATGTTTATTTTCCAGTGATGATAACACAGGCCCTGTTTCTCTTCCTAAACTCTGAGATTGGTGGATTCAGATTTATAACTAAAATCAAACTCCCAGTTGTCCATAAATTGATTTCTGTATGGTAGGAACTGTTTGTGTGTGCATTTTGGGAGCTGGCTCCTAATTCCCTTGGATATCCCATTTGTAGGGCTCAGCTGGTGCCAGGCCAACAGCAAACTCCATGTGTGGAAATAAAAATGCCTTAACATGACAACAGAGGTAACCCTGAGTAGGAGAGAAATGATAAGAAATATTCCTTTATTAGCTGAAGCCACAGGCAAAGTGAAATGTCCTTAATGGACAGACACAGCAGGATGAGATTGGGTTAGGATGAGCTACAGTTTGAGTAATTTTGTGGGATATGATTGACTTCCTTTGAGGGTTTCTTTCGTGGCTTCTCTTCAGGAGCACTTGTTTTCATTGTCAGCTGAGCTGAGCAGCAGTGCTGAGGGGACTGTGCAAGGTCACCGTGGGCTGTGCTGGGAGACAAAGGAGGAAAAGGCACAAAACAGAGCCAGCCTTAGGCCTGGGATGTGCCTGGCACTGAGACCTGGGCAAAACCTCCAGGAGGAGAAGAGAGGGTGAGTCTGGAAGGACCCTAAATCCCATCTAATTCCAAAGGGAATTGGGGCACCTCCCACTGTCCCAGGGTGCTCCAAACCCCAATGTCCAGCCTGGCCTTGGGCACTGCCAGGGATCCAGGGGCAGCCACAGCTGCTCTGGGAATCTGTGCCAAGGCCTGCCCACCCTCACAGTAAATTAATATGAATATAAGGACATGAATTTTCTGCTTTTAGGTGATTCTGTGGATGTTTCATCAGATTTATAGAAGAACCTGCCCTCTCAGCTCTCAGGGCTGAGTGTTCTGAGAAAATGATGCAGCTGGGATGGAGGTGGAGTTTTCTGTTCAAACGTGGTGATTTTGGGAGCACAAGGGAAAGAGATTTCCACTGAAGGGCAGGCCAAGCCCTGGATGGCTGAGCAGCACTGCCGGGCACCTCTCCATCCTCAGGGATGAGCTGTTGCACTCACCTAACAGGTAAGGAGAGGATAAGAAAGAAGAAAAAAATTTATTCCATTTTTTTTAAATTTTTTTTCTAAATTTTCCTAAAGGAGTGTATTTTTTAACCAGCCCTGCAAGATTAAGCTGAGACCATTTTTCCATATTTCCTCAGTCTTTTCTGTCCTGTGATCTGTATTCTGGGAATATCAGAGGCATGCAGCCGAGATCACAAGATGGAATGTTTGGGATATCAGGGCAGGAATGATAATGCAGTGCCTTTTTACTTCTCATTTCCATCTCAGATCCAGCTCTGTGTCACATTAAAGAGGGGTTCTGAGAGCTGAACTGGGATGTTGCTGTCCTTCCCAAGGTTACAGACCAGTGCTGGAACACAAAGAAACACAAAATTGTTTAACTAGAGGAAAGAAGTTTCACTTTCCTTGGGCTTGTTTTCCACTCAGTCCTGTCACTGGTTTATCAGGAACAAAATCTATTCCAAACACATGCTGGAATAAACAGCACACACAGCTCAGCTCTGATGGGTGCTCAATACAGAGCTGTCAGAGCTGGATGAGTTCACACTTTCTTTATTTATTTTTTGGCAATTCAAATGCAAAGCCCAGGAGTCAGGGACATCATGGAGACTTGTGACATTCAGTGCCTGACACTGAATTTTTAAAAAAAAAACCACCCAAAAATGTGTTGCTTTCATTCACACAGTGACTCCTGCAGTCATTCCTTGCCTCTGGCAGATTTAATATTCTGGGCAGATAAACTGTAATAAATATTCTGATAGTTAATAATCATTTTGGGGCAAAAGCCATGTTCAGCTCATATTGAATCTTATCAAATGATTTTTGTTGACTCAGTGGCAGCACTGAGACCTCAGTAACTGCTCAGACTAATCCAATCAGATTATTCATTCTTTGGAGAACGACGATTTAATTTTTTATCTGCCCTGATTGAGTAAAAGCTCCTCGTGCAGCGAGGAGAAAGGGGCTGGGGGTCTCTGGAACAATTGTGTTCTGTGGCACAGGGCAGGGGGTGGAACTGGAGGGGTTTTGAGTCCCTTCCACCCCAAAACCAGTTTGGGATTCAGAGCTGCCTTTGCCCTGGAGTGTGTGAGTAAAGAGAATTACTGAGTGCAGAGAAATGCTGTCTGTGCTGATCTGGGCTTTGTGCAGATCCCCTGGAGCCGTTCCTGTGTCTCAGAAAGGAGTGAAATCCACTTTTCCTGCTGTTAACATGGGTATAGTGATTCCTGCCAGCAGCTTCTATCTGTGCAAACAGCACAATCCACACAGGACAACATTCCTCCTTACACTGGAGACATTTTAAACTCTCAGCTCCACAGTATAAGAAATATAAAATAATTTACTAAACAAGCCTGGTATTTCATGTGTTAACAGAACATTTTCATGGAAACCCTTGGTAGGGAATGAGGGCCTGTATTAAATGAAGTTTAAATAAAACATGAGCTAGAAAGAGTGTGTGGAAATTCTGGAAAAATACCTGTGGGATGCTGATCAGCCAACACATTTCAGAGTAGCTGTGCCAGGAGTTTTATGTCCCAGACAGTGTTGGAGATATAAAATCCCATCAAGGAAGAAAAAAGATGATGAATTTTTAAAAGTCTGGGTACTAAGTCTCGTATTATTATCAACTTAATTGTGTACTAAAAGGAAGGAGCAAATTCGGGTCAGAACTTACAGCCATCATTTCAGCTGATAGGAACATAAAAACTTTAAAGAGCAGTGGGATCAGAAGAACAAAGCTGATAAAAGGAATTTCTGGGTAATTTCTCAGCTTTGAAACCTTCCTGAGGTCAGCAAGGGTTTTGTCAGTGCTTTCAGCTGCAAAGGAAGGGGCTCCAAACTGTGGGACAGAGCCACCAACGATGCCCAAATGCACCTGAAAAAGGAAAATTTTAGGTTTTCTTTTTGTTCCCAGTCCTTTGGATGTTGTTGAGAACAGACAAGACCAAACTTCTCATGGACAGGGCTTCAATGAGATTAAGAGAATTTATTTTCTATTTCAGTTTTCTGGTGTTGTCACCCCCCTAGTTTTGTCACTGTGCAGCCCCAAACTTCTGTTAATGGTGATTAACAGAAGTTTGGGGCTGGAGATTAACTGGAGATTTTTGGCAACCTGAGGATACCTGAGGCCATGAGGGCAATTTAGAGCATTGCTACAAGCAGAGTAAAAATACAATTATTTTTATATATACATCAGGAAAGGGTGGGTGAAATCTATTCCAATCTTTTCCATGATGGCAGCACGAAGACCAAAAGCAGAGCATCCAGGATTTCCTAACCAGGCCATAACACCAACTCCCCCTTTTTTTAGTGGGGTAAAAGCCGTTTTGTTGCTTTTTCCCTCTGCTGAAAAAACTGCAGCAAACTCCAAATTTTGAAGTAAAGCCAGTGATGTGTAAAACAAGCTGTGGAGATTTATCATTCTGCTGCTACTTGTTGACCTCAGCTCCATTTCCCTTATCTTTAATAACAAAGTGATTTTGCATTCCCGAAGTTGTTTTCACCACTGCTGGGCCGCAAGGAGGCCGCAGCGAACAAAACAAGCTGTGCACAGGAGTATTTCCAATATTTTCTTCTCTTTCAGGTGGCATTTGAATTGCCAGGGTGGGTAATGGCATTTGAGATGCCAGGGTGAATAATGGCATCCAGGATTTCCTAACCAGGCCGTAACACCAACTCCCCCTTTTCTAGGGGGTAAAAGCAGTTTTGCTGCTTTTTCTCCTCCCCCCCAAAAAAAAAACTGCAGCAAACTCCAAATTTTGAAGTAAAGCCAGTGATATGTAAAACAAGCTGTGGAGATTTATCATTCTGCTGCTACTTGTTGACCTCAGCTCCATTTCCCTTATCTTTAATACAAGAGTGATTCTGTATTCCCGGAGTCGCTTTTGCCACTGCTGGGCCGCGAGGAGGCCGCGGCGAACAAAACAAGCTGTGCACAGGAGTAGTTCCAATATTTTCCTCTCTTTCAAGTGGAATTTGAGTTGCCAGGGTGGATAATGGCATCCAGGATTTCCTAACCGGGCCATAACACCAACTCCCCCTTTTTTTAGCGGGGTAAAAGCAGTTTTGCTGCTTTTTCCCTCGTAAAAAAAAATTGCAGCAAACTCCAAATTCTGCAGTAAAGCCAGTGATATGTAAAACAAGCTGTGGAGATTCATCATGCTGCTGCTACTTGTTGACCTCAGCTCCATTTCCCTTATCTTTGATAGAAGAGTGATTTTGTATTCCCGGAGTCGCTTTTGCGACTGCTGGCTCTGGGCCGCGAGGAGGCCGCGGCGAACAAAACAAGCTGTGCGCAGGAGTGTTTGCAATGTTTTCCTCTCTTTCAGGTGGCATTTGGGTTGCCAGGGTGGATAATGGCAGGCTGTGACACGTGTCAGCCCTGGGTGACAGCAGCGTGAGGAAGGGGTTTGGGGTGGGGAGGGAATAAATGCGGGAATCGACGGCTCCTGCCGGCCGCGCTGAACCGTGCAGGCCCCCGTGCCTGGCAATTCCATGTTTTATGCAAAAGTGCAAACTCTCCTGGAATGTGTTAAGGAGTCTGTGCTCAAAAGCATTTACAGAGAGAGGGGAAGGAAATGTGCAGAGAACAGAGCAAAGCCTGAATGGCTGCTTTGAGTAGCTGCTCACAACTTCATGAGGTATTTGCTTCTTAAAGACTCCAGCTCCATATTTTGGTGCTAAAAACATCATTTAATGCAGTTATGGACTGATGACATTATCCCTCTTTACAGGTTGGGATATTGTTCCGTTGGTGAGGAAAAAAAGGGATTTTTCCTTGATTTTTTTTCTTAGTAACATGAAGAAAATGTGGTAAAAATGGCCTTTCTTAGTTGGCCTCATCCTGCAGTGTAATTTATGTGTTTTCCTCTCTTGCAATCACATAAACCAACTGAGAGCTCAGACCCTGCTTCTCTCCCTTGCTCTAAAAAGCCACTTTTGTCATCCTGCATTTCAGTTCTGAAATGTGATATTCTTTTCAAGGTCTCGAAGAATGAAATGAGAGCCCCAATTTTACAGTTGCAAGTAACTGGGTGCAAATTTGCTGACTTGTTTTATTACTTTGAAATGTTTGATATTTGAAAATCAGGGAGTTAAATGCCTGTAGTGTAGTTATGGGTTTATTTAACATTAGAGACTGAATCAAGTTGATTTTTCTTATTATTTTTCTAAAGTAAGGCTGGGCCAGAGTTAGCTTGATTACCTGAATCATCTGTCTTTGTCCACAAACATAGAACTTTAAAAAATTATGAATAATCCCTAAAGTCATGAGCTAGAAGGGTGAGATGATTAAAATTCATGTGGAGTCCACCCTTCCTGCCCTTTTGTATTTTGGCCCTCTGAGTTCCTCTCTATTACTGTCAAAGATAAGAATAAAACTTTCTTAGGTCAAAGTGAAATTAATTTTGAAATTCCTTCAGTTGGATAAATTAAAACCCCATGAATCTGCAGGATTGCTGACACCATGTACAGAAAAATACCTGCATGATACAAAGGAGTTCTGAGAACTGGTACCGAATCTTGGATTAGAAAAGGCCTTTTATTGATTAAATGTGCAGTTTATATAAAGAAAAATAATTACCTCAGCTCTGACTTGGTACTCAATGTGAAGATGCCAAAATATCTGCCCACTAAAGTAAATTATTTTCTATATTTTTGCCAGTGCATTTCAGGGTATGAAACTGCAAAGGAATTTTGTTTCTTTTTCCTGGAGATATTTGTATTCAGGTAACCATCCATTATCGTGGATTTAATTCTAACATATGCAAAACAGGAGTGCAAAGAATTTGGGTTTTATGCATGAACATTTTTGTTCTGAAAGTTTTTAGGCGTTTGCTCAGGAATTAGCCCTGCCTGGCATGAAAATGAGTCTCATTCCTGTTAGAAAAGGAGAAAAATCTGCCTGTGCTTGAAGGATTTTGTAATGAAAACAGAAGGAGAAGGTCAGAACCTGATGTGGGAATGTTTTTCCTTTTTTTTGCTACTAATATCTCCCAGATTTCTAAATAATCACTAGCATCAGTACCTGACCAATAATTAACTTCTCCAGGTGAAGGTGAATTAAGCAGCTGAAAGATTTGTTTCAAAGCCTGCCAGTGGCAGAAATAGCTTTTTTTTTTTTTTTTTTTTCCTGGTGGAATCATATTTTATTTAGATTTGGAATTTTTTACTTGTAAATGAAGCAATAAAACCTTTAAATGTTTTCTCCTGCATCCCTGTTTCTCCTGTGCTGCTGCTCTGAGTGATGGAGCCAAGCCTGAGCCTCACACTTTGAATAATGCATTAATTTCTCTGCAAGATGTGCAAGGCTGGAGACTCATTTTTGTCAGGATTCTGCTTCTGGTTACTTTGAACAGAAACTTTTTGTTCCAGCTGGATGTGAGAGGGGGAATTTTTGGATGTTCCTGTGCAATGCACAATTTATCCAGTGGAAAGGGTGCTCCACTGGAGCTCCCCCCTGGAATTTATGGCTTGGGCTTGTCATTGTTGGGATTTCTCACTTTTTTTGGAATTATTGTCCATCCTTCAGGCTGGCAAAATGCTCTGTGAGTGGTGAAATTGAGGAAGGTGATACCAAAACCTCTCCTTTGCTGTTTGTTCCTTTTAAATTCAATGAAAATGTTCTTTAAATGGGGCTAAATGGCAAAAGCAAAGGGCCAGCAATAAAAAATGGATTTTGAGAGGATTCCTCCAGCTTGTATGTGAAATTTTTCTGTAGTTTGAAAGCTGGATTGGCACCATCTCCCTGAAATGAGATATTGGCCTTGCTTCGTGGAAAGGAAAATTGAAGTCCCCAAAGGTCTTGGGATGCTCAGGTCCCCTGGAAAGGCTCCCACAGAGCTGAGAATAAATCCCAGCTCAAACCCTTATTAGAAAATTGGGGTTTGGGCAAGGCTTAAGTATTTTGTCTCTTGGGTCAAATATGCATTTTGATAAATCCTCCAGCCCTGGGAGGGAGAGGTGCAGGGCAGAGGAACAAATGCCACTTCTGGCTCTCATTTGAGCACTGTCACTGCTCTGACAGATTCATTTCCTTTCCCCCTGTGCCTGAGGAGTGTCCCTGCCTGCAAGGGCAGGGCTGGAGGGCAGCTCCCTCTCAGCAGCAGCTTTATTTTCCTGCCACTTTCCCCTGCTAGGGTCAAGGCTCTTCTCCTTGCTCCTGGAAAATGTAGGAAGCAATTAAGATTGATTCGTGCCATGAGCTGTTTGACTTATTTTGGGTTTGGTTGTCTGGGCTCTTCCTAGCAGGAGGAAAAACCCCAAATATTCTCCTGCCCAACCTCATCACTTGGTCTGGAAAAAATTCCAGCATGGTGGATGAGTCTTTAGAAGAGCTGATGGTTTTTTGTCTCTCAATCTTTGATGTGATATGTGATAATATTTAGTCTATATAATTTATGTTATATATTACATATTATGATATATGATGTATTATATATATATTATATATTATATATTATATATTATAATATTTATTCTATATTATTATATATATTACATATTACATATTATGTATGTTGTATGATATATTTTATATATATTATAGATTATATTACATGATAGAATACTATATATATTAGAGGTATGTAATGCAATTCAGGCAAATTATTGAATAAATAATTTGCCACTCAGCCCAGCTTTGGGAACAGGCAGGAGCTCTGGAATTCTCGGTGAGCTGGTGTTGGTTTTCCTAGTTTTTACAGAGACGGGGCAATGAGAGGCATTTTAAAGGTTTTATCTAATTAATTATCAGTCTTGATGAAGAATAAGACATAAGGGATGTAAAACTCAGCACCGTTACGGATGTACGAAACCGTGTGAGCTTTCTATCGAGTTTGGAAAATTCTTTACAAATCCATTCCTCACAAGCTGGGATCGCAAAGCTGCCTTCAGTGGGTGCAACCAGCTGCAAAATTCCCAATTATTTTGGCTGTGGTGAGAGCTTTGGAAATTGGTGTGAATCCAGCGGCGAGAGCACGGAGTGAGCTTGCGAAGTTTTCCTTATTTTTTATCCTTCAGAACAACTCAGACGGGGAAGGTGCAGTCCTGGAGAAGGGGGAATGATGCTGGAGGCTGTGCAGGACGTTCCCCTGATGTTCCCTTGCAGCTACCCCGCTTTTCCAGCTCCTTTTAGGATCCCTGCTGGCCACGGGCTGGTGGTTAAAGCCGCACGGTGGGATTTGGAGGGATGAGGAGCCGGGAGCACAATGGGATGGGAGAGCTGCACCTTTGAAGTGCAAAGAGGGTGAAATCTCGCCTGTGTCAGGGCCGGGTGTAGCGTGGAAATCCCTGTTAAAGCATCAAAGCCAGCCTGGAGTCGAGCTCAAGTGAATGGAGCCTCCTGCCTGCGGGTGAACTTCGCCCTGGCTGCTTATTTTGGGGGAAAAAGCTGTTTAAGCTGGCAAACACCGTGTTTGGTCGGGATTTAACAGGGATCCACAGTCAGGTGTGCAAATCGGGCTCAAATCCATCCTTTAGCACCTCAGCGGGGATTTTATTAATTCATTTATTTATTTATACTTGGAGAGGGCTGGGGCAGCGGCTGAGCAGTTTTCTCTAATGATTCATTGAAAATTCGATGATCAAACTTGGTTGTGCCTCACGGTGGGGAGGGCACGTCCAGCAGGGCTTCCCCCATCCCTGTTTTACTGAGAACTTGGCAAATACAAAAATAATTAACAAACAGGAGAGGGGAGGAAAGGAGAAAGGCCAGAAGGTGAATTACCCTGGGGTTGAGGCAGCCTCAGCCACTCTGGAAGCTCTCGAGGGCTTCAGCCCCTTTGCGGTCTGGGTTTGTCCCCCTTGGCCTCCTGTGACCTCCCGGGTAAAGTTTTCCAAAGCTTTTTTCCCAGCTGTTCTTCATTTATCCCATTCAATCTCTCCTAAGATTAATTTTCCAGCCTTTCTATTAAGAATTTGAGGGAGTTATTAATCACAACACTCTTTACCAATTAATGGGTGCATTACCTGTTATTAATCAAGTGTTGTTTACTGCACTCTTTACAAATGCCATTTTATATTTTTACCACTTCTTCACACCCAGCTTGTTGTACCCCCAATTGCTTTTGTATTTCATGGAAAACCAAAAGAGATTCACAAGCAAAATAATCAGTGAATTTTTAAAATACAAGTGCTGTTTCTTTAAATGGAAGATGCTTAATGGGGATTTAATGAAAATGCAGAATTTTGAGACAGAGTGAGTTTTTTCCCCCTTTGCTTGCAGTTTCCACGGAATTGCAGAGCAAACATGGCAAAATGAGGAGATTTTAAGGTGTTTTAGAGCCTCACCCTGTTTGAAGGCAGAGCATTTTTCCCTGGCCCCTTGGGGATCCCACATTCCCCACTCTGCATCCCACTGGGGCAAAGCAGCTCCCAGGAAAGGAGCAAGGAGCTGAGAAAGCAGCACCTGCTCTGAACTCCCAGTCCTCGGCTCATTGCACTCCTAAGAATATTCTTAAAGCCCCTTCTGCTTTTCCTCACCCATGAAATTGCTTCTGCATAACCGGCTCTGGCTGGCCTGCCCAGTATCCATCTTTTCTCCAGCGGCTCCAGCGCATCCTTGGAATGCCAACAGCCTCTCATTGCTGCTGCGTCAGCCAGCAGCAAAAAATGCATCCTGTACCCGCATCTTTCCTGGGGACCTGGAGAGCCACCTGTGCATATTAAACAGCTTCATGGGGGCTATTAATTGCAGGGAAAGAGGAGATTTGGTTCTCTGCCTTCCCCCATCCCTGTTTGGCAGGTGAGATGTGGCCCTGGACACCTCAAGGAGACAGCGCTGAGTGTGTCTCGGGGTTCTGAGGCTGCATTTGCTGTGATCACTGATAAATTAATTAAGCTGCTTCTGAAAGCGATGGAAAGGGCCTATTTATAGCTGGGAGCGTATTTACCAGCCTCAGAGGGAAACTGCAATTACATTTTCAGTTTGGAGATGTCATTGTCTGCGCTGACCTTGCCTTGCTTTCCCCTGCCCTTCAGAGCAGAGCGAGCCCCTGGGCAGTGCCAGGCTGGGGCTCCAGAGTTTGTGGGCAGTGGGGAGGCAGGGGCTGTGCCAGCACTGGGACAGTGTCACCCTGGTTTTTTTTAAGTTTTTCTAAGCCTTCTGATGTTTACATTCTTGTAATGAACTTTCTCACACGCTTTGTGTAAATAACCCACTGTTTTGCATTTTTTTTATGGAGAAATTTGATGGAGTGTTGGTTTGTCCAGTGTCATTGGAGAGGTGGCACTGCCACCCTCCAATCCACTGCCACTTTTAGAAGTGTATAAATGCTGGAGTCAGAAATGAAAAGTTCTCTCTTTACCATCAGAACGCTGCATATCCCTGTCATGTTATTTCATACATATCCCTGTAGTGACAGGACACTCTCACACACAGCTCTGGGAATTCTGCTTTCCCTCCCAAACCCAGCCCTGCAGGATCTGGGGAAAGCACTGATCCATCCCATGGTTCAGGCTGTGGGAGCCCCCCGGAGCCAGCCAGGATGGGGAGAAGGTGCAGAGACCACCCAGCCCTCGCACTGTGCCCCAAAATCCCCTGGGATGAGTTGGGAATTTTGGGGATTTCTGGCCATGAAAATCTCTCCTGCTGGCGTGAAAAGAGCAACAGATTCCAGAGGCAACCACAGGATCCTTGGGTTGGAGGAAACCTTGAAGACCTCATTCCAGGGACAACTCCCACTGTCCCAGGCTGCTCCAGCCTGGCCTGGGACATTTCCAGGGATCCAGGGGCAGCTGGATCTGCTGCTCTGGGACACCTGGGACACCTGTGCCAGCTTTAATTCCTTAATGAAAGGATATTTTTCTTACCCTATGTGCTCCAATTCCATTTGACTCATCTCCCACTGCCCTGTGCAGCTCCCGGGGCTGACATACATTTATTTTTAAAGCTGGATATTATTTGTTTTTTCTTACAGGGAGCAGGAATTCCAGGTGATGCCCTTTTTAATGAAACATCCTTTCTATTTTCTTTTTATTTTTTTACAAAAGTACCTTTGATTTCATTTTTTTTTTTTTAAGATCCCACCAACTTCCTGCTGCCTGCTCATATTTCAGAAGACGAGCGACGCGGTTTTTGGAGTCTGTAACAACAAAACTCCCTTCCAAAGCAGTTTAAAAATCCTCTTGAGGAAAAGCATCTCCCAGTTCCAGATGGCTCCAGCATTTACTGTCACCACGGTGTCGTTTGCAGCAGGAGAACGAGTTTCCTCTGGGGGAATGGAGCCCCTGTGACACCAGGACAGGTGCTGGAACTCGGTGTGCAGGGCGTTCATCCACTGGCCAGCGGCTCCATGGGACCTGTGGGTGAGGAGGGATCGATGTGTGTGCCCAGCATAACCCCTGGGGGCACCTGGGAAGGGATCAGTGGGGTTTTGTCAGCCCAAAATATCAGCAGGCAGGTGGTGTCTGCTCAGAGCAAGGAGCCACAGCGCGTCCAGCCTCTCCTTGCCTGGTGACCCACAAAGAGAAATCAGTAATATTTAAATAATAAGCATTAATAACATTGTTATTGATAGAATATTAAATTTAATAATATGAAATTTAAATAACAAGCAATAATGTTTAGATTTTAAGGTGTGCCTTGATGAGGTTTATGTAAGACAAGTGATGTGTGGCCTGACAAGGCTCTGCCACCCTGAGCTGCTGCCACTGCAGATGTCAAATCTCAAAGCAGAGGGAGGAAAATTGGACATGGTGAAAGGTGAGAGACAGCGACTGGGGTGCAGTGCTCTGCTTTCTCTTTCCCGCCTGTGCTGAGCTCTGCTGCATCCCCACCGTTCCCTGGACACAAATGGGATTTGGTGGAGCTGTTACTCCAAATAAAGCTGCTCTTCCCCTTTCAGACTCTGAACCTCAAGGAGCACACACATGGCTTGGTGGATGTTTTGATAATGAATTTAGATTTTTTTTTTTTATTTTTTAAGAATGAGATTTAATTTTTCCAATTCCCTTTATTTCAGCACTCTGTCACCTTTTGGGGGTTCCTGCTTCTCCAAGGTTATTAATCCACCTGATTTCTCTACATCTTTTATAGGCCTTAATTGAGTTTAGCACTTTAATGTCACCTGTGATAATCCATTTAATGACCCTGCAAGGACCAGCTCAAAGGGGGAAGGTCTTCTTCCAATGTTCAAATCTTAATTTTGAGATGTTTTAGGTTCTGAAATGACATCAGAGAATCCACTGCTCTCTCAGCTGATGGATTTGGTGGGAATCTGCACCTCTGAATTGCACTGCATCTCCTGAATGTGACACAGAGCCCTGCAGTTGTGGCATCACTTTGAGCTGATTAACTCTTCCTCCACCAAAAATTTCTATTTCTGGTCATGGAAGATGCTGCTGAGTGAGTTCTAAATGTCTCAACTTCCCAAATTCTGGTGTTTGGAATATAGATGAACAATGAGCACTTCTCTCTCCATGTGCTCTTGGTTTTCAATCCTGATCTGGTTCCTCTCCTGTCCAGTGATGAACACAAAATGTTCTGGTGGAGTTTGACACCAAATAAAAAGCTTTTTAAAGTCTTCTAGAAAGGCTTGAATGTTACAGAAAAGTGACTTAAAAATTCATTTGTAGCCTGGCAAAAAAGGGTTTTAGTACAGGGAGTAGAAAAAAAAATAGCAAAGATAATTCCAGCAGAGTGGAGAAAGAGGAAATCTCTGCTTGATTATTTTAAATGTTGTGTCTTGTGTGCATCCATTATCCACCAAAACAACTTTCAGTTTGCCTCCACCCTTTTTTAAATACTCCCAGCATCCAGATGCTTCTTTTTTTCCCATTAAAAGTGGCCAAATTTGGAAATTTTGATTTGGCCACTTTTAATGAGAAAAATATTAACTACTGAAATTATGTCAACAGAAATGTGCTGTGATAATATTTGAATTAACACTGAATTTAAAATCCCTGTGGGTCTTATTTTACTGAAGCCTTTTGGATTAGGGATTATTATTTATTTCTTCAAGTGTTTATTTTTTTCCTTTAATTTTGTCCACTAGATAATTAATACCTGCTACAAGTTTGGTGGAATTATATATATTTCATAGCTGGATTTTATTAAGCAGAGGAATAAAAGGAGCTTTTTATTATGAAGGCATTGTGATGAACCTTGTGGCAAATTGGAGGTTTCATTTCTTCAAGAGCCTTTCCTGAGGGAAAAAAGTCCCAAATTAATCCTGTAAACTTGCAATAATCTAAATACTGCCTAGGCAGCATCCAGTTTGCTCTACATTTCTCCCAGTGCTAATGAGAAAATCAGATTTTTTTTTGTCTAAATAAACACAAAATCAGAGCTGTATGTAAGCAGGTTCTGAGTGCTGAGACACATTTCCAGCTGAAACAGCTCTGAAATTCTGCAGCTTTTTTGTGCTGCTCAAGGAGATTTTGCAAACCCAAATTTATAAGCATATGGCCAAGGTTTGAAGTGCTTTTGAAGCACAATTTTGTGTTTAATGTCACTTTCCAGTGACGATGGGGACAGTTGTTCTGATGGTTGCATCTCTACCAAAAGTTGGAAATTTGGGAGAGAGGGTGCTGGCAATGAGCATCTCTGCCTGCTCCAAATGGGAATGTTGGAGCTGTTTCCAAGGGAAGCAAAACAGGGATTCAGGGAAAAAGAAATCCAGGGACAAAGGGAAAATTCAGCAATAAAGTAAATTACTCTTCTCAGAGGCTGTTTGGGTTTCCCCTGCTCTTAATTTGTGGCTGAAGGTAGAATTTACTCTTCTGTCAATAAATGTTGAACTTCTGAACCCACATTCTGTGATCGTGCACCAGAATGTAGAAAATAAAAACCAAAAAAAAATGCCTTTAATAAAACCTTTTTATTTAGGTTAGAATAAACCCAGATTTGGCAGACTTTGGAATTTTATGTTTCAGGAATGAGAGTTGATGGCCAGTCACATCTGGCACTATCCTTTGTGTTGCTTTCCAGGGATTCCCCAGAGGGACCAGAAAATGGGAATGTGCCTTCAGGATGGAAAGGAGGTGGGAAAACTCATCTTTATCCCATAAAGTGTGGTCAGTTCCCTTCCAGATGTAGCCTTAGAATCCAGGAGTTAGTCCTGGGATGCCTGATAGCCACACCTCCAGTCAGGAATAATCCAGTAAAATGTTTGAGGAACCATGGACTGGTTTGGGTTGGAAGGGACCTGAAAGCTCATCAAGTCCTGTCAAAGCATCGCATTAATTTAAGTTAAAACATCCCCCAGCAAAATGTTTGGGGAAACATGGAATTATGGAATGGTTTTGGTTTGAAGGGAGTCTAAAGCTCATCCAGTTCCACCTCCACCATCCCAGGCTGCTCCAAGCCCCAGTGTCCAACCTGGCCCTGGACATTCCAGGGGCAGCCACAGCTGCACTGAGCAATGATGGTGAGAGTTTGATAAACAGAACTTTTTAAAGGGATTGGATTAAAGAAGAGTTGGTTTTATTTTGCTTGACTTAAAAATATTTTGGTGTGAGACCTAAACTCCTCCTTGAAGAAAGGAGCTGGTTGGGTTCTCCTTTGTGGTGGTTGAATGTTAAATTCCACTTTTCTTTCACCGACATTATGCTAAAACGATAAACAGAAAGGTTTTATTGAATCTACGTGAGCAAACAGAATTTTTCAAAACAATTTCTGAATGAGGCCTGACATCCAAAGCGACTCTTCTAAAATATTTCTTATTATTTTGGTGTTCTGATTGAAATTCTTGCAAAGCAACGTTTTTATGGCTGCTCTTTCTGAACAGTAACTAATTACGTTGAAAGGATTACTGCTGTCATTTTAAGAGCAGCAAAACGTTGATAAAGTACAAAAATGGGGAGAGAGTTTGTGATTCGCAGTCTCGGAAGAGCAAATGGAATTAACCTGAAATAACTCTTTACATTGCTACAGTCAAAAATGGGCAGGATGGGCTATTTCCACAGAAGCTGCTGCAGCTTTATTTGCTTTGTTGCTTGATTTGCTCTCGCTCTGATTAAATTTGAATGTGGCTCTGCCTCTTACAGAAGGAAATATGGCTCAGCAGAGGACCCACAGATGGTGGTCCCTTGTTGAAGGCTGGAAGATGTCGCTGTGTGGGTCTCCGGAAGGTCTCTAAGGGAAGTAAAAGGGGATTTTTAAGGGATTCAAGGTGCTTTTCCTGCTCAGTTTGAGTTTCAGGGTCCTCTGTCAGCTCTTTGCACCCCTTGTGTGTGGTTTGGATGCTCTGTTCCCAATCCCAGTTTTGCTGTTGTATTCCTCACTCTTTCCTGAGGAAAACCAGGGTTTTCCTGGTTTTGGACTTGGAGGCTGCCCTGCTTTGGTTCTGGTGTATTTTGATTGGGCAGGAATTAGAGATTCTTTCCAGGGCAGGGACCAGATGGATTTGGGGTTGCTTGTGGCTGTTCTTCACTCAGCACCCTTGGGTTGTGACCCTCAGCCTTCTCCAGAGGGGGAATATAGCCATGATATTTTATGGAAAATCCTTTCCCTAGGATTTTTCCTCCTGAGAATCTGAGAGGCCTCAGGAACAAAATGCAAACAATGGTTATCTGCTGCTGTGGAATGGATGTGGTTGTTTCTAATTAATGGCCAATCACAGTCAGCTGTCTGGACTGTCTCAGTCACAAGCCTTTGTTATCATTCCTTTTCTACTCTTAGCCAGCCTTCTGATGAAATCCTTTCTTCTATTCTTTTAGTATAGTTTTAATGTAATATATATCATAAAATAATAAATCAGCCTTCTGAAACACGGAGTCAGATCCTCGTCTCTTCCCTCACCCCCAGACCCCTGTGGACACCACCACAGGGGATGTTTGCTGTGACAGAAAAGAGGGATTTTTGTCTTCCAAAATCCACAATTAAAGTCAGAGGAACTCTCCAGCTTGTGTATCTGATGGATTTGATGGCTCCAGCTGGATTTGGATGCAGACTCGGGAATGAATTTGAGGGTTATCCCAGCAGCTCCAGCAGGTGTGGCAATGTGCAACCTGCTTACCTGGTGGCTTTTGATTTTAATTCACACCTTCCTGAACAAAACTGAGCTCAAAGAATTGAACAGACCCCATCAGCTTTTGAAGAAAGACCTTGAGAGCTTGTGAGGAGAATTAGCAGAGGATGAAAGAGGCAGCGTGGAGGGTGTTGAGATGGAGATGAACTGCAGGGCGCTTCTCTAATTAGTTTAAGGATTTAATATTTTTTCCTATTTATGAACTTTTTATATAATTCTGCGGCCACATCTGAGGGTTTAGAGGACTTTATGGAATTTTTAGCTTCCTCCCCACCTCCTTATATTTTTTTAGGTCGAAAGGGCACTTTTGTTCTATTTGGAACAATGGCTTGGTGTTAGAATATAAAGAATAATATATATATATATATATATATATATATATTTATATATATAAATAGATTTTATATATATATAACACCAATGGCTTGGTGTTAGAATAAAAAGGGACAATCATAATAATAAATAAAAAGGGACAATCATAATAATAAATACCTTGCTTAGAACTTGCTGAGAGAGATCCTTCCCAGGGTTTTCTCAGGACCTTAGAGCTTGAATTGCCAGCTCTCCTCTGGAAGATTGTTCCATGGTCAAACATACCCTGAAGGACACTGAATTTTTCATTGGGTTTTAAATGTTGGTTTTTTTTTTCCCTCCAGCTTAAAACCATGCCTGATCACCAAACCATGCATCCTGTTGGACTGATTCATGCATAAAATTGCATTTTTAGCTGCATTTGCTACACTAAATGCATTTCCTTCCTCTCTTGCCAAAAGCTGATGCAGACCTGTGCTAAATGTTTTCCCAGGCAATAAGAAACTCTGTGATTATGCATAATTGTGATTAAAAACCATTATGTTAATATAATTGGTGTAAAGCCACTGGTTTGATTTGAGGAACCTGAGGGGGAAAAATCCATTTCAAAGAATTGTGGCGGCGCTTGTTTGTGTGCGAGAACCTCATCAAAAATATTGCAGCTAATTACACCCTGTTTTGTGAGATTTGTACACTGGAATTGTTAAACTGCACCCTGGGCTGCTCTGGGGGTGGTGCTTTTGTCATGTATTTGTCACGTTCATGGGAAAATTGTGCATTTTGGTTTTTTCAGATGGATCAGATTGTGCCTGCTAAGATAATGCCAATGGAATGGGAGCCTGTCAGGGGATAATGGCCCTGCCCTGGATGCTGTGGGGGCAAAGCTGGGACATCTATCAGAAATAAGCATTGAGGTAAAGCACAGACATTTATTTCCAAAGCCAAGAGGCTTTTATCCTGTCCAAACTGTCTATAGGATTTTTTTCTCCATATTTTTCCCCCCTTTACCTGCACCTACACCAAGTGAGTGATGGGCAGGATTCTGACATTTTGCTTTAATGGTGCTGCAGGGTTTTGTCTTGCTGAAAAGCTGTGCCCTGGTTAGGTCAAAGAGCAGATTCACATTTTTAGGAATGGAAGATGCAACCATTTCTGGAGAAATCTGGGAATCACAGCAAGATTCCTGCTTGTGTGTAAGGGATATTCAGATTTCCATGCAGGGGGAATGGGTTCCCATGGAGAGAGGGCAGGGTTAGGTGGAATATTGGGAAGGAATACACAGAGAATTTTGTGCATTTCCAGGGTTTTAAGCAAAGATTTTTGGGTTTCAGCCCAAAAATGGGGCTGCAGACGATGAAGGCAATCCCTGCACCATTCCTGCCCTCCAGCACTGGGACATGGGCACACATCCCTGGGGAGCTCCGAGCTGAGCGTGGTGTGTGGGCAGGAGAAGCAGCAGGACGGGGACCCTGGTGTCCCCCTGTGCCCTCCTGCTCCTGTGGGACAGGGACCAGGGCTGGCCTTGGCTGGGACAAGGGTTGGGCTCAGTCCTGGAGGGCTTTTCTGACCCAAAGCACTCCATGGGTGCTGCTCCTCAGCCCCTCTGAGCTGCCTCAGGTTCTGAGCTTGGCTCTGCAGTCAGGTCTGGAATTGTTTTCCAGGACATTCTGTGCTGACATTTCTGCTGTTGTTTCCCCCATGCTCCCCCATTATCCAGAAAAATGCTGGAGATTCCCAATGGGAACCTTCCCCTGTGCCACTGGAGCTGCTGGAGAGGAGATCCCACTGTGGCCAGACGCAGGGCTTTAAACTCTGAGGGGATTTATGGTGGATGTTGGGATGAAATTCCTCCCTGGAGGATGAGGAGGGCTGGGATGGGATTCCCAGAGCAACTGTGGCTGCCCCTGGATCCCTGAAGTGCCCAAGGCCAGGTTGGACAGGGCTTGGAGCAGCCTGGGGCAGTGGAAGTTGTCCCTGCCATGGCAAATCTTCCAAGATTTATTTATTCCACTTATGATGGAAAAGGGCAGCCCTGAGATTGGACCCCAAAAAAACAGCAATGAGAGACACGTAAAATATTTAAAGATTAAGCCAAAACCATAAATATCCTTATTGACAGTACTTAATTAGTTAATAAATCCTTAAAAAATGGTATAACTAAAAGTCTTAAGACCTTCTGAACCGTGCAGTGAAGATATGATTCCTACCTACATAAAAAATAAGAAAAAACAAATCACATCATCTGAACCAACTCAGAAATTCCTTCACCAACCCTCCCACTCAGAGTTTTTGCTGTTCCAGGGTTCCAGCAGCCTGGGATGGAGGGGGCACCTCAGGGCTTGGCACTGCTCCTCACTCAGTGGCTCTGAGGGCACTCGGGGTTTAATTGATGCTGGGATGCCCAGCAGGAGCTCATTGCAGTCGGCTCCAGGATCACAGCTTGTTCCTGAGGGGCTTGGATCACACCCCAGCAGCTGAGAGGATTTTATGCTCCCTGTTTGAGATGCACCTGCCAAGACTGGTGGAATAATGGGAAAAGGCTCCTTGACCCCAAACTCTGCTGCTGGCAACATCCTGGGGAGGAGAGGGGTGAAACATTTGCATTTACATGAGGTTTCCTGTTCATGAATGCATTACCCAGCAATTCTGGGGAGATAAGTGGTGGTGAGTGTTTATCTGGCCACTGTACAGAGCGAGGAGTTACTGAGATTGCTGCTGGAAGGAAAAATCAGTGTAGGAAAACTGCAGGAATTTGGGATGTGTGAACATCCCATGTGTGAATTTGGGATGATATTTTTGGGAATAACTTTTGGCATCCCAAACTTTGCCCAGTTTGGGAAATATTGCCGGTTGTGTGATGATCCCTGCAGCTCAGACCTCTGCCCCAAACCCACTCCCATCTCTCCATGTGGGAAAGAGCAAATCCAAGGTTTTGTCTGGGGGAGAGCCATGGATAGGGGAGCACTGGGGTGACCTCACCTGGAATCTTGTGAGCAGTTTTGGGGCATTGCAATGGAATAAAGAGAGATTCAGCTGTTAGAGAGGGTCCAGAGGAGGTCAGTGAACGTGGCCAAGGGTCTTGAGGGGAAGCAGGATGAGGAGCAGCTGAGGGCACTTGGAATGTTCAATTCCAAGGGGGAAACTCGTTGGCATCTGCAGCTTCCCAACACTGAATTCTCCTCTGGAACAGCTGGAGCTGGGCCAGGGGAGCTTTAGGTTGGATATCAGGGAAAGATTCTTCCCCCAGAGGGTGTTCAGGCACTGGAACACCCATTGCTCCTTTCAGGGAAGGAAAAAGATAATTTTAATAACTGATTATCAATTGTTCCCAGCTCAGAGCAACGTGGGTGCAGCATCACACACACAAAACCTGCTTTGTCCTCTTCTGAGCCTGCACAAGCTGGAGAAATAGATTTTGTTTTCTCGTTAATGAAATATTAATTACGTGTTTATATTTTGGTGTGGCCTAAAGTGAATATTAGAGTGCCCATAAATAAAACATTGCCAACTTTAATACAGGACGGGGTTTTCTCACATTTGTCTTAAATGAGCTCATTACAGTGGAGAAGGTAATAAATATTTGATTTCAGGGCATGTTAATGAGGCGCTTGCTCGTGAATTCAAAGTGTTTAGCAGAATTTTCTCTCCCCTTCAAACATGTTATATAGTGCAAACATTTTGAATTATTTAATCAGGAGGATCTTTAAGCACTCTGGTGCTGTGTTTAAAAACCCTAAACCCACAAAGCCACAGCAGCAATTAATGGCTGCAGCTTCCCAAACAGATGATAATTTGGTGAGTAATATTGTTTGTTTTCAATTGAGGGTTTCCACCAAGGGCTTCCCTGCCTTTGGAGCTCTCCCTGCACACGGCGATGGCACTCAGCCTGTGTGGGCACACTTCCAACAGGTTTTATTGGCATTTAACCCGCTGGGCTGTGCCTTCCAGGCTGTTTTAACACAGGTGCCAACTGTGGGGTTTAAGTTTTGCAGTTAAATCCATATTTAACTCACCAGTCTCCACCACATTCTCGTGGAATGGAGTTGGGAGGGTCCGGCCTGGTGGAATTTGGTTTCTCTTAAAGCTCTTCTTCTTCTCTCTGCCTGGCCTGGTGTGAAATTTACATATTGTTACACTCTGCGGTGTATAATTATGTAATTACGTAAGCATTATGATTATCAGTGTATTATGGAGGGAATTCCTGGCTGTGAGGATGGGCAGGGTTGGGATGGGATTCCCGGATTTGCTGTGGCTGCCCCTGGATCCCTGGCAGTGCCCGAGGCCAGGCTGGGCACTGGGGACAGTTGAAGATGTCCCTGCCATGGCAGGGGTGAGATGGGATGGGATTTCAGGTCCCTTCCCACCCAAACCACTCCACAATCCTATAAATATTCAGGGTTCATCCCAAGAAAATAAGGCCCTGGCTTGCTAAAAATTCCATAATTAGGCTTAGTCTGGAATGTTTATTAGAATAATAACCAAAATAGCCCCCCCCAAACCCAAGAAAACCCAAAAGTTATTCCAAGGATGAATGGTTTTAATTAGAAGTAGGTAAAGAGCACTTTAAAAAAGCTTTAATTTCAAGCACTTTCTGTATTTTAGTGCTCCTGGAAGGCAAAAAATATTAATTCC
Organism: Melospiza melodia melodia; assembly: GCF_035770615.1. Lineage (NCBI taxonomy): Eukaryota > Metazoa > Chordata > Aves > Passeriformes > Passerellidae > Melospiza > Melospiza melodia. The sequence goes on along the minus strand of NC_086205.1, from coordinate 26,524,301 downwards.
TGGAGCAAGGATTGGAGAAGTAATTTGGCTTGGCTTTAATTTAGTAATGATACAATCTAGCTATAATTAAATAGGAGCAAAAAAATCTGGGGAACAAAATTTAGTTAATTTAGGTGCAAACTTTGTTCCTCTGTAGTTAATTTGCTCTTTAAATTGGGAAGCATCACCATCCTCAGGTAAATAGAAGTGCAATCAACAACCCATAAATTCCCCAGTACTTTTAAAGTAGTTTGTGAGGGAAAAAGTGGTAGGAAAATCCTTAAATTAAGATTATCCTGGAACATAAACTTCTTTCTAGTTGAGAGGCCTGATTGTGACAAAAATGGAAATATTGTGATTTTTGTTTTTTGACTTTAAGATTTGAATCTGTTGTTTTTAAAATAAGTGTTTCTTGATTTTAATAAATTTGACTTTTTTGATTTTCCAGTCCATGAAGATTGTTGATACATTCAGAAACACAAAATCAAATTTCAAAATAATTTGCTAAATCTTCCACAATATCCTTGAAAATAAAATTTTAAAACTTGGAGAAGCCACATTCAAATTCATTTCTTGAAGAAGTTAGATGCCCATCCACAACAGACAGTTGGTAATGAGGAATCGTATGAATTAAGTTTTAAAATTTTTCTGCAGGAGCAGCAAATGCATGCATCTGGATAATTTGGCTCTGTCAATATTGATCCCTGCTTTTTGCAGTTGTTAATCCCTCTGGGAAATGGATTCTCTCTGTAATATTCCCTGAGCTGGTGTTGATTGTTGATTCTGCAGTTTTAATTCTGCTACTTTCACTTTTCTAAGAAGAAGGAGAAATTTTCTTAATCCCAGGCAGAGATAGAAGTGACAGCTAAAAATATTAAAATAAAAATAAAATTAAAAATAAAAATTAAAAAATTGGACTTTCCTGCCCTTCTCCAGCTCTTGGAACACTGCTGGTGTTGAGGAGGGAGGGTAAGCATGACAGCCTGTGGTCTTTGAAGTGTTTTATCAGTGCTCCTCAAAAATATCAAAGGAGAAACTTATTCCATGTAAAAATAATTCTGATTGCAGCCTCTTGGGCTGGATCTGATACAGCTCCCGTGCACCGTGAGGTGGCTTCCTGAATATTCAGTGGAAAATGGCATTTCCAGGGATGACATCTTTTTTCTGAGGTTGTTTTTAACTTTTGTGCCCATTTTTCAGTTTTGTTTTAATTTTGTTCTGGGGGCCATGGGTTCCCCCTTGGCTCCTAGGCTGTCAAACCCCCGTTTTAGCGGTTTAAATTCTACAAATTTCCATTGAACAAAGCTTCACTTTCCAGTGGTTGTGGGTGCCTGGAGTTCCAGAGTTTTGAGGCCATACCTCCCAAATTGGCAGCTTTTTGTTTGATGAAATGTCCAGCCCTGCTCATCCTCCTCTGACTTACTCACTGTTACCTCCTAGGGTGAATTTGCTTCTTCTGGGTGTCCTTTGGAATTATTTATTTTGTTCAAAATGAGAGAAGAACAGGATCCTATTTCACCTATTTGAACAGGTTTCTTAATTATTGAGAAAAAGGAATTTATGCAATTGTATTTTCAGATCCCTCCTCCTGGTCATTTTAAAACCACTTTATGGTTGGTGTAGAAATACATTTTCAACAACTTCTGTAAAGAAATCCTCTTTTGTATCTGTCTTAATTACTGGCTTATCTCTTATTTTTATTTTACTGTTCTTTCTATTTCATCCCCAATCCTCCATCCATCAAAAATCTTTCTAAATAGCTGAATAAAAAGTGCAAATTTTCCCCCTGTTTAATGCAAGCCAGGCTGTGATGGCTGTGACACCTCTTACTAGGAGAGAACAAAGAAACCACTCAGCTCCAAATAGTCCAAGTCTGCCTTGTCAGAGCTGGGGTATGGGGCCTATTAAAGCTTTATTGCAAAAGCAGTGGTGCTTAAACAAACTCACAGACCTCTGTGGGCCTCCTTCTGCATTGGCAGAAATAAAAAAATACTAAATAAAAATCTTTATACTTTGCAGAATGTCTCAGTGCAGCCTCTGAGCTGCCATGGGATAATTCTGCAGGTCCCAGCATTTTCTCATCCCAGTTTTGATCCCAATTCTGAACCCAGCATTTTCTGATCCCAATTCTGATCCCAGCATTTTCTGATCCCAGCATTTTCTGATCCCAGCATTTTCTGATCCCAGCATTTTCTGATCCCAGTTCTGATCCCAGCATTTTCCTGGGATCATTTGCTGCTGGAGGGACCTGGGAGAGGCTGGGCTGGGCAATTTTGACAGATCATGGAAAAGGCTTTTCCTTCCCGTTGACAGATGCTCAGGGAAGGGATTCCAAGAGCTCTTGGTGTTTTTTTGGGATCCTGAGCCAAGCCTGCACAACCCCAGCAAGGTCTGAGGCTGCACTCAAAGTGCCAGGGAAGGATCCAAGGGGATTTGCAAAACCATGGTTTATTCTGAATATCCAAATGGGAATTTGGGAATGGAGATGTTGGCTCCTCAGCCTGAAAGGGCGAACCATTAATGATCAGGTTTGCACCAGGGTTTAATTCCTGACATTTTAGTGCAGATCTGATTTATGGGGTTTATTGTTCCTCTTTAAGGGATGATGTGTCTGCATCCAAACCCAGGAGGTGCTCTGGGAGCTTAAAGGGAGGAAAGGGAAAATGGTTCCTTTTGGGAAGCCCAATTAGGGCGATAAATGGCACAGATGACTTCACTAATTTATGTTCCCTGTGATTTCTGGGATGAAACACAGCCCACAGGCTGTTCCTCTGCTCCTCAGGGCTTTGGGTAGTTTACTGTTTGTGGCTGTAAAAACACAACAGGGAATACCTGAACATATGCTGGAGCTAAATGGGAGCTGGGAAACAGCAAATGCCTCTTCCTGCAGTGTTGGTGTGCAGGACAAGGAGCTCTGACTCTCTCATTTCCAAACCCTGTTGGAAAACACTTCAGCAAGAGGTTCTGCCTCTTAAATACCTGAATTATCCCAGAAATTATCCTGAAAATCTCTTCTTGTTCATTAAAGCAAGCTTCCCCCTTGATGGGTTCATCTGTCAGGGCAGGACTCCACTGCCCACAGGGTTCCTTGGTTATTTAACATTTCCTTCAATATTCAAGGAGGAAAATAAATTAAAAAAAAAAAAAAAGGGAAATGATTGCACAGCTCTTGCAGCTCTCATCTAATAAAACATTGTCCTGTAAACCATTGAAGTGCCAGCACTCAGGGAGCTCTGGGTAAGGATGGGCTGAGCACCTGAAGTGGTTCCTGCTGGGATGAGCTGATCCAGCATCCCTGGGGTCTGTGGATGAGCTCATCAGGAATTCTGTGTCTGAATCCCTCTGAACAAAATGTTATTTAAATATGTTCCAAATGTTATTTAAAATATGATCCAAACTGGGAATCCACATAGTGATGGCTCCTGTGCTGAGCTGCAGTAAAATCCTTAAATCTTATGCTTAAAAGGAGAAATTTATGGGAAATGTTGGGTTCCTTTGGGATTTTGGGACAGGGAAGCTTGCCTGAAATGACTGAAATTCTCCTTCCTTATACTAAAAGGTAGAAATCTCAGAATTAATCTGATTCACAGGGATTTTCCAAAGTGAATTTTTGCTTTATTGTTCAGGACATTTGTGGTAAGTTTTAGATTCATTTTGAAATGATATCTGGATTAAATATTTTGAAGTTTATCCACTTTCATGGCTTTGCTGTTTCATTTCCATTTAAGTGGATTTAACGATAAGAAATCCTTTAAAAATGATCTCAAGATGTCTTTTAAGGACTCATTAATTAATTTCTTTGGCTTTTGAGATATGACAGCCTTATTTGTGTGTTTTCCTTGCTGCTGTGATGGCCTAGGAATGCTAAAATTGCTAAAACTAAATTACATCTCACTTTGCTCCGTTGACTTTGGCTCAATTGCTTTTATCAGCCAGCAGATGACACTTACAGGTCATTTGTCCTCATTGGGATTCTGAAGTGGCTGAGTCATTTTTTATTCATTCTGAAAGTATTTATTTTAATGATATTTTTGCCTGTTTTACTGTGGTTTTCAGTAAAGGGCCAGGTAGGCATTAAAGCTAACAGGCTGTTCCTAGCTGGTGACCAGGGTAATATTTATTTATGGAACCTCTGTGCCACTAAAGTTTCTCATTTGGTGGATGCAAAGTTTCTTCCACCAGTAGAATCCATCAAGATTCTGATGGGGAACATCAAGTTTCTAAATCCAGCTGCAACTTAAGGGACAAAATTAACATATTTCGGTTGTAGTTGTGCTCTGAATATTTCCTGTTTGTGTTATTAATGAGATAATGAATTTTTGTGGGATCCCAGGGAAAGGGACCTTAAAGGTTTCATTCCAGGCTGGCAGCTGATGGATCTGGGAGTGAGGAATGCTGGTTTAATCCAATTCCATGGAATCACAGAAGAGTTTGAGTTGGAATTGGCCTCTGGAGATCCTCTGCTCCAACCCCTCTGCATCCAGAGCATCTTACACAGGAGCGCATCCAGGTGGGGCTGGAATGACTCCAGAGAGGGAATTTCCAATACAAAAATGTGGAGAACTCGGGGCCAGCTTGGGGCCAGCAGGCAGAAATTGAATTTGTTTTAAAAAGTGGTGAAACCACATCAAGGTTCACCTCCTTTCCTAGTAATAGGCATTTTTCTCAAATGCTGTTCCAAAATACCTAGTCTGAGTTCTGTGGTTTTCCCCTCGTGGTTTCCATTGTGAAGGAAGATGACCCAAATTTTTAGAAGAATTATAAAAGTTCCTGCAATCCTTTTTCCCCTTTTAACACCCAACAAGAAGCCACAAACCACTCCCAAAGGAAGCTGAGCCCTGGATTTGCCCTCTGGGTGTGGAATCACCATCAGCCCCTCAGAGAGCTGCTCCCATGGAGAGCAAACAGCAAAAACCTCATCAGCACCAAACTGCTCCTGTACGTGCTGGAATTGTTGCCATAACAAAGTTCTGTTGGAGAGGCTGGGTAAAAACTGATTTTTATTTATATTTTTTCCCAGATACTTGCTTTGGAAACCCTTCCCAGCCTGAAAATGGGAGCACTTCCCAAAGCTCCAGGACTGAGGCAGTCAGGTAAATTTTACTGGGGGAGGAAATGGATGAATTTTGACTTTGGAGCTGTGGGAGGAAAAGCAAAAGAGCTCTTGTCAGACACCTGTAGTTCAAAGGCACTTCACGTGGCCTGGCTGTGCCTAAATCATCCTCATTTGCAATTCAGCTCTCGGGGATGAGGAGTTTCCTTCCATTTGGGCTCCACAGGGGGCTCTCAGGAAAGGCTGGAGCCAGCTCAGAGAATCGCTGGAGTTAATGCAGAAATGAGCCCGGGGGTTAATGGAGCTACAGGAGCAGCCTTGGAGATGGAAAGGCAGGAGGCCAAAATCAGATTTAAAGGATATTTATTGGGAGGAATTAGGCCTTTATTAAAGACCTGCATTTCCAGATCACAGAGTGATCGGTCATTTTTAAAGAGGCATTGAGCAGTGGAGATTAGAGAGATTTGGGGATTTTTTTTGGGTGAGTTTTTTACATGTTGAAAGGTTCATGGAATCACAGAATGATTTTGGCCGGGAAGTGACCTTAAAGCTCATCCCTTTCCATCCCTGGATGGGCAGGGACAACTTCCACTGCCCCAGGCTGCTCCAAGCCCTGTCCAACCTGGCCTTGGGCACTTCAGGGATCCAGGGGCAGCCACAGCTGTGCCAGGGCCTGCCCACCCTCCCAGGGGGGAATTTCACCCCAACATCCACCATAAATCCCCTCAGAGTTTAAAGCCCTGCGTCTGGCCACAGTGGGATCTCCTCTCCAGCAGCTCCAGTGGCACAGGTGAAGTTTCCCACTGGGAATCTCCAGCATTTTTCTGGATAATGAGGGAGCATGGGGGAAACAACAGCAGAAATGTCAGCACAGAATGTCCTGGAAAACAATTCCAGACCTGACTGCAGAGCCAGAGGGGCTGAGGAAGCTCAGAGGGGCTGAGGAGCAGCACCCATGGAGTGCTTTGGGTCAGAAAAGCCCTCCAGGACTGAGCCCAACCCTTGTCCCAGCCAAGGCCAGCCCTGGTCCCTGTCCCACAGGAGCAGGAGGGCACAGGGGGACACCAGGGTCCCCGTCCTGCTGCTTCTCCTGCCCACACACCACGCTCAGCTCGGAGCTCCCCAGGGATGTGTGCCTATGTCCCAGTGCTGGAGGGCAGGAATGGTGCAGGGATTGCCTTCATTGTCTGCAGCCCCATTTTTGGGCTCAAAACCAAAAAACTTTGCTTAAAACCCTGCAAATTTGTTGTGTGATAGTTTGGAGCTGTGTCTTGGTGCTGGAGCTCGGCCTCCTGCACTCAGGGGAGCCTTTAAGGTAGCAGGGCATTGAGAGAGGCTTGGGTTGAAACTTGTCAAGGGGAAATAACAACCTGCAATTGCTCAGCTTCCTGATTAAACAGCCCACAACAGCGCCTGGCTGAGAGCAATGTTTTCTCAAGCATTAGTGATACTTTAATTCAACACTGCAACAACAACAAAAAAATGGATTTTATTGCTCTCTATTTTATGGATCATGAATTTAACTGAGCTAAATAGCCAAAGTCCAGGTGAATAATGCTGCTTTAGTGATCTGCTGACCACATTTCCTCCTGCATTTCACTAACTATTTATTTTTTGTTCTGCTTACTCAGCTTCTCACATTTTGAACTCCAAAGAACAGCAAAGAAACCGAGGCACCTGCTCTGGTAGGTTTTTCCTCTTCTAAATGGATTTCAGTCAAACTTTGAAGACTATTTGTTTTTGGGCCCAGTTTGGTAGATATGTCAAATGAATTTGTTTATGATCCTTTTCCTTTTCCCTTTCTTTTTTCCCTTTTTCACTTTTTCCCTTTTTCCCTCTTTCCCTTTCCCTTTTCTCTTTTCCCTTTTCCCTTTCCTTTCCCCTTCCCTCCTTCCAGAATTTTGCCTTTTGAGGGCCACGGTATAGACAGCAAAACATCCTAAAGTTGTTTCTTTGATGAAATGCTACCTGTGTTTCCCACCCCTAAATTTAATAAATAATAAACCATTAAAATTTAATGAATACAAAGCCAGTGCATGATTGAGTTTTTGGAATTTGGCTGCTTTTCCATCCCTGCTGTCCCTGCTCTGGAGCTGGGATATTTTAGTGGGTGATTCATGGCCCCATTACTGCCTTTTTTCCTTTAAGAGCACCTGGAGGGACAATGTTTCACCATTACCCTGAAGAGCTGAGCTGCTTTTTTGCATAGCTCCAAATCTCCCATTTAATTCCACTTTCATTTAAATGTTTCCCTGTTAACTTTCTGCATTATTTTTTCTGCTTAAAAGAACTTTCTTTGTTTTGTACCCTCTAAACTTCACCAAGGGAACGTGAAATTGGGTCAAGCTCCAGTTTTATTTTGTTCTGCTGCAACGTTTTATTCCCCATGTGAAATTATTTTGTTTATAGGAGTTGCCAGTGGTAAATTCAGCTTGATGTTTCAGCTGGGAAAGGTTGCACATTCCTGGTGTGCCAAATTCCTGCTCCCACTTCTCTGAGCAGTTGGAAATGGCCTTTTTTGGGAGTGGTACAAATAATTAAGGCAACTTTTGTGTTGGACTAAAATATTTCAGTTTGGAAGTATCAGCTCCTTTAACAACATTTGGAGTAAATATCCCAAAAAAGCATCAAATTCTGCTCTTTTGCTGAGTCCTACCAGGAGATTTTGTGGTTTTCTGGGAAGGGAATTGTGATGGGATGAGGTTGGTGGTTGTGTGTGCAGCTCACTGCTCGTTATTCCACATCTCCCAAAATATTTGGGGAATATCAAACCTTGGAGGGGAAGACAATTGGATTAACTGCTCCCAGATGTATTATGTACCTGGATCCACTAAAATAAAAACCATTAACTTCCTCCAAACTTTGGGAAATGGATCTGTTATTGCTGAAATTTTAAATGAATTAATGTTCAGTGATTAAGAACTTTTAAAAAAGGGGAGGAAATCCATGAACAATCTTCATAATTTTCTAATTAACGCGCAGGATCTGAAACAAATTTAATCTTTTAAAGCTGAAATTTCATGAAGGAGCAAGAGAAAAGCGTGTCCCACAAAATAGTTAATTATTTCAATTTAAAGTTTTTGATTTTGAGCGTTGGAAAACTTCCTGCACATTTATGTGCTCAAACAATTTCTGTATTTTCACCTTAAATTTGGGCTGTTTTGGGAGGAAAGGGAAGGGGGAAAGGCGTGAGAACCCTGAAGGAAGAGGCTGTGGATGCTGCAGAACATCCTTTGAAGGCCTCAGGACATCTCCAGAGAGGTTTTGTAGAGCAAACAAACCTCATGAGATCCTTGTCTGCTGCAGTAAGGTAGAAAAATGATAAAAAAATGCTTAATAAAGTCAAGGAATCAGTGGCTGGCCTTGTCAAATCCAGCATTTTGCAAGTTCCATGTGGAAGCAATCCTGTGTGAGCAGTTCATTAACACAACAATCCATTCCTGGGGAAAAACAACCAGCACCTGGATAAACTGTTTGTACACCCTGAAAAAAATGAAAACTCTCTCTCACAAACAACTTTCAGCACATACACACCAAGGGTTTGAGTGACCAATAAATACAGAATAACAACTTGTTACTGACCAATGAAGGGACTGGCAAGAGAGCTCCTGACCCATGGGAGTCACACACAGGGCTGTAAAACTGGATAAAAATGTGAATTAAGAATGGGAATTTTCTCCAGTATGAAGAAAATGGGCTCCATGTGATTTATTCCCACACTCATCCATGGGATATTTGGAGTTTTCCAGGAGTTTGCCTCCCATTCTGGGTGTTCCTGTATCAGTCACAGCCAGGATTGCTCTGGGCCAGGCGATGAGGCTGGAGCTGCAGGGAACACACAGAAAATGTGTGGAAAATCACAGTGCCAGGGGTTTGTTCCTTGCTGGAGTGAGATAAAGAGGAGCAGCAGCACTGACCAGACAGCCCTCAGGACATATTTGGGTTTTTTCCTTGAAATCTCCTTGCTTTACCACCATTATTTTTTTTTCATGAGGGACTTAATGGCATTTAAAAATATTTTAAATGAGGGACTTAATGACATTTAAAATACTTTAAATTAAGAAATGCGAAAATCAGTGTAGGAGAGAGAAGAAGTAAAATGAGTCGATAAAACTTTAAAATAAATTAATATTTATAATGATTTTGCTGATATTGTTGCATTACTGAATGCACTGGCTGGAGTAATTAGTACAAGCTGCAATTAAAATAATAATGCTAAAAGATGGTTTTAATTTCTTTCATCTTCTATTAAAATGATTTTTTCCAGGATATTCTCTGATTTCCCATTGAATCTTCCAGATTTATTTTACTTAAAATGAATGGTGTAATTGAAAAAAAATTAAATAATTGATTGCTGTTTTGTGGGACACTCTTTCCTCTTGCTCCTTCATAGAATATTAGCTCCAAAAGCTTAAATTTGTTTAATATCCTGCATGTTAATTAGGAAATGATGAAGATTTTCCAGGCACAAGCATAAATTTTAAAAGTGATGCTGAAATCCTACCCACAGATAATAAACCCCAGTTATATCACCAATAATTGTGTTGTTAAAATGGATACTTTCAATCACTTATAAAGCAAGAAATTTGGTTCTGGAGCTGAAATAGGAACAACACTTCCTTCTTCTGTTTCAGCTTCATAGGTGTTTAATGAAATATTTGCATGGTGAGCTTTAGGAGCAACAATCCCATAAATCAGGTGGAGATTAGGAGAATAGAGGGCAGATTTAAAGGCTAAATAGGAATTTTTTTCTCTCCCTGGAAAATGGGATTTGGGGTGTCCAGAGGTGTTCAGGAGTGTCTGTGCCCTGCTGAGGGTAAGGACAGGCAGGTGCCAACTACAACATGGTTTCCATGAGAAAATGGGACTTTTTGGAGTTTTTCATGGAAATATTAGAGGAATGACTCCAGAGGAGGCACCAGGATGATCAGAGGGATGGAGGAACTCTGCTGGGAGAAAAGGCTGGGAGAGCTGGGATTGTTCACCTGGAGAGGAGAAGCTTTGGGTGAGCTCAGGGTGGCCTGGAGGAGCTGCAGGAAACATGGAGAGATACTTTGGAGAAGGGATGGAGGGACAGGACACAGGGAATGGCTGCAAATGGACAGAGAGCAGGGTTAGATGGGATTTGGGAAGGAATTCCCAGAGCAGCTGTGGCTGCCCCTGCATCCCTGGCAGTGTCCAAGGCCAGGCTGGACACTGGGGCTGGGAGCACCTGGCACAGTGGGAGGTGTCCCTGCCATGGCAGGGTGGCACTGGGTGGGATTTCAGGTCCCTTCCATCCCAAACCATTCCATGATTCTCTGATAAGGAGAATTCCCACTTGCCAGGCTCCAGTTTCATCAGTGCTTCATGATCTTCACTCCTATTTTGGCTTAAGGGTTGTTTAAATGAATAAAACTTGAGAGCAACTGAACCAAAGCTCTGAGTTAAACGGGGAGGTTTCAATGCAGTAAACATCCATGGAGCTCCAAAATTCCCCACTTCAATGCAGTAAACATCCATGGAGCTCCAAAATTCCCCGTTCCTTTGTTTCCTGTTCCTTTCTTTCCAAGCTTTTACCAACAGCAATGGCCACGTTGGTGATTACAGCACTGCAGATTTTCCAAATGCCTTTTTTGCTGTCCTTTAGCACAGCCCTCATCCCTTCTCCTTCGGGATGTTATAACATGAGAAAATTGCCTCCAAGATTGCTGTGTTTTAAGGCATTTTCTGAAGCGCCTCTAGTTTAAAAAAACATCATTTTGTGGGAATGACAGCTTGATGCTCTATGAATATCCCTGCTCCCATCCCCACCACCGTGGCAGCCTCGAGCAGTTTATTCACCACACACTCCCAAGGAATTTGGATTTTGTAGCCTGCAAGGTCAGGCACGCTGGTGGGAAGAGTCCTCCTTTTTCCCTTGGAATTTGGGAAAGCAAAGTGGATTCTTTTTTCATGGAATCACAGAATTCGTTAGGTTGGGAAGGATCTCGGGGATCCCTGAAGTGCCAAATCCAGAGGGCTTTTAAATCCCCTGGGAAGCTGTGCCAGCTTGGACAACCCTTTCTGTGGAGAAATTTTCTGTAATATCCAACCTAAACCTCCCCTGGAAGGGGGACCAGATCCAGGTTGGAACCTCCCAACAAACTTGAGATCATTTCCTCTTGTCCTGTTGCTGATTTCTGGGGAAAAACTGACCCCAACTTCCCTTCAGGTGATTGTAGAGAGAAATAAATTCCCTTCTGGGCCTCCTTTTCTCTTGGGATGCAGAGTTTGTGCTTCCTTCAGGCTTTTCCATGTTCCTTCAGGTTTTTCCAGGTTCCTGCAGATTTTTCTGAGTTCCTTCAGGCTTTTCCAGGTTCCTTTAGGTTTTTCCCAGTTCCTTTAGGCTTTTCTGGGTTCTTTCAGGTTCCTTCAGGCCTTTCCAGTTTTTTTCAGTTTTTTCTAGCTTCCTTCAGGTTTTTCCAGGTTCCTTCAGGTTTTTCCAGGTTCCTTCATGTTTTTCTGTGTTCCTTCAGGCTTTTCCAGGTTCCTTTAATTTTTTTCCAGGTTCCTCCAGGCTTTACCAGGTTCCTTCAAGTTTTTCCAGGTTCCTTCAGGCTTTTACAGGTTCCTTTATGCTTTTCCAGGCTGGGATGCAAAGGCAGGAGTCTCTGAGAATGAATAATTCAGCACAAATCACGCTCAAGGTCCATGGCTGCAGAGCTGGCTTGACCCAACAGTCTCAGCAGTTCTAACAAATGATGTGAAAAATCAAATAGAAAAGTGCGATAGCTCGGGTTAACCAAAAGGTTGAAATTTCCCTTAAAAAATAAATAGGGAAACAGATTCAGAAAAATGGGTTTGGCTGTGCCCACCCCTCAGAGGGGTGATCCTGCCTGATGTGGAATCTGGGAAAAGAAATGGATCTCATTTGCTGCTTCTGAACACAAAGCTGTGATTTATTCTAGTAAAATTACTTAGAAAATATTTGAAAAAAAAAGGAAAAAAATCCATCAAACTTCATTATTGTACAGGGAAAATGGCATTGAGAAAGAATTAATGGCTGAGAATTAAAGGTTTCATTGATTGATCAAACTCTCCTCCATGAGGGACATTCCCAGAGTGGTTGGCCCAGCCCTGAAGGTCTCAAATGGGGCTTGAAGGATTTAATATTCTGCAAGATTCATTATTTAATGCTTAATATGTCTTGAAAATGTCTTGTTTGTCATTTAAGAAGATGGCACATTGTTTTAATTCCCATTTTTTACCCTTTGGGTTGTGCATTGGGTATTAACTCTACTCAGATCTCAGCAGAACAGCTCAGAATGGCTGGGTTGGTGTAATTAAAATCTGTGCTAAATTAACCTCATTAGCAGCTCTCTTAGACTCTTCTCATATTTCTCCTTCCTATTAATAAGAGGTTAAATTTCCAGCAGATTACATTGGATTATCATGGGTGGAATACTTCAAAAAACTGCTTTGTGCTCTGTAAGTTCTTTTTCCCCACTTTTTTCCCTGGTTATTTAACCACCAGTTCTTTTTCTCCACTTTTTTTTTCTGGTTATTCAACAACCCTAAAAATGAGATTGAACCCAAAAAAAAAATAAAACTATGCATAAAGCAAGATTTTTGTTCATATAGGACTCAATTAATCCTGTTGGATTAATTCCTCTTTTGTTAGAACTTGTGTTTCTAAAACATTGCAGGCTCACAGGTGACTTTTTAAATTTTCTTAGAAGAAGGAGGATTTGATACATTTACATTTTTAAAACAAAATCAGTTCCTAGCACGAGTGAAAAGCCAATTTTGTCCAGCATTTCTTGCACATGCAGCGTCTAAAATAGCTGCATGAGGATGGAGCAAAGTTTAAATGTTTTTGTTTTTTTTTCCCTCTGCTTCTTCACAGTTATATTTTTGAGCTCTCTGCTCTCTCTCTCTATCCTGGAAAATTTTTGGGAAATGGAGGAGGGTAAAAAGTGATGAATTCCAGGTCGGGAGGGCACTGAGTTAAATACAGGCAGTGAGTTCTTCCTGAAATATTCTCCTGTTTTCCAGATTGGTTATGGGTACTCAGGAGGATTTAGCAAGACATAGGGATGCTTGAGAATTCCCAGATCCTTCACTCAAGCAGGAATTCTCAGTTTTTATTGCATTTCCCTGGCAGGTGTGGAGCAAGGAGTGGAATGTGCACCCCACAGCCTGCAGGAATTATTCATCCTCTGGAATTTGGTGTGAATTCTGCAGCCATTCCCGTGGTTTTGCCTTGGAGATTCTGTAATTATCCTGAATTAATATCACCCCATTTAGGCACTAATGGTGTTAAGCAGCAGATGAAGTACAACCATTAATGGTAAACAAGCAAGAGGGGGGAAAAAGGGATTTATTCAATGCCCAGCATCCCAGTTTATCCATTCCTGGGTAACTCCCTGCTCCCACAGCCAGCAGAAAGGAAGGAAACATTTGACTTATTCATATAATGGAGATCAATGCAATCTGTGAGCACAAGGTTGAGGGAACAACATAATTACCCTGCATTTGTTGATGCAAGGAGCAGAGCCGTTTTAATTAGTGCCTTAAATTGGGAAGGACCTGGAAAGAAATTGGGAGCTTTGCTTGGAGCTGGAATTTGTTCTGTGGGATCCTTTTGTGGGATTCTTTTCCTCCTTTAATGATTCTTCTGTGGGATTCTGTTCCTCCTTCAGTGAGTAATGATGATGTGTCAGTGGTTGTGTTGAGTTTAATCAGGAAAATAGAGGAAAAATATAGAATGGGAACATTTGGATCCCACAAAACATATAAACTTCCTATTTATTTTTCCTGGATCCCTTCAGGAGAAGGTTCTGGGCTTTTTAAGGGGGAATAAAACCAGCAGTGGCCTGGTCTTGAGCTGAAGGTGCCAAAAAGCAACACTTTGCCAGCAGAAACCTCATTAATTTATTCTTTTTTCTGGCCAAGGTGTCCTGTCCTTGCTGATTATCCAGGGAATGGCTGAGCCAGGTGGGACCTGGACCTGCCACATTTCCAAATTCCCTCTTCTTCCATTGGGGAGTGCTCAGCTCCTGAAGGGGAGAACTTAGAGCAGAAAGCCAGGAATGAAATTTCCATTATTTCCTCTGGGTTTTTATTTGCCTTTCAATGATTCTGTTGATAGAAATGAGCTCCCAGCTCTGCTCCCCAGCAATAACTGGCATTCTTTGAATTTTCCATTGGGTTTGACATCCACACTTGCCCATTTTTTGCCAGGATGTTTTTCCTAATTAAAAGCACTCTCCAGAGGCTGGCAGATCCCCACCTGAGCCCTTTAGGATACCTAAAAAATTCTGAATTTTTGCATTTTGGGGAGGCTGCCTCAGCCTCTGTATTGTTTATCATGGAGTGGAGGTGCTTTTATTTCCTCTCCTGGTTTATTTCCTTTCCTGTTTTCCTTGCAGGAACCAGGGAATCCCAGGTGGAAGCAGCTGAAGTGAAGGAGCAGCTCGGACTGATTTGAATTGCTCAGGACAGGGCAGGAGACAGCATCTTCCCAGTGGGGTTATTTACCAGCTCCACTCCAGGATTTCTTTAGAAATATGAACATTTAGCAAGGCCTTGGCAATGACAAACGGGACTGAAGCTCATCCAGGCGTTTGCATCCCAATATTCCCCAAACTGTGAGCATTGTTTATATTTCTACATGTTTCTGTCTCCCTGGTGTTCCTCCCCAGAAGAAGGGGCTGATCTGGGGTGTTCCAGAACAATTCTCTGATGTGTTTTCAGCTGTTCAAGTTCGGTTTTCCTCAGGGCTCTGGCAGGTGTGGGGATGAGCACTGAGCACTGACCTCACTGCAATCTCTGCCTTTACCAAGAGCCAAATTAATGCTGTTGGTTTTATAACCCTGCCTTTGTCTACATGTTGTTAATTACCCTGATTATCTTGTCTTGTGCTGTTTAATTGTTGGTAGCTGAAAGGCCATTTTATCCTGTCTCAGGCTTTCCTAGCTCATCCTCGGTGGCTGCAAAGAAGTTTTGAATTATTTTGGGGCAATCTGGGCACTTTTTTAGTCTGAGTTTCACGTTGGAGTAGTTCAGAATTCCTCGGATCTGAAGGAAAGTCTGAGCAAGGTGGAGAAGAACTGGAGAGACAGGACAAGGGGGAAAGGCTTCAAACGGGCAGAAAGGAAATTTGGGTTAAATATGGAAGAAATTCTTCCTTGCGAGGGTGGGGAGGGGCTGGGATGGAATTCCAGAGCAGCTGTGGCTGCCCCTGGATCCATGGAAGTGTCCAAGGCCGGGCTGGACAGGGATTGGAGCAGCCTGGGACATTGGAAAGTGTCCCTGCTTTGGCAGGGGTGGAAAAAAATAATGTTTAAGGTCCCTTCCAACCCAAATAATTCTGTGATTCCATCATCCTTTTAACATGCAAAAAACCCACCCAAAAAATCCCCAAATCCCTCTAGTCTTTATTGTTGAATGTCCATTTAGAAAGCACTCTGTGACCTGGAAATGCAGGTCTTTAAAAAAGGCCCTAAATCCAAGAATAACTTATAATAAACTTTCTTCTGGCAGAACATTCCTACAATAATTTTCCTTAATCCCATATTGGAAGGGCTTCCTGCCTTTGGGATTTCTCCTGTGGGACGACACTCTTCCTCTTGAAAAAGCTGATTTTGTTGAATTTATTTTTTTTTTTTTTCGCGATCAAAACAACTTTTCGATGTTTTCTTGCTGCATTAACAGGCTGAAATTGCTACTAAAAGTATCAGCCAATTAGCAA